>NC_061120.1:97143229-97361619 GCF_002878395.1 Capsicum annuum | reverse complement strand
TAGTCATTTGTTTATTCAAATGACTAACCTGTTATAAACATCTGTTGCAATAGATGACTAACTTGTTGCAATAAATAGATAATCTGTTGGAAAATAATTAAAATATTAGGGAACTCAAATATTTATAGGAGAACACAAATGTTTGTCCCATTGTCGTAGAGACGTCTTTAATTTTAGCTAAATTAATTTAGTTATTACTAATAATTGCTTAATTTGAATCAACAGATGACTAGCATGTTACATCAGATGATTCATCTGTTGGAAATTATCAAACAGATAGAAAATCTATTGTAACATATAGGTCAACTATTAGAAAGCAATTAAAATATTAGGGAACTTAAGTGTTTTTATGAGAACTCAAATGTTTGTCACCTTGATCCTTTTGCATTTGATGTATGGTATATTATTTTGGTCTTCTTTACCTGTTTCATGAATTTTTCATGTGTTTTACTTATTCGTTGTGCCTCTTTGAAATTTTTTTAAAAAGATTTAGGTCAAATTTTTTTCGTATATCACTTAGACATTACTTCATAGCTTATTTTGTAAGTAAAATTATAATTTTTGTTGAATTTCTTGTTTGGTGTATCTGCTACTGCTACAATGGATAAAACTTGCAACACGAATCCAACATATGAGTCATCTATTGCAACAAGTGAGTAATCTGTTGTAATATATGACTAATCTGTTGCAATAGATCACCCATAGGTTGGATTGATATTACAACACTATAAAACGAATCCAACAGATGAGTAATTTGTTGCAACAGATTAGTCATATATGTTACAACAAATTACGCATTTGTTGCAACAGATTACTCATTTGTTGCAACAAATTAGTCATATATGTTACAACAGATTAGTCATATATGTTGCAACAGATTACTCATTTATTGCAATAAATTAGTCATATATATTGCAACAGATTACTAATCTGTGCAACAGATTAGTCATATATGTTGCAACAAATACTCATCTGTTGGATTCACGTTACATGATTTATCCATTATTAAAAAACAGCAGTAGCAGATATATCCAAATGAGAAATTCAACTAAAAAATAACAAACAATAAAAAAAAAATAACAAAAAACATAAAAAAATAACAAACACCAACAAATCAAGTTCCTTATTTTCGTCATAACTTAAAAACCCTAAATTTTTACTTGTGAAAATCGAAAAGAAACAATGAAGAACTAGAAGGAACTAGAAGTTGTTGTCGCCAGATAATGTTGTCACGTCGACTGACGGTTGAAAGTCAAAAAGAAACGGGCAAGAACTCAAAACTATTTGTTGCCAGAGGATAAAGTTGCACAAGATTGAAGGGAGAAATTTGAAAAGTTATTGGTTGAGAGAAGTTAGAGAGAGAAACTATCGAGAGAAAGAGAGAAGAGAGAGAGATTGATTTGCAGAGGGAGAGAAGTTTTGTAGGTGTGGGTTAATTTATATTTTTAAAAAGATTAAAAAAATTAAAAAATATTAATTAAGTCCACAATTAACCTAATCAAGTTTTTTAATTATGTTTGACCCTTTAAATTGGTCAATGTCACCAATCCTTCATTCAAGACTTAAAAGACACCTTTCCTTCAATTTTCTCTACATACTTAGTGTCATTTTATATGTCGTCATTTTTTTTTTGTTCATCCCAAAAATAATATCACATTTTCTTATTTGGTAACTATTTAAAAAACACAATTTCATTTTTGGACACACTTAATTAAAGATAGCAGTATTATATTTTTTAATAAAGAAAAATTTGATAAACATCATCTAATATTTTCTTATTTCTTAAACTCCATGTTCCGTCAAGCTATAACACATAAAATGGAATGGTGGGAGTATAATTTTTGCTATCCTCTAGCATAAGATATTCTATTATGGATGTGCATATGCTGATAGATGTCATGAAGTTGCTTCATTATTTTATTTTATACCATTTCCTGATAGAGTTCTTTCAAAGTTAATTTCTTGAAATAAACTTAGATCCCATTTCCGACTTTGTGCCACTGTGTTGTTCATTTTAGTTTACTCGTCTTGTTCATCCGATGTAATTTTGGCAGATTATTTTTGTACCTAGATTTGCTACAATTGAACTGAGAGTTTTCGTGAAATAGAATCTCTACCTCTCTGAGCCAGTGGTAAGGTCTGTATTTTACCCTTTCTAGAGCTCACGTTTAAAAATTTATTAGGTATGATATTAATGTTGTTGTCGTAACCTTTAAACTGTAAGAAAACACTGAAGAAAACAAGATTTATGAGATCTCTGATCAAAGAACCCATACATTTCAGAAAAAGCAGAGAAGATTAAAGAAATGGAACCTAGAGCTTTGAATTTTAGATTATATCAATCATTGGTTTTTGTCTTTGGAATTAAGATCAAGATCGATTTATTTTCTGTAGCTTTCAAATTTGATGGATTTACACCTGATATCACATTATCTTGCCTCTTTAATTTCAACTATTAGCCTCTTTCTACCTCTTTCTAAGAATCTGAATCATAATCAATAAGTGTTTTTCTTTTCTATTGTTCCTATTTTATATGATTAATTGCAAAATTTAATGCTTTGAATTCTTCTTGGCGGTATTTGAGTATTGAATAATGGATCTTTAAATTTGTCACTGCAATGTTGATCGCTGTGCCACATGGGTGGTCAGAAACCACAGTGCAATGCAGCATAATACCAGTGCTTTTGTGATGTGGGAGATGCTTTCATGGCGCAATAACTTCAGTCTGTTGGATTGAAGCAACTCGACTCTAATTTCGTGGATCAACATATGCTTTCAAAGCCGATAAAGCAGGTTCGAAACTCATAATCTGTTGTGTATTTTTTACTATAAGTATTGTTGAGGACTATGTATTTTTCTGTTTAAATCTAACTTGGCAAAACGAACGGCTATCATAAGCAAGAGGGTGTATGTTTACTACTGCCTCAGACCGGAACACTATGTATATAGAAGATTTTAAGTAAGACTTTAAACAAATTGTATATTCAGATGAGCACTCATTGTCTTTAGATTCTATATTCGTGCCTTTAGATTCTATATTCGCGTTCTCGATCATCAAAGCTATATTATTTGAAAATCATTGTATGGGTTATCAAAGCACAACAATTATCGAGGTAAAGCAGGGCAATAATCCACCAAAATAGAGAAAGTATAAATGTATAATAACTTCAAAAATGAATCCTTTACTTTAAAGAACTTTGTAATTATGCCAAATATGGATGAAATTACACCGTCTGATCCTAATAGATTATTTCTGGTATGGTTGCGTTTTTACTCGAAGTCAGAGTCCAATCCAAACAGTTATACATTTCAACCGCATGAACTATCAAGGACTTATCACCTCTTTAAGTTTGCATTTTTTTTGAATTTTATTTAATTTTTTTGATATTGATGCAGCTATGGAAGCAGAAGTTGGTGCAAATAGTACCTATGTTTTTGCCATGGATACAAATTTGCTTCTTCAGCGATTTGATAAAGAATGTCTGATTCACTCCAAAGCTGTGAGCTTTTTTAGCTCATCTGGTGTATATTCTCTTAAAATTAATTTAGACTTTTCATGTTGTTTTCAATTTGAGAAATTAGAGGCAGAAGAGAGGAGAAGAAAACTTGAGAATTTGTGTCTTGATTATTCCTTCAAGCTAGTGAGATTAAATAGTGTTACAGAGAATGTAAATAACGCAAAAAAACTAATAAAATATTACACAATATTCTAAGTGTCTAATTATGGAAATTTGAGGATATCACTACAACAAAATTAATATATAGCTCCGAAATTATTATCTACGAGATGAAATCCGTCACTAATTGTTCACCTTTTATGATAAAAATTTCATTTCGTATCTAAATACATGAAGCATATACATTTAGTGACGAAATATAAAATTTCGTAGCAAAGTTTTTTCCTCTAAAGTTTCCCACCAAAAAATATTTTGGCGCCATTTTAATAAGATCATTAGTGACGAATTTTAAATTTTCAGTGACACCTTTTTTTATCGCTAATAATGGATCCAATTCGTGACAAACTATTTTTTATCTTAAATTAGTTATAATATTAGACACACACACAAAAAAATCATCATAAAAGATAAGTTGTCGCAATAGTGACAAATTAGAGTTTGTAGTTAAATATTGTAAGTTTTAGCTACAAAATTTGATATTTAATTGTGACCTTAATTTTTGTCGCTAATATTATAAACAATTAGTGACACTCATTTTATTGTCTCTAACTAATCTGTGATTCAGTGACAGCATAATTTTGTCACACAATATGTCATCGTTAAGTAATGACGATTTAGAATTTGTGTGAAGGTTGAAGTGAACTTATTGAATGAATTTTTCGAAGGTGTAAAGTCAGTGTGTTAATCTTGTACATGTGAGAAACATTTTAAGTAGACCGAATTTAAATATGATCAACTAATTAATTAAAGTTTGAAGATATTATATTGTAAGTTTTGGGCACAAAATTTTATATTTAATTGTGACAGTAATTTTTGTAACTAATAATTCAAATAATTAGCAACGATGATATTATCGTCATTATTTAATCTGCAATTAATCACAATAAAATTTTATCACAAAAATAATTCCTACTAAGATTTGGTAGTTGAATAGTGTAATTATTGGATATGAAGAAATTTATAGTTATAATTATAAGATCAATACTCTAAAACAATTTACCCAAATAAGTTAAAATTAGAAAAAAATTAATATATTATTAAAAATATATATTCAGACACAATGATATAGACTGTGTCACATAATTAATATAAAAAGATAGAATTTCTAAACATCATTATGATTGTCAAAATTAAAAAAAAAATTACAAACAAAACCTCCGAAACTATTAAAGAGCCGCAACAAGCTTTTTAAATATATTTTGACATTTGCATTATCCAACAAAAGGCATTTATGAAAAAGTGATTATCAAGCTTCATTATAATAACCCACAATATTATCCAAAACAAGACACAATATTGATCGATGATCTATTTGGAATATAATAATTCAACCATCTCCAAATACGAAAATAAAAAGGTAGTCAAAAGTTATAATAATGAAAGAGCACCCATGTCAATAATACAAAATATGTTAAATTATGTTAGGTATTTAGATTTTCTCGTGATGCAAAATTTCAAGTTAACTCCCTCCATTTCTTTTTGTTTGCCTAATTTTCTTTTTTAGAGTCAAAAATACAAATTTGATCAATATTTTAAAATATATTTCTTAATCAAATTGAATTTTTTTTATAATTTATAATACTTTTCATATAATTTTTTAATATATAAATTTTAATTCTAAAAAATTAAATTAATCTAATCAAATAGATAGAGAGGTTATTTCTGAATATTTCTAAATTACTAATCAAACAACCACATTAATGTTATACTTGAACTACTGACCTGCTAACTAGCAACCAAACATAATATGTATCTAGTTGAGTCAAAACATCATTGAGATTTTCTCTCATACAACTAAAAAGGTTTCAGAAAGATATTCATTATCTAGTTGAGCATGCCTCTTGTCGATCATATACATAGTTGGCTCGCGTTTTCTGATAGGCTACTATAATGTCATGAAAGTTATCCTTCGAGCATCATCTTTGCAGCATCAACCAATATTGGGCGAATATTACTAGAAGCACGACTAAGCATAGTGTACTCTTGTCCTGAATGCCTTTTTTTAATAGTAAAAGTCTGGATGATTTCATTTAGCAAGTACTAATCAACCAAAATCTTTGATCGGAAAGATCACACCTAGTAAATGATACACGTGGTAATTAGCTTAAGTCTGAATCCTTTTCCTCCCATTTTTTGTGCTTTTACTGCAGTGGTTGTGTAGTAGTTAGTGATTAAAACTTAGTTGCGATTTCTTATTTCTGAGAATTCAATTTTCTTAGTTTGTTAGTTACTAGATGCACTTCCTGTCTTTAACTTGTAAGTTGTTAAATTTTTGTGCTTTTGCTTCATTGATTTTGGTTTCTGTGATATAGTGATCCAAAGTTAATGTTTTCAATTTCTTGTTGTTTGATAAAGTTTTGATCTTTTCTGTGTACCTTTTTATTTTCTTTAACTATGTGGATCAATGGGTAGTGAATTTATTTGAAAAGGGTTCCTTTTGATTTACTGAGATTTTGTACTGTAAGGACTAATGAGGACCTTAACTTCAGATTTATCACTTGCTAATTAGCTAAAGTCTTGATTTTTCCCCAGTTTTTGTGATTTTGCTGCAATGATTGTGTAGTAGTGATTCAAAGTTAATTGTGATTTCTTGTTTTATAGAATTTAGTTTTCTTAGTCTGTTAGTTACTAGATACACTTTCTGTGTTGTCTTTTAAGTTGTTAGATTTGCCTTTTTTCTGAATCGACCTCTTTTTGTGCTTTTGCTGCAATGGCTTTGATTTCTGTGTAGTAGTGATTCAAAGTTCATTGTTTTAGTTTGTTGTTGTTTGATGAATTTTTAATCTTTTTTGTGTACCCTTTTGTTTTCTTTAACTTTGTGGATTAGTTCAGTGTGATTTTTATTATGATAAGGAATCATTTTAATTTCCTGAGATATGTATTTATGATCTCTTATTTCAGAGAATTTTTAGTTCATTTTGTTGATATGTTAGTTAGTAGATGCACTTTCTGTCTTTAACTTGTAAGTTGTTAGATTTGTCTTTTTTCTGACTTAGACTTCTTTTTGTGCTTTTTCTTCAATGGTTTTGATTTTTGTGTAATAATGATCCAAAGTTTATTGTTGTTGATGAAGATTTGTTCTTTGCTGTGTACCTTTTTGTTTTCTTTATTCAAAAGGGTTCTTTTTGATTTCTTGAGATTTTTTACTGTAAGAACTGAGGAGGACCTTCACTTCAGAGTTTTCACTTGGTAACTAGATAAAGTCTTTATCTTTTTTCATTTTTCTCATTTTTATGTTTTTGCTGCAATGGTTGTGTCTTTGTGTAGTATTGATCCAAGGTTTGTTGTCTCAGTTTCTTATTATTTGATAAAGTTTTTATCTTTTTGTGTGTACCCATTTATTTTTTTATCTTTGTGGATCAATAGGTGCGATTTTATTTTCAAAGGGTCCGTTTCTATTTCACTAGATGTGTATTTTGTGATTCTTGTTTCAGAGAATTTAGTTCATTTTCTTAATCTGTTTATTCTATTTTAAGCAATAGATAAGATTACTTTTAATTAGAGGTTATGAGTTTAAGCTTGAAAATATAAGAATGTTTTTGTGTGTATAATTGATTTTATTCCTAGTGCTTCTCCTGCTATAACTCTCACTTTTACGAAGCTGAAAACATGAATTTCCTTGGCTTATTAGGGGATTTACTTGATATGCTAATTTTTTCTTATGTTGTTGACTTTTTGTACTTCTATGTACTATCTTAGTTTTTAAAATAAAATAAAATTTGATCTTGCCCAAAAAAGTATTGTTGAACCTGAATGTTTTTGATGTGTGACTGCTTGATGCTTTGGCCGAAAAACATTTAGAACTGCTTGACCCATAATGAACTCCAATGCTGAATTCAACCTGATTGTTCTTTCTTAACACAACATGCTACTATACTTATTTAACGGGATGAAATTAAACTGAGTTGCATTGAAGGAAAGTATTTAGATTCCCTTTTGATGATATAATGGCTAAGCATATGCTGTGCTTCAACAATATGATTGAAATATGAAACTCCACTTGAGTGAAAGAAAGAAAATTAATAGATGAATGCCTCATTTCCTTCAACATGTTTTGTGCGTGAAATACTGAAGGTTTATTTTGTGATTTATGTTGTTTTTATTTTAACTATCAAATTTGAAAGCATCATCATCAATCTTAATTTTCTTCTCTTTTACATAGGTGTAAAAGTGAGTTGAATGAAGACTAATTACAAGCTCAACACGTTATTGGTACTTTGGAAGAAACCTCTACATATCTGCCTCAGTTTAGGATATGACTAATATTTAGTACTACATTTAAGTTAGATTTTCTTTATGTTGGACTTGTTTTACTTTTTTTTGTCCTGTGAGGAGATATTACCTTAGTATAATTTTAGTTTTTTAATTGTATCATTATGGGTGAATTTTATCAATCTGACATGTTTTATAATTTTATTTTTGATTTATTCAATTCTAATTTAAAAAATAATATCAATATGAAATAATTAAGCGTTTTCTTGTAATTGGTGACAAAATATTTTATTTTCAAAGATAACTTTTAGCAATGATTAAATTAGACTTTTCAAGACAAATATTTTTGTCACGAAATAAACTAGTTCGTCATAAGTTTGACTATATTTAGTGACATATGTATTTGTCTCAATATCTTTCTATTTATTTGATACAAATTAATTTTGTATTTTATGACAATCATAAATGTCAGTAATCCTAATAATTTAGTGACTATTCTACATCATCGGTAAAAAAAAAAAACTATTTTTAGTGACAAAAAGGTAGATTTAACTATAAAATTATTAATCTTTATCATAATAATAAATTTGCCACTAATTCATACATTTAAGGATAAAAATTTATGTTGTATACAAAAAGTTGTCAATAGTGACGAAAATACATTTGTTCAACTACGAAATATATATAACTCTAGCGACAATTGGTGTCGTCTCTGGTTGAACTAAATAATTAGCGACGATGAAATTTTGTCGGTATTGATAACTTTTTAGTGACAAAAGCATATCATCAACTACAAAAAAATTATATTTTTATGACAAACAGATTCGTCATAAATGTTGCTCATTTGGCGATGATTTTTTATTTTTTGTAGCCAATTTATTTTTTTAGCGACGAAACACTAAATCGTCTTTGTCTACTTTTAGCAACCCACTTTTGGAGAAGATTGATTGACAATTTTTTTTTCGTTATGCTAAATCTTTTGCGACGAAATATGACTTATAAGTGATAAAATAATTCATACCAAATAATCAAATTTATTGTAGTGATATTCACACATCTACACTACTTAAATATAGAAGTATTCTCATATCTAAATTACCTAGTAATGATATCATATTCTACACCCTCCTCGAGCTGGAGCATATAAGTCATATACTCCTTGCTTGCCACAAATATAGTCAACTCTGGATCTTGGGAGTGACTTTGTGAAAATATCCACCTATTGATCTTTCGAGTTGACAAAACTTGTTGAGATATATCCTAACTCAATTTTCTCTCGAATAAAGTGGCAATCTATCTCAATGTGCTTCGTTCTTTCATGAAATACGGCATTCGAAGCAATGTATAGTGTAGCTTGGTTATTACAAATTAATTTCATTGGTTCAACTCCTCCCATCTTTAATTCTTGGAGAAGTTGTCTCAACTATATAATCGCACGTAGCCAATGTCATAGCTCGATACTCCGCCTCTGCACTTGATCTAGACACAACATCTTGATTTTTACTTTTCCAAGATATTAGATTACCTCCCATTAGAGCTTAATAACCTGAAGTGGACCGCATGTTAGAATGAGACCTAACCCAATCCATATCAGAATACCTAATAATATCGGTGTATCCTTTGTCTTCATACAATCAACCTTGTCCTGGAGAGCTTTTGATATATCACAGAATGTGAATCAATGCATTCCACTGACTATCACAAGGTGATTGCAGATACTAGCTAACTATACTAACATTAGATGAGATGTCTGGTCGTGTGATCATAAGGTATTTAATTTCTCCAACAAGTCTCTGATATCCGCTACGATCTTTTAGAGGCACCCCTATCCTGGAATAAGCTTAGTATTTGGATTCATGGGAGTGTTCACATGTTTTCAATCCAACATACCATCGTCTTCCAAAATGTCTAAGATATGTTTTCTTTGTGGAATAGTAATACCATCACCAGACTTTGTCACTTCAATTCCTAGAATGTATTTTTGCTTGCCCAAATCCTTTGTCTGAAAGTGACTTGAAAGGTGTTGTTTGTGTTGAGAAATACTTTCATGATCATCACCTGTGATAAAAATATCATCAACATAAATAACTAAAAAGATACGTTTTCCATGAAATGAATGCCTATAAAGATAGGGTAATCAACTTCTGTTCAATCATTCCAAATTCTTGGAAAACAACTTGAAAATGACTAAACCATGCTCTAGGATATTGCTTGACTAATGTCACCCAAGATTACACCTCTAAAAAAGTATAACACGGTTGCTGGTAGATATATAACCCAATACAGGTTGGGGTTGAACCCACATGAAATAACCTAAATCTTTATCATGAACTTGCTGAAGTAGCTGAAATAATACAAAAAAGTAAATTGGGGGGATTTTGTGGAAATAATAACAGTAGTAATAAGTCTTGATCGCTTTAGGTTGAAATCAATATGAGATAAATACTAGGACTGTGTTCCCCTGATTTTCTAAATTGTCGTGCTCCGTCAAACTATGTCAATGAATTACACACAGAATCTGATAAGATATGTATCATTAACTGTCTTGTGACCGCCTTTGTTAACTTTCACTTATCACCTTTGAGTCTCAGAATGCCGTCTTACTAACCCTTGTCCTGGATCCCAGATTAACTATTACCTTTTGAGTGTCAAGTTAATTAGATGAAGTTGATAGCTTTGTTATTGTTATGATCTTCTTTTCATAATTTCTACCTCTCTTTTGGAGTAAGTATCATATACAGGCAGGTTCTGAATGTCTGCAATTGTTAAGAAAGTAATCACACAGAAGAAGATCACAATACATGTAAGAATATTGATAAAGAGCGACTTTGCACTTTCTCTACTTTGTTATTTCATTAGGGTTCCCATAACCCTAGCAAGGTGGTTTAGACACTCATGTTTGCAAGAACATCTATTGAATTCATAATTGAAATCATATGAATAACTTACAATAATTGAAGAATAAAAAACCAAAATCTCAAATTAATATCCAACCGTAAAAACCAAGAACAATGGATTCCAAGATCAAAAGTCGAATCTCAGAATCAATAGTGTTGTGAATGTAACGAGTGCATAAACTCATACAAAAACATCAAAGGGGTATTTATTGAATACATCAAAACTCTACAAATTCTAACCTAAATAAAAACGAAAAACTAGATCGACAACTACTTACGGACCCACTTACGGACCATAGGTACCACCAGCGGACCCTAGATGGGTTGTAAGTCTCCAAAAAAATCAATAGTTTTCTGAGCATCCACCTACAATAGCACTTATGTAGGGCAGAAGTAGTATTTATGCCCCATAAGTAGGTTTCATAACTCTCAGAACAAATCTTCAGACCTCTGATATTCAGAGCAATTTTTCTCAAACACTTACGTGGACACTTACGATGGTCGTAAGTGCCACTTACATCCCGTAAGTAGGTTCATAAGTGGTCCCTCTTTACACTTCAACTACTTTTTCTTCTATTTTGCTCCAAAACCTAACACACACAAAATACATCACATCTAACAAAAAGGCCCTACGTAGTTGCATTTTTTTCGATTTTAAGCCTCAAAAGTGTCACAAAACCATGACACATCAACTCCCTAAACTTAGAATGTTTCCATATCCTCAGGAAACAAACACATAACAAAATAACACGATGCTTAACCAAGAGAAACCTAAGGCATCTACGACAGTCAACTTAATTTCAGCTCACAAACTTTTACCCTCTTCTGTTTTCAATTTTTCAAAACCAACTATATGGATCCATATAACATAATATTATGATAAACATGAATCAACAAATAACATTACATTAGCAATAAATAATCAAGCAAGCAAGTTACACTACCCAAACAAGAAAGTAGTTAACAACATAACCCATGTACCCTCAAAGAAAGAAGTCCCATCTCTTATAATATCATATTCCGCATCTCAACCTCACAAAAGAAGTTCCAATAAATATGCATAGAATACATTAGTCTTGCCCTTATTTTCTATATCATAGTTTTTTATATAGTTGGACTAGGATCACTAAAGGGCTTTACTCGACTTATAATGTAGGTTTGGGGGCTGGTATGATATATTTGGGAACTAGGGACTTACCCTCTTTGACCCAACACTTACAATTTGGATCCACTTCTCAACCATTCATCTTTAATTCCTCTTTTTTCTCCTTTATTGATTTATTTAGGCTGGGTGTGGTTTCTTCATTCTTTTTTTTCATACTTTTTTTCTTTTCATTTTTTGTTCTTTTCATAGTTTCTTTATTTTTGATTTTTTGTGTTTTACCACACCCAAACCTTACTTTTTTCTTTTATTCACAACCCCTATATACTAAATTTAAACTATTCACCCCTATGATAGCCACCCTCAACTTAGATAAGTTGCCTGAGTTAAGGTGCATAATGTCCAAGAAGGGACCATGGGTGAAACAGGTTCATTATAATCAATTTGGGAAGGTGAAAGGTAAAAATAAGAAAATAAGTTAATGTAGGCTCAAATTAGGGATCAAGGAATACTTATTCATATTTAGATAATTATTTAGGCTAAGAGTGGACTAAATAAAAAATGTCTGATGACCATGTCCTAACCAACTATCCTACAACCTATGCAAGACTAACACAACAAGTTCTGGATTAAATTCACAAAGGGAACTAAGTAAGTATCTCACATACACATGGTATAGGATTGTATCATCAACTACTACCTATTTGGTTCATGCAATGCTAAGCATGATTATTTTGGCCTTAATCCTATTGTCATAACAAGATTCATAATAGTCACACATATATTTGTATCACACATATTACACAAATTTAAAGGGATATCATTTTTCAAAACACTTAAAAACAAATAAATACAAAATATGACTACTGCCCTTAGGTTCCTAATTTTTCTCCTAATTCAATACAAACTACACAAAACACATAAAACAAAGCACAATATGACCTAACCATGCCAGTTCTACTAGGATAACGCAGCCGTCGAGAAAAGAAATATGGCAAGAGAAACCCTCGACTGTGGTATACCCCAACCCCAACTAAAAACTATGCATTGTCCCCAATGCATAACTATAATGTACAAAAAAAGGATGAAGACATACCTGGAGGGATGAAGACATACGTGGGATGCTCTAGGTATTCGAATAAGACTTGCCCCAATCTGGGGCATCTCGTGCTCAGCTGGAAAAGGTGGTGGTGGAGTTTGATTAGAAAATGTGCCCACTACTATCAAAGCTTTCCTCTACTGATCAATAGAGTGGGACACCCTAGAATAATGGGTATCCCTTTTCAGGGCTTATAGATAGTCTATGGTTGGGTTTTGTAGATCCCTCTCACGACCACTCTTGGCCCCAATAATTGGGACCACATCATCATACATAAATAAGTTAAAAAACATAGGTAGAGATGGAGGTAATGGTTGCATGAAGGTAGGAATAACCAGAGGAATAACAAGAACATGGCTCTCTACTAGTGATTATATCTCAGCGTGCAATATAGCTATCTCCTTGTGGAGGCCCAATAAATCAAGAGTCCAGACCTTAAGCAATCATGCAGTCATTTGACCCTCAAAGATATCAATCTAGGAATGCATCTCCCTAATATAACCTGCCATATCAACCCTTAGCCTCACCTCAAATTGAGCCTCAACAGTCTCTAGTCTAGTTTGGAACCAAGGTTGGATTTGTGAAATAATATAGCTAGATGAGTCTCCATATAAGTGAGGCTGACAGTCACCTAATCCCGCCTCTCAACCATGTAATGTAGACTAGCACGACAAACTAATCAATCAAGTAACTTTAGGGCAAGAGGGCATAGTAGATGTCCCAGCTGGCTCTAAAGTAGTAGCCAGGACTGGTGTAAATGTTCTCATGGCCCCCTCACCAGCAGTGTTCATGAGCTCAGCTCTCTTCTCACCCATCTCAATATCAACACTAATATTTGGCATGTTTATAGGCTCAACCAAAATAGAAGGCCCCTCTAAATCAATCAGAATAGTAGTGAGAGGTGGTTGCATTCTCTGTCAAGGGTCAGGTTTGCCATTTCTTAATCAAGATGATATTTGTTATGTGGTTCACCTCGATCCGCTGATATACCCCAAGAATTAGTAGCACTCTAGCCATGTCCCACAACTGCTAAATCAACCTATAGAAAAGGAGGGTAGTGGTTTTACCGAATGCCCTAATATGGATCTCTAGACGAATCAATCACACAAAGTCAATATCGTAACAAAAGATCAGGCTGGAAATCAAAGCGGCTTTTTCCCATGTAAGTATGTTGTCTGCAAAGTCAGACTCACTCTATGATATACCATGGTCCACAAAAACTTTACCATAAAATACAGCGATGCCTTCTTTTTCTCACCTTTTCCCTCAACCCACAGGGCATTATTTCCCAACTCTGCTATCCGAGTGGCTATCCATCTAGACAAATCAAATCTTCATGCTCTATGCTTTATTTCCCTTATAGCATACCTATTCTAAACTAGCCTCATCCTGTAATCAAACTCTGCTATCGTGGCCAATGACTCATACTTCAACCCAAATAATACTCAACAGATGGATGCCTTAGAAATATCCACTCACACACCCCTAACTAAAGTATGGATTAGCTGGGGCTGCTCAATCCCTCTACCCTCAGTTGGGGTAATCAAGTAAATGGTAGGAGCATATGATGCATAAAATTCCTAAACTAGAGCCGGACTATATAAACCTTGGGGCTGAGTCAGCCACCCCAACCAACATCTATTAAATAAGACCTATAGGTGTGGTGCTCTTGCTAGCCATATCAAATCAATCCTAACCTCAACTGTGATACTATACTTTAGATGACCCTGCTTCATGATAAAACTATCTCTCTAAAAAATATGGTGCAGCCCCTCTACACACCATATAAAAGAAATCTCATCTATAGGCACAGTTGAGACATGTATAGATTTTGATGCTGGGGTAACAACTGGTGAAACTGTTGGTTGAGTGCTTTGTAAATCTTTTTGAGTATCCTATGCCGATGATGATGATATATCCAATGGAATCTAAGCTACACCCTTCTCAGACTGGGGTGTGGTTGGGCCTGACACCGACTAACTATCAGAACTAGATAAAGTATTCAACCTCTTCTTAGCTTGGGAACCGATTGTATCGTCATAATATTTAAAATTAGAAACTGATCTAAACTTAACCTTCTCTTTAAACCTTAATATTGACTTTACCTCATTCTCTAAACTAATAGCAGAATTATCCTCTTTCTTCTCATACTAGGAAGAGTATGGTGATGACTAGATTAGGTTCTTTATTCAAAGCCCTGTCCGAATGAATGTCACTGGTACAAGCTATAGCCCTATTTATGGTACTTGGGCAAATTTTGGTGCAATCATACCTAAAAAAGTAGTTGTAGTGCTTGAAATACTAGAACAAAACAAAAATTTTGGAAAAATTTGATAACCCATGGTAGGTCTACCTATAACCCCTACCTACGGGCCATAGGTAGTACTTATAGGGGTCGTAGGTACCCTCATAAGTATCAGACAAAGCCCTAAATTCTCAGGGCTTTAGGTCTGACACTTATGAGGCTACTTACGCCCTCGTAGGTACTACTTACGAGGTTCGTAAGTGGCATCATAAGTGACCTTCAGAGAGTTAGTCATTTTTTCCTAAAAATTTTATCCCACACAGTGTATATTTCAAGTTTTAGCCCAATTTCGTACATTACAACATGTATCAATTTAAGTTCGACAGGTATTGCACTAGTATTTTAGGATTTCCCTTTATTATTCAACTTCTACTTTCATATATTAAGTGATTACAGGTTTCCAAAACACAAAATATGTCATAAATTTAATTGCATTTGGTTTAGGCTACACATAGGTCAAGAATTTTAAGATTTTGACAATTACATGGCTATATCTAGCACTATCTCAAGTTTAATGATCATGCACATATTTGGACCAAAGTGGAGCCAAGAATGTTTATAAGGATTTTAGAAATTTAAAAGTAGAAGATCAACAAATTAAAAATAGCCTTACTTTTTGATGAATATGCATGCAAGTGATTTGAGAATGACATGGTTTTGCCTTATAGTTTAAGAGGGAAGATGGGGAGTCTTAGTTTTGCTGGAAGTTTGAATTTGAAGAGTTGTGTGAGTAATGGGTCATTTTTTAAGCTTAAAAGAAAGGGTACGGTCAGTTCAGGTTGGGCACCTAGGCTCGACCCTGATTTTCAAAATTTTGGCCCACAGATTTTAGTCAACTTATGGGGCCACTTACATCCTGTAAGTGGTACTTATGATGGTTCTAAGTGACTTCATAAGTAGAACCTACCAGTTATTTCCCATCTAATTTCTATGACTCCACTTATGGGGTCATAGGTTGTACTTATGACCCCTATAAGTAGGTTTCTAAGTACATCTTTAGAGACCTAAAAAATCTTTTGAAGTTTTTTAGACACCTACAACACCATTTATTGCCGTAGGTGGGACTTACGACCCCTCTGTAAGTCTACTTACCTAGACTCATCTGAATTTTCTATTTTTGACCATGTTCTAGGTGTTTTCTCATGTTTTAAACCTATAAAACAGAAAGCTAAGTGAACACTAAAACATTGAGTTGCCTCCTAATCAATGCTTGATTTAACGTTGCAGCATGACATGTCTATGTTGGATACTCAGACTTCGTTGGTAATGGCCCTGTGGTGTACTGTGAATTATGTACCTTAATTTTTGTGGTAAACTTGAATTGGGGGTTTGGTCGCCGAGTTAAAGGATATAGCCCATGGATTAGTACGACTGTAGGGTGTCCGTTTAGCTAAGAAGTAAAACAAAGAGTATTGTCTATTTTCACCTGAGTGATTTGAAAATTTTTAATTATGCCCATGTGTTATATGTATATATATATATATTATTCTAAACTATTTTCATAATGCTCTCAGTTATGTTACATGAAATTATATGTTATGTTTTGGATTGCCCTACATACCAATACTCTCCAAGTTTTGACCCCCTGTACTTTAGGTTCTAAGGCACAAAATTATGGTCTAGCTAACCAGTAAATTATTTCTAGATATTCAGAGTTGGTGAGCCTCTCTTACTTCAGAAGGCATCTTTCCCATATATTGCTTTCTTTTTAGTTTTATTGTTTGGCCGGTGGCCTTGTCCCGATTTAGAAAGACTAGTATGTTTAGTAGTTCTATACAGTCTTCATAGATTTGTTTAGATTTTATTTGGGTTTTATTATGGATTTTTGTCATGATATATTGAGTTTGATTATGGGATCGTATTGTTTTCATTTTATCTTTCACATTTCTATTTCATACAAATTATGCTTATGATTACATGCGAAGGGGTCTGTTGGACCTTCATAGTTTGGGATGCCCATCATGACCAAAGTCTCAGTTTGGGTCATGATAGGTGTGGTTTCTTATTTAAAGATTAGGCATCATTACTTTTATGGAGTTCATGTTGATATATATTCTGATCACAAGAGCCTGCAGTACGTGTTCACTCATAAGAAGTTCAGGCAAAAGAGATGGCTTGAGTTGCTCAAGGATTATGATATGAGCCTTCATTATCATCTAGGTAAAGCTATATGGTTGTTTATTCTCTTTGCATATTTTCCATGGGAAGCTTATCTCATGTTGATGAGGAGAAGCGAGGGTTGGTGAAGGATATTCACCATCTAGCTAATCTTGAAGTTCATCTCTTGGACTCTAATAATGGAGGTATAAGTGTGCAGGAGGTAGTGAAGTCTTCTCTCAGCATAGGATAAATAGGTTTTGGATCCTACCTTCATGCAGATTAAGGATGATGTGGGTCATCAGAAAGTCTTGGCTTTTAAGATT
The DNA here is from genome assembly GCF_002878395.1 of Capsicum annuum. Taxonomy (NCBI): domain Eukaryota; kingdom Viridiplantae; phylum Streptophyta; class Magnoliopsida; order Solanales; family Solanaceae; genus Capsicum; species Capsicum annuum. The sequence continues at coordinate 97,343,904 of NC_061120.1, read as the reverse complement.
GGTGTTGATGGTATCCTGAGTTACCTAGGTAGATTATGCATTCCCAATGTCGATGGGTTGCAGGAAAGGATTTTGGTTGAGGCTCATTAGTCGAGGTGTATTTTTCATGCTAGTTCAATGAAGATGTATCATGACTTAAGGGAGATTTATTGGTGGAATAACATGAAGAAAGATGTGACAAATTTCATGGTTAAGTGTATAGTTTGTTAGTAAGTGAAGGTTGAGCACTTGAGGCCCGGTGGATTGTCTCAAGAGATTAAGTTGCCTGTGTGGAAATGTGAAATGATTAATATGGATTTCATTGCTGGTCTTTTGCGGGCTCATTATTAGTTTGATTCAATTTGGGTCATCGTGGATAGGATGATAAAGTCTGCTCTTTTCTTGTCTATGAGAACTAATTTTTCCTCAGAGGACTAATTTAAGCTTTTCATTTAGGAGATCTTCAAGTTGTATAGTGCTCTAGTTTGCATTATATCATATCAAGGTACGCAGTTCTCATCATAATTTTGGTATTCTTTTCAGAGAGGTTTAGGGACTAAGGTGAACCTTATCACCATTTTCCACTCTCAGATGGATGGACAAACGGAGAGGACCATTCAAACCTTGAAGGATATTCTAAGGTCTTGTGAGATTGACTTTGGTGGTAGTTGGGTTGATTATTTTCCTCTCATAGAGTTTGCATATAATAACAGCTATCACTCAAGTATTCAGATGGCTCTATTAGAGGCATTGTATGGTATGAGGTGTAGGTCTCCCATTGGTTGGTTCGAAGTTGGTGAGGTAAGGTTATGAAACACCTCAGATTTTTGCCATTGGAAAATTTCTAAACTTTTAGCTCACTATCCTAGTAACGACTATTACATGAGTTGTATGGTGTGGTTACGGGTCAGGTGACCCTAGTTGTAAGATGTCCAGTGAATGGTGGTTGGGTTTTTTGTCTTGGTTATGACTTGGTGGTACGAGTCGTTAAGGTGGTGATGAGTCGCTAGAATGAACCTTAACCAAATTAGTAACTTAGTAGCTTGATTTGGCTCTAAGTATGAGTGGCTCACTAAGATCCATGAGGATAGGTTACAAGTGGTAGAGTTGAGTCGTATGTTGCCAGCGTCTAATCCATTGGGATCTATCTTGGATATGACTAGACCATACAAGTCGTATGGTCAGGTTATAAGTAGGATCATGGAGCCGTAAGAAGGATAGTGTATGAATGTCCAACTCACGGTCTAGGATATGACTCATGGCTACGAGTCGTATGATATGGTATAAGTCAATGGGTTTACTCATAATCAAAGATGGAATTTTACATCTTTTAAGTTGAAGGTATTCTGGATATTTTCCACTTTAAGTCCCTTTGATACCATGACTTAAAACCTTCTCTAAGGCTTTATTAACATATTATTCCCAATAAAACACTCTTAAATTCTCTCTCAAACTATCTGTTCAAACTAAAGCTAGGGTTTCATCAAGCTAATCAATTAGGGGCTTTCAAGGGTGATTTATCTCATTACTTTTTGGTGCATGTTACTCTTCCCCTATTGTAAATTTTATAAAAGCATGTGATTTAAAGTTTTATTGATGTTAGGTTTTGAACTATGGGTTGAGGTTTTTGTTATAAATTGTTTGAATGTTTCTTCCATGATGTTTATGAAACTATTGTGCTTAAATTGATGTTTGGTAACTGCATTAGGGTGTATTAGAAAGGTGTGATTTTGAACTAAGGGTACACTGAAATCCCCAACATATTTGATTTGACTTAATTCTTAAAACAATTGGATGGTACAAATGGTTAAATGGTTAAGTCTGGTTTTGAAAACCTTGTGGGGTACATGTGAATCCCCCAAGTGAATTTATAATGAAAATCTTGTGGGGTACGATGGAATCCCCAAGTAATTTTAATAATAGAGTCTGTAGGGTGCATGGGAATCCTGTAATTTTTGGCTAATGACATTGCTTGCAAGCTATAGTTGGTATGACGATATCACTTTATAACACCTTAATAATTGACTCATGGAGTTGGTCGTTTAGTTATGTGCTAAATGTTTTAGTTAGGCAATAATAGGGGTTGTGATAGCTAGTCGTAAAGGTATGAGTCCAAAGGATGGACACTAGAAACTCATGTTTGCCGACATGACGGTTGGTCTTGGTGACTAAATGCTTGTCGGGTAAACTTGTACATACATATAAGAGATTTTTACATTATTTTGGAAAGGAAAAATTATAAAAAGCGACAAACTTATTATCATAACTATGATAAATAGCAATACTTTTATAAAATTATATTTTATAGTAAAAATAACATTTTTTGATGGGGAAACTCAATACATACGTGTTTAGAACTACCAAGGAATAACTTCTCCTATTTTTACTTAAACACTTATTCTCTTTCTTATTTTACTTTACCTTATGCCCTAGGTCTATACATGTATATATGTATCATGAAGGGCGAAGGGTACATGGGAATCCCCAGCCTTCTAATATATCTCTAGTTTGTATGGCTACGCGCACTGGGGCCTATTCAGGGGGTAACACTGGACCCATATAGCCCGTGAGTGGATTTATGATGGTAAAGCTACACAATCCAGGTTAAGATTTTAAATGCATGCTAAACCTTGTTCCTTATCCCAAAATGGTATATATGTATATATGTGATTGCATATAGTTATTTGATTGGTTTTGAATGATGGCATTATGTTATCTTATCCCAGAGTTATACGCTAGAATTCACTCCATTAACCGTCTTCAGGCTCTATATCCCCATGTGATGCAAAAATTGGCCATATCTCCATTCCTCATGCTCAGTGACTTAAATTTGAGGATAACATTGAGTTAGATTAAAGTGGTGAGTATCTATACTCTGGAAGGCTCTATTTCATGCTATGGACTTTTTTACTATCAATTTTATTTCTTTGGTTTTGGTTTTGGATATGGTCAGGGGCATGTCTCGATCACGCATTCTTTGATTCTGATTAGAGGCTTTGTTGGACTACTATGTGCATGGGCAGTGTCGGTATTGGTGTTAACATTGGCATTGGTATTGGCATTGGAATTAGTATCGGTTAGATATTTGGTTGTGAATGTTTGGTTATGGTTATAGACTTAACTTATTGTCTTTACATTTATATTGTTTTATCTTGTTATATGTTCAGAATTAATCCGACATGGGGTGTAGGGTGGTTAATAGTTTGGGTATTGGGGGTCGTCTTCGATCCTTGTTGAACTTGAGATACTTGAAATGACTACGCCCTGGTCGGGTCATGTCAGATTGGTATCAGAGCCCTAGGTTTATGGTCAATTGGGTGTCCACATAGCCGTGTTGAGTAGAGTCTCTTTTAAGTGTGTACAGCACACCACACTCATAAAGGAGAGGCTACAAGGCACATAGGAATGTTTTTCTTTCTTGTATTTTATTTTTGGGCTGTAGAGCCTAAGGTCCTAAATTCCCCTCTAATTCCTATTTTTCTGCCTTTCACATCATACCTCCCAAATAATCCAAAGCTCACACAAAATTATCTATCCCACTCGAGGAAAACGTTGATTGGACACGTCCTACATATGGGGTCTAGACCCATTCTAAGGGTTCAATTCCTTATTTCCCTTCTAGAGTTCCACTAGTCTCCACTATTTCTTCTCAAGCTCCTCAGGCTGAAGTGACCAATGTTAAATTTCATTAGTCTATTAATATGTTGACTTAGTTAGTAGCTTCTCATTCTGAGCGTGGTGCTTCTGTTACTCCATATTCTAAGGCCACAAGGGTTAGCTAGTTTATGAGGTTGAATTCTCCAACCTTTACTGGATTTAAGGTCAAAGAGGATCCTCAAAGTTTCCTTGATGAGATGGAAAAGATCTTTTGGGTGATGCATGCCTTTAAGTTGAAGGGCATGGAGTTTTTCGCCTACCAATTAAAGGATGCAGAGTATTAGTGCTATGAGGAATGGGACCAGTCAAGGGGTGACAATGTTGAGTCAACCCTCTGGGATGATTTCGCTAATGCTTTCCTGGACCACTTTTTCCCACAAGAATTGAGGAAGGCAAAGGCGGAAGAGTTTGTCAACCTGAAGTAAGGCAAGATTACGGTCAAGGAGTATGCCTTGAAGTTTCACCAATTATCTTGGTATGCTCTGGAGTTGGTTTCTAGCATGCGGACTAGAATTAGGAAGTTCGCTTTTGGGTTGTCTTGAGACTTGATTTTGAAGAGTAAGGCTTCCTTGTTGAACAAGAACAGGGCCATCTTCAGGTTGGTTGTGTACATGTAGCAGGTTGAGGAAGAGAAGAAGAAGAAGCAGGCAGAGATAGGGGAGAGACAGAGCAAGAAGTTTAGATTTTTTGAGCAAGGTGGAGGTCAACAGTAGAGTGGTGAGGATGGTGAAAAGTGGTCTAAAAAGAAGTGAGACAATTTTGGGTCTTAATCGATGGCTAGTTCTCCCAACCCAAAGTCGTCTGGTGACAGATCTTTCTAGGGTGGCGATAATTTTTGGGTACAGAGTGCCCAATCTCAGGCAAGTGGGACCCCCACTCAGCTGTATCATATCCTTTCTATAGATTTACTGGTTGATTATATCAGGGTTACTGTGATGAGGGAAAGGATAAGTGCTTCAACTGTGGTCAGCTAGGGAATATGCTTAGAAACTGTCTAGCGTCCAAGGTTTCTTATGGGGTAAACAAGTTTCATGTTGCCTCTTCATCAGTTTCGGTACCAAAAGGTATACTATTTAGCTCCAGCATTGGTTGAAATCGACTCTATTTTCTCACTACCCGTCAGGTATCTGAGGCATCGCCTGATGTCATTACTGGTATATTAAAACTCTTTTTCCGTGATGTATACTATTTATTTGATCCAAGGTCCACTCTTTCTTATGTGAGCCCATTTGTAGCTGTGTATATTGGTTTCATTCCCGAGTATATTTTAGACCTTTTTTTATTTCTACTCTAATGGGTGACTCAGTGGTGGCTATAAAAGTTTATAGGGCTTATTTGGTATCTGTAGGTGGTTAGGAGACTTAGGTGGATCTATTTGAATTAGACATGGTTGATTTCGATGTCATATTGGGGAAGGATTGGTTGCACTTGTGCTATGCTTCTCTAGATTGTCAGACCCGTAAAGTCACCTTTAAATTTACTAATGATCCAGTTATTGAGTGAGAGGGTGGTTCTCTAATGCCTAAGGAGATGTTCATAGCGTATCTAAGAGCCTGTAGATTAATCTCCAAGGGGTGTCTCTATCATCTATTTTGGGTTAAAGATTCTAACTCGGAGGGTCTTTCTTTAAATTCTTTCCCGATGGTGAATAAATTTCCTGAGGTATTTCCTAATGACCTTCTTGGTGTCCCTCTCGATAGGGAGATTGATTTTGGGATTTATCTTATTCTGAACACTCGTCTTATTTCTATTCACCCATATAGAATGGCCCTGACTGAGTTAAAGGAGCTTAAGCAGCAACTAAAGGATCTTTTAGACAGGGTTTTCATCCGTCCTAGTATATCCCCGTGAGTTGCACCAGTATTATTCATGTGAGAAAAGGATGGGTCCCTTCATATGAGCATTGATTATCGGCAGCTGAATAAGGTAACGGTAAAGAATAAGTACCCTCCTCTAAGGATAGATGATTTGTTTGATCATCTTTAGGGTGCTAAGTTTTTCTGCAAGATTGATCATCAATTCGGGTATCATTAGTTAAAGATTAAGGAGGAGGATATCCCTAAGACTGCCTTCCATACCCGATATGGGCATTTTGAGTTTCTAGTTATATCTTTTGGGTTGACTAATGCCCGGGCAGCATCATAGACTTGATGAATAGGATCTTTCATTTATTTCTAGATTTGTTCATCATTGTATTCATAGACGATATTCTAGTATACTCTAAAAGCGAGGTGGATCATGTCAATTATCTCTGCATTGTAGTACAGACTTTGAAGGATCAGCAATTGTCTGACAAATTTTTAAAATATGAATTCTGGTTGAACATTGGCACTTTTTTGGGATATGTCATTTCTAGTAAAGGGATCATGATGGGTCCACAGAAAGTTGAAGTGCTTAAGAAGTGTCTTAGACCCACAACTCCAATCGATATTTGGAGCTTCTTGGGTTTAGCCGGTTACTATAGGAGATTTATGGAGAGTTTTTTTATTATAGTTGCCCGATTGACTAAATTAACTAAGAAGAAGCTAAAGCTTTTGTGGTTTGATACTTGTGTGGGTAGTTTTGAGAAGCTGAAGGATAAACTAAATTCTGCTTCGATCTTGACTTTTCCTTAAGGCACTGATGGTTTTGTGTTCTATAATGATTCGTACCTTGTGGGGCTCAGTTGTATTTTGATACAACATGGCAAAGTGATAGCTTATGCCTACTGAAAATTAAAGGTACATGAGAAGAATTATTCGGCTCATGACTTAGAATTATTGGTTGTGGTGTTCAACATTGAAAATATGGCTTCACTATTTGTATGGAGTGCATGTGGATATTTTTTTTTATCATAAGAAACTGCAATATGTGTTTACTCAGAAAGAACTTAATCTCAGACAAATGAGATGGCCTGAGATGCCTAAGGATTATAACATAAGTCTCCACTACCATCCAGGTAAGCTAACGTGGTTGTTGATGCTTTTAGAGATTATCCATGGACAGTCTAGTTCATGTGGATAAGAAGAAGTGAGAATTAGTGAGAGATGTTCACCATTTGACTAACCTTGGAGTTCAACTTTTGGACTCGAAAGATGATGGTGTGTTTGTTCAAAAGGTGTCAAAGTCATCTCTTGGTGCTGAGGTGAAAGAGAAGCAAGTTTTAGATCTTATTTTGGTGTAACTCAAGGGTGATGTAGGTGGGCAGAAAGTGATGGCTTTTAAGGTTAGTAGTGATGGTACCTTATGGTACCAAGGGAAATTGTGTGTTCCCTGTGTAGATGGGTTGTGAGAGAGGATCTTGGTTGAGGCTCATGATTCGTGTTATGCTATTCATCCTGGTTCGATGAAAATGTATCATGACCTTAAAAAGATGTATTGGTGGAACAATATGAAGTGAGATGTAGCTAGTTTTATGCCTAAGTGCATGGTGTGCCAACAGGTGAAAGTTGAGCACATGAGGCCCAGAGGATTGTATCAAGAAATTAAGTTGCAATAGTGGAAGTGGAAAGTGATCAATATAGATTTCATTATCGGCTTTCCTCGGTCTCGAGATCAATTTTATTCGATTTGGGTTATCGTGGACAGGATGACAAAGTCTGCTCATTTCTTACCAGTGAGATCAAATTTTTTGGCAGAAGATTATGCAAGGTTGTATCCTCTACAAAGTTGTAACTCCAAGAGATTGTGATGTTGAAAGGGGTACCTATTTCTATCATCTTGGATCGTGGTACGCTATTTTCATTGCACTTTTGGCAGCTGTTTTAGAAAGGTTTGGGGACTAAGGTGAGTCTTAGTACGATTTTCCACCCGTAGTCGGATGGGCAAATGGAAAGAACTATTTAAACATTGAAGGATATGCGTAGGGCTTGTGTGATTGACAATGGTGGTAGTTGGGTCAATCATTTGCCTCGTATAGAGTTCACGTATAATAATAACTACCATTCTAGTATTGAGATGGCTCTATTTGAGGCCTTGTATGGTAGGAGGTATAGGTCTCCTAATGGGTGGTTCGAGGTTGTTGAGGCAGAGATGTTTGGCCCATATTTGGTTCACCAATCCATGGAGAAGGTGAAGGTGATTCAGGATAGGCCTAAAGCCTCCCAAAGTCACCAAAAATCCAATACAGATGTGAGGCGTAGGAAGTTAAAGTTCGAGGTTAGGGTTAGGGTATTCTTGAAGGTGTCTCCCAAAATCGAGATGTTAGAAGGTGCAAAATCAATGGGTGAAGGGAGTGATGCAGTTTGGGAAGAAGGAGAAGCTTAGTCCCTGATATGTTGGTCCGTACTTGGTTTTGAGAAGGGTTGGTAATGTTGCATATGAATTGGAGTCTCCCTCTAGCATGAGCTTCATTCAGTTGGTTTTCCACGTTTCCATGTTGAGAAAGTGTGTAGGTGATCCATCGCAAATTGTTCCTATCAAGGATATTGGTATTTTGAATTCCTTATCTTACAAGGAAGTCCCTATTGAAATTTTGGATGGGCAGGTTCGTTAATTGTGGACCAAGGATGTAGCTTAGGTAGAGGTTCTATAGAGGAACCATAAGGTCAAATAGGCTACTTGGAAAGTCGAAGAGGACATGAAGTCCAAGTATCCATTCCTATTCCCCATTTTGGAAAATTGTGCTTAAGGTATGTGTTGATCTTACCATTATTATTTTCTAACTTTGTTAAAGGAAAGATTGATTTGCTAGGGATCTTTGTTTTCTAACTTAGCTAAAGGTAAGAGTAGATTTGTTTGGGATTTAATCATGCTAGTCAATGCCTTGTCCCATAATTCGAGGATGAATAATCCAAGTGGAGGAGAATTGAAGCACCCCAGATTTTAGCCCTTGAAAAATTCCTGAACTTTGAGCTCACTGTCCTAGAATGACCCATCATACGAGTCGTATGGTATAGTTATGGGTTAGGTGAACCGGGTTGTAAGGTGTCCAGTGGATGGTGGTTGGGTCTTATGTCTTGGTTATGACTTGGTGGTATGAGTCGTTAGGGGTGGTAACGAGTCGTTAGGACAAACCTTAACCAAACCAGTAACTTAGTAGCTTGATTTGGCTCTAAGTACGAGTGGCTTACTAAGAGGCGTAAGGATAGGTTATGAGTGGTAGAGTTGAGTCGTATGTTGCCCAGTGTCTAATCTCTTGGGTTCTATCTTGGATACGACTAGACCATACGAGCCATATGGTCAGGTCACGAATGGAATCATGGATTCGTAAGAAGGATAATGTATGGGTATCGAACTCACTGTCATGGCTATGAGTCGTATAATATGGTACGAGTTGATGGGTCTCTCGTAACCAAAGATGGCATTTTATAGCTTTTAAGCTAAGGGTATTCTGGATATTTCCCACTTTAAGTCCCTTTGATACCAAGACTTAAAACCTTCTTTGGGACTTCATTAACACATCATTCCTAATAAAACACTCTCAAACTCTCTGTTCAATCTAAAGCTAAGGTTTCATCAAACTAATCAATCAGGGGATTTCAAAGGTGATTTGTCTTCTTACTTCTTGGTGTCTAAGGCATGTTACTCTTCCCTCATTGTTAATTTTGTAAAAGCATATGATTTAAAGTTTTATTCATGGAATATTGATGTTGGGTTTTGAACTATGGGTTGAGCGTTTTGATATAAATTGTTTAAATATTTCTTCCATGATATTTATGAAACTATAGTACTTAAATTGATGGTTGGTAACTGCATTGGGATGTATGAGAAAGGTGGAAATTTGAACTAGGGGTATACTGGAATCCCCAACGTATTTGATTTGACTTAATTCTTGAAATAGTTGCATGGTACAAATAGTTAAATGGTTAAGGCTGGTTTTGAAAACCTTGTGAGGTACGGAGGAATTCCCCAAGTAATTTTAATAATGGAGTTTGCAGGGTACATGGGAATCCCCTAAGTGTTGGCAAATGATATTTATTGCAAGCTATAGTCGATATGACGATACCACTGTATAATGCCTTAATAATTGACTCCTAAAATTAGTGGTTTAGTTATGTGCTAAATGTTTTAATTGGGGGGTTGTGCTAGCTAGCCGTGAAGGTGTGAGTCTAAAGGACGGACACTGAAAACTCATGTTTTCCAACATGAGGGTTGGTCTTGGTGACCAAATGCTTGTAGGTACACGGGAATCCCCGAGTCTATACATGTATATATGTATTATGGAGGGATAAGAGTACACAGGAATCCTCGGCCTTCTATGATATCTCTAGTTCATGCGACTACATGCACTGGGGCCCGTTCAAGGGGTAACACTAGACCCAGCCTGTGGTTGGATTTATGACGGTAAAACTACACAATCTAGGTTAAGATTTTAAATGCATGCTAAACCTTGGTTCCTATCCCGGCACGGTATATATGTTTATATGTGATTGCATATAGTTATTTGATTGGTTTTGAATGATGACATTATTTTATCTTTATCCCTGAGTTACATGCTAGCGTGCACTCTAGTAACCGTCTTCGGGTGCTGTATCCCTACGCGATGTAGGAACCGGACATATCTCCATTCCTCTTGCTCAGTGACTTGGATTCGGGGACAGCATTGAGCTAGATTGAAGTGGTGAGCTTCCATACTCTGGAAGGCTCTATTTTATGCTTGGACTTCTTTATATTATTTTTATTTCTTTGGTTTTGGTTTTGGATATTATCGGTGGAATGTCTCGATCGGACATTCTTTGATTCTAGTTAAAGGCTTAATTGGACTACTATGGCATGGGTGGTGTCAGTATTGGTGTTAGAATTGGTATTTAAATTGGCATTGTGATTGGTATCGGTTGGCTATTTGATTGTGACAGTTTGGTTATGGTTATAGACAACTTATTGTCTTTAGATTTATATTGTTTTATCTTATTATATGTTTGGAATTCATCCGACATGGGGTGTAGGGCAGTTAATGGTTTAGGTATTGGGGGTGGTATCCAGTCCTGGTTGTATTTGAGATACCCGATATGACTAGGCCCTGGTTTGGGTCATGTCAGGTTATTTGGTCCTAACTTGGTTCACCAAGCCATGGAAAAGGAAAGGGTGATTCTGGATGGGCTTAAGACCACCCAGAGTTGCCAAAAGTCTTACACACATGTGAGGCAAAGGGAGTTGGAGTTTGATGGTGGTGATTGAGTGTTCTTAAAGGTGTCTCCCATGAAGGAAGTAATGAGATTTGGAAAGAAAGGGAAGATCAGTCCCCCATATGCTGGCCCGTACTTGATTTTGAGAAGAATGGGCAATGTTGCTTATGAGTTGGAGTTGCCTTCGAGTTTGGGTTCTGTCCATCCGGTGTTCCATGTTTTGATATTGAAGAAGTGTGTGGGTGTTCCTTCCTTGGTGTTCCCTTTGGAGAATATTGGTGTTTCAGATTCCTTGTTGTATGAGGAAGTCTCGGTTGAGATTTTGGATCGGCAAATCCACCAATTGTGGACCAAGATGTGGCTTCGGTAAAGGTTCTATGGAGAAATCACAAGGTTGAAGAATCCACTTAGGAAGCCTAAGAGAACATAAAGTCTGAATACCCATTCCTATTTTTCGCTAAGGATAATCGTACTTATAGTATGTGCATTTCTTAATATCTATGTTTTCTATATTTGTTAAAGGTAAGTGTGGTTATGTTCTGTGTTAAATAGTGCTAATGGATACCTTGTCTCATCACTTGGGGATGAATGATCCTAGAGGGGAGAATGTAACACCCTAGATTTTTTTTGCTTCTAAAAAATTCTGAGTTTTGAACTCATTGTCTAACCTACGACTCAACATATGAGTCGTAAGGTGTCTTGATAGGTCATGGGACCCCAAATCGTAGGGTGTCCAGTGAAGATTGTCTAAGTAACTTTCTTGGTTACGACTGGGGGTTCACGAGTTGTAAAGACTCTATACGAGTTGCACAGTCTAAATCGTAGGCTAACCAGTTTTGTGCCCCAAGTGTTCTGTCCTGATTACGACTAGATATTGCAAGTCATATAGTCTCATTACGAGTTGTAATGTGCCTTCCGTAAGAAAACCAGTGTAGGGCCTTGATGTTTCTGCCTAAGCTATGACTCGTGGTGACAAGTTGTAATGAAACCTTACGAGTTGTAAGGTGACCTGTGGTCACTGACGACGGTTTTTCAATGTTTCATTAAGGGTACTTTGGATATTTTCCTTTCCCCCCTAACTGTAACCCTCGACCTTAAAACCCTTTGGGGACCCCATTCCCTTATAAACATATCAGACACCCTCAAATTCTCTCTCAAATTCCTAAGGCAAGAACACTAGGATTTTCAAGCAATTGGCATCTAGAGCTTTAAGGGATTGATCTCTCTCCATAATTCTCTCTACTTTCATGTGTGTTACTCTTCCCCAAATCTTATTTTATCAAAAACATGTGTTTATAATTATACCTATGTGATTTAATTGATGACTTTAAATGTGGGTTGGGGGTTATTGAACATTATTGAAGTACTTGCTTTTCCCAGGGCTTTTATGAATCATGTATGGTTTGAATTAATGATTTTGAACATGTGAGGTGTATGGGCATGGTGAATAAACTAGGGGGTCATGGTTTTCCCAAATTTCGTGAATGTGGATAATTGAATTGGTAAAATCCCAACCCAATCTTGTGAAATTGGCTTTGAATATGAGTATGTTTGCATTGAACTACTTTTTTTTTAAACCATTGCATGATATAAAGATGTTATTAAGATATAACCGTTTGATTTAATGAAAAAAGGGGGTCGTGGCATTCTCCCACATTAATTTAATAAACAAAGAGGATTGTTCTCCCCAAGTGAATGAAATTGTACTGGCATGACAATGTCACCTTACAAGTGTAGTTAGTATGACATACCAACAATGTATGTCTTAAGGAATATTGTGGTTCAATTAATGAGAATGTGTGAAAATGTTTTAACTGGTCTTAAAGAAGGTTGTGTAGCTAGGCCGTGAAAGTGGAGATCTCGAGGGACCAATACTGAAAACCGCATTTGCCAGCGCGGGGGTCGAAAGGGCTTGGGGTCCGAGTCTCCTTACTTATGACATGATGGTTTGAGTCCCCCTTGTTAATTGACCGGGTGCACATGTCACCCTTGATATATGACCAGGTGGTTCGAGTCCCCCACTGTACAAATGTGCATATGATTATTTCTCTGGTTTGTGCGACTACACGCACTGGGGACCTTTCAGCGGGAATAGCTAGCCCATATATCCCGTGGGTGCCTTTTTATAACGGTTGATCTACACAATCCAGGCTAATCTTTTAAAGTTCATGTTAAGCCTTGTTTCCTACCCCGATATGTGATATTTATGTTTATGTATATGCATGTGATTGTGTGTATTGGATTTGGATGACTCTACACTATTGACCATGACATTATTTTATCCTTTCCTTGAGTTACATGCTAGCGCTCAACCCGCTAACTATCTCCGGACGTTGTATCCCTACGCGATGCAGGAATCGGAGACACTTCTATTTTTCCTGCATAGTGTTTGGATTTTCGAGTTATCAACAGTCAGCTTGAAGTGGTGAGCCTCCTTCTTCTAGGTGGTTGTTACTTCTTGGTTTGTCTTTTATCATAGACTTTTCTTTGGACTTATTTTGTCCATCGTCGGGGACTTGTCCCGACATTGGTTTGCTTCGGTTTTGTCATAGAGGCTCTGTGGATTACTGTGGACTTGGTATTGGTTGTTGATATATCTTGAACTTCTTGAGCTTACCTTTATCTATCATGTTATATGTTTGAAATTCAGCCTTTGTTAGTGTATTATGTTCTGTGTGACTAGTCAAAGGGGTTGGTCTCCGGTCTACGGCGACTTGAAATGTCCGTCACGGCCAGGCCCTGATTCGGATTATGACAAAGAAGAATAGATAGTGGTGCAAGAGGAGGAAGTGGTGGTAGTGGTGGAGGAAAAGGAGGAGGAGATGTTGATGGTAGCAAAGAGAAGCTGGTGGTGGTGGCGGCGGCGGCAGGAGGGTTATGGAGGGGGAGGAGTGGGGTGGGAAAAATAGAATCTTTTGTAAATAATAGAACTTGGGGGTTTTAAAATTAGGATCATTAACACTGATTTTAAAATTGTCAACCTCTACTTAATAATTAAGATTTATATCGCTCTCTTTAAGATTTGAAACTTCTTGGTCACCATGAATTAATGTTCCCATCCAAGTCATCGCCTGTTTAGTTTCCTCCTCCATCTTAAATCTGGAGTCATATATCAACAATCCCATCTGATATGACAGACCACCTTTGGTCTTAATGTACAAGGAGTTTTTTTGACATCATATTAATAAAATCTTCAAGCAAATCAAATCGCAACAATATATGCCTATTCTGGAGGAATCCAATTTTACAAGCCCCTATTCCACTCTGCTTTAGTATTTGTGCACAAAAATCCTCTACTCTGGCCAATCATAAGAAAATTCATCAATCACTGGATATTGCAAATTTTCTGTGGTACCCATTGCTGCAACTTCAAATTCTGTCCAATTGACAACAGGTTGTCCAATAATATAATCAACTTTTTTCATTGAATTTGCTTAGATTGAATTGGAGCATTTAACGCAATATGGTTGTCCGTAAAAGTATATAAGTAATCTTGTTGGAGAGCCATTCTATCAATGTTATGGGAGGTTTTGTGGTAGGGTTCGAGGTTGTTCGGGAATTGAGAAAAGGAAGAGAAGTAGGAAGAGGAAGCAACAGAAATTGCCTGACCAGCCATCGTGGGTGACTGGCCACCGGGCACCACCATGGCTAGGTTAGGCTACTTAAGAGTTTTGCATGAGAGAGAAGATAGAGAAGACAGCGTGTAAGATCAAAACTTGGGAGTTGATTGTTTAATAAAAATCAGATAGTAATGCTGTCCTCCAGTGTACTTGAGACAGTAAAACCCGCCAGAAAGTAAGAGCTCAACTGTGAATAATCCTGACGGCAAAGTCGCCATATCAAGGCTAAGACCCAGAACCAGACTTTGCAGCTAATAACGATTAAAACTCCATCATACGGACGACAAAATCATTACAGATTTAATCTGCACTTTTTTTATCAGGATATCAATGTTTTCGGATCGAGAATCTCAGAGATCTAATCTACATTTATAGTCAAGTAATCAATTACAAACACAGCGTCCAACGACGTGAAAAAATCAGCATCATTTTTATGTTGCATAATCTTAATTTCACATAGATATCTAAAAATTATGAAACGGACATTATCAACTCATTACGGAATGCCAGCCTTTACTCCAATCCACAAGTTGTCGCCTGCTCAGACTCATAATATTTCTGTGCTGTTGCTCTGCATAATGCAAGTAGATGCAAAAGTCCAGTCCGATGCAGTTAAAGCCGGTTAATCAGTTGAAAGCCTGAGGCACTCTTAACTCTATATTTTGTAACCACGAAACTTAGGTTTGAGATGCACATCATTATTATTCATGGACATCAAAATCGGGCTTTGACGGGTATTCAAGACCATGAAGAGCAGGTATCCGTCTAAAATCTTCTTCAGAATAAGCAGGAATGAACCAATACCGCTTGTCCATACCAAACACCTGGTTCATATAATACAACCTTAGAATGGTAAACTGAAAGGGATCTGACATTTTTTATGAAAATAAAACAGATCTAACATGAAATAGGCAAGACAAGCAAAGGTAATTAGCTTTGATATTCAAAACTAGTTTTTGCAGTCCAATCCAAATGGAGCCATAATAAGTTTTCTCAAGACAAGTAAACTTGAGAAAGTACAACATGTTTGCTGGGTAATCCAGTCTAATTCTCGGTCTTATACAGCAGCATACTAACCACTAAAATTTAACTGAAAATTGACAGGCATGTGAAAGCTTTCTCAAGTTTATTCATTTAAATAGGCAAAATAAACTAAAAAGGTAACACCATATATGTACCACTTTTTAGATCAAAACTTCCAGTTAATGGTAGATCAGGCACAATTTGATTTGATATCCTATTCCTCGATAAGGTTCTTTGTAAACCTTGTGTACCAGTAAAGAACCAAAGACGGCATATTAGTAGGTTGTCTTGGAGAAAATTTTGACGTTGCTGGTAAACATGGTAAGACCCCACATGGATTCAGAGAATAAATTAACAACACTGCTGGAACAAGGGCATGGAAGATGAAGTAACCTAGGAATTGGTGTTAAACAGCGTATTAAGGTCTTTGGGAACACAAGGGAGAGTAGACATTAGAGGAGGAACGGAAAATCAAAATGGTCTATAAATATCACATATGCGCATAGATCTAACTAGTATATCCAACCTTTTTAGTAGGTTCAGTGTAATTATGAAGGATTCATATGAAATTGCCTACAATGTCATATTGTTTAGACAGAACCAGAGCCTTATGGGATGAGTTCAAACCAAACACTAAAATCAAAATAGTGAATGGTGAGAAGACTAACTTCTGGAAGGACGATTGATAAGAAGCAGGAATCATGAAGAACCTATCCCCAGATATTCACAATCTAGTTCTAACCCAACAAAGTACTATAGCAAATTTTGGACACCACAAGGATGGAACTTCACATTCAGGAGACACTTAAAAGACTGGGAGTTCCAAAGGGTGACAGAGTTCTTCAACATCATTTGTCAATTTGGAGTATTGGAGACTGGAATAGATTTTTTAAGGTGGCAGGGAGCTAAGGAAGGGGTTTTCAGAGGGGGTTGCAGCTTACAGGAAGTTGAACCAGGATGATTACTGGATTTATCACTGGCCCCGGAAACATATATGGAGAGTCAAAATCCCCCACAAGGTTGCATGCTTTGTTTGGTTGTTGGCCAAGGATGCAGCGCTCACACAAGAAAACCTGATGAAGAAAGGAATAACACTATGCCACATATGTTTCTGTTGTGGTGAAACTGCAGAAACAGTTAAAACACTTATTTTTGCACTGCAAGGCAACTAGCAAGCTATGAAGACTATTCTTAAGCCTCAAGAACATCTCATGGTCCATGCTTCAGAGAGTCACAGTAGCTTTGCAGAGCCGGGAGGAAAGAGGAGTGCTGGCCAAGAACAGGAACAGATGGAGAATAGTCCCAGCATGCATCTGGTGGATAATTTGGAAGGAGAGGAATCTCAAATGTTTTGAGAGCACTGAGAATATGGAGCAAGTCAAGCTGAATTGTATTTTGACCTTGTGTTTTTGGTTAATCAGATGTACTCAAATGATACTGTCACTATTATTGATGTTTTAGACTCCTTGTAATAGCAGGGCAGTAGTGTATGGAGTACTCTTGTAAATATGGTCTCAGTGTAACCTATGTACTGTTTTGATCATTACAGAAATAGATACAGTTACAAGTTTCAAAAAAAAAAAAAAATTGCCAAAAAATTGTACACAGAAAAATGGAGGACTGCATTAAGTTATAAATGGCTGGGTGCATGTGTGGAGCCAGGGTCCTGACCGAGTAGAAACCTAGGTGATCTGCTGGAAGAGGAACTAAAGAGTAGAGAATAAGTGCAGTAGTAGCTGAATGTCTTCAGCATATGGTGTAGGGCTTTATTTGTGTATATATTATATGAAGGTAATACGGTTTTAAAAACCTCATTGGTTACTATGGAAAACCCTGTTGGCAGACTAAGACCCTCCTTGTTAAATTCGTTGAATACTCCGTTTTATTAGTTTTAACATTCTCTCGAAGCTGAATGACCATTAAAATAACTTTTTAGTATAACCAAAGCGCCAACATCATGTGATTTGCTACTTTGACTTTGAATAAACCAAAACATACTTAACCTCAATATGACGCCTGCTCAAGATGTTTCACATAATCATCGAAAATGCATACTTGAACAGTCAAAGTGCTAAAAACTAAGTATGAAAATATGAAATAAAAAATGTGTCCCCACGTTCACCGAAAAAATTTAAAACTGAAAATTCAAAAAAAAATAAAAAATGAAGGGGTTATTACTTATCCCCTTCACCCTATTCTACTGGATCAGTTACTGTTCAAGCTTTACTATTCCAGCAAAAGTTATTTGATCGCGACCTGTATCATTTCTTTTAGGATTTTCATGATATTTCGTATAAATGTGGTTTTATTAGTGTTGTTCCTGTAGTTCTAAAGATAAAACATTACTAAAAAATAAGTACACTAATATTCAATGTTAAACCAAATATTAATCAAGTTAACCGAAGTACACTTGAGGTAAAGAGGTAGAGAGGTAGCAAACACATCATTCTGTTCGAGCCTATGTTCCCACCAACTATTTCTCAATTTATTTATTTCATAAAATAACTGCATACACTGCAACAAGAAAAGTCACATCCGATATGAATATATAATGTATGTTTCTTATATCATTAAGAGTAGGTAGGAGGACTTTGTTGTCCGTGTTAGTAGCTGTAGTACTAGTATTATTTCAGAGTGTTGTATCATTAGTTGTATTACTTGGTGAGTCTTGTTTATGGTATTATTATTGGGTGTAGTAATTTCTATTGTATCTTGTCCTTTTACTATTCCTTTGCTAGATTGTTTTATCTTAAGACAGGGTCTATCGGAAACAGCCCCTCTATCTCACCTCTGAGGTAGTGGTATGGACTGCGTACACTTACCCTCCCCAGACCCCACTTGGTGGGAATATACTAGGTATGTTGTTGTTGTTCTTATATCATAAAGAGGATGAAAGGTTTATCAAAACTAAAAAAGGTAAAACTAGAAAGTAAAGATAAAGCAACAGAAGTTGCAATTAACTCTTCAGATCCAGTATTCTACTATTATATTTCAATCGTGAACTACATTTGTCAAGTTATCATTGCTATGAGATGTTGGTCATTTTTTATAAATGTGAGTGATATCAAGGTCCTATGTACATGGCATATCATGTCCTCACTGGTTTGCAACTTCTCCACCCTCTGTAAATTATGCTTCCTTGATTCTCCATTCTCTACTACCATGAAGTTTAGGTTCTTTAATATTTCTTTTTTTACCATGGGGATTTGAATTAGCTTCCAAGTATTATATCTCAGAATAAATATGGAGTGCCAGTTGCAATTGGAAGTTCTCTTTCTTATCCAACTTACGTTTTTTTGTTGTTTTACATTCAGACCATAACTTCCAAACCATCTCCATGAACCTGGTACTCATAAGATTATTACCTAAAAATTTAGATTAGAGCACAGCATTACTTAGAGAAGCATTTGTCTTTTCTTTATATTGAGAGTAACCTACCATAAGAAACAAATAAATTAAGGCAATCTTGTGCAGTCATCTAACCTGTTCAAAGTTCCTCTTTCGACCAAGATCGTAACGCCATTTGGGACTGGTCTTCTTCTCATATGCCTGAAAATAAGACAAGCCTTCAAATGTTCCCCGAAAAGAAAGATACTTTTCCCAACCGAAGGCCAAGAGAGAAATGTTCTATAAACTGGTTTTGCCTCAAGACTAAAAAGCTGTTTCCACAGCATCAATGATGTCTCAGATTATTTAGGCATTTCACAGAAAGGAAAACAATGTACATTCAACTTGAAAGAGGAATAAGAAAAATGGAGTACCTCAATGGTCGTAGTATTAGCAGACACCAACGATATGTGCATAATCAGAAATCCCAAAACACTCAAAGCAAAAGCAAGGTTCAAGACTGTGGTGCACAAGAAATGTGGAAAAATTAGACTAGTGTCTCGAAAAGAAATAACAGGTAGCAAATTCAGCAAGACAATCCGTAAACCATACCAAAAGCAAGGAAAGTAGTCGCAAGAGTGCCCGGAGTCCCAGGTATCTCTCCATCACTGAAGAATGCAATAAATTGTGGCAGTAATGATAGAGTGACAACAGTGGTCTCAAGGAACGTATAGAACTGAAGTAAGAGAAGGTTCTAATTAGTTGAGGAAAAGATGGTCATTAAAATACTGCAATGAGAAGAAAGTGATATGAAAATTGTTGTTAAGCACCGTTACATGAATGGTGAAGAGTACAAACATCAACTGACAGGCACCAACAGGGAGGAAGAATACGGAAAAAGACACATTCTCAACATCAAGTATCACTTGCAATACTCTAAGGAAACTGCATTGCACTCTCACAGAAATAGCCAGATGAATTTTGGAAAATGGTAAGGTTATAGGAAACAATATTAGATACAGTTCCTCAACAAGCAATTATCACCATGGTCATTCAGATATTGTATACAGGATGGTGCTAATATTTCAGTTGATGCTTATTATCAGTACTAGTATGACTAGAAGCATGTCTTTAGGAGGAGCATGCCATTCAAGAAACTCCAGCTATGATTGTACACAGTGGTGGAGCCAGGTTCGGAATAACCTGTAGCTTTGGCTCAAAGCCTATATTTATGTTAAAACTTCATTTAGTATGTATAAATAATTTTTCAGCACCTCGCAAGAAAAATAAATGTGTTCTAGAACACAATAAACTAAAAATATTGGCTCTGCCTCTGATTGTACACAGGAGATAATGATGGTTAGCTAAGGTTCCATGTGTGGGTATGATTTCTAAACCAACAGAACCAAGTGTGAAACTCACCATCCCCCCCACCCCCACAAAACAGATTTTCCCACTTAACACAGTTTTTCCTTCTTGTTTTTAGTAGTGCACCCATACTCTAGAAGTCCTAGAAACGCCTCTGGGTGGAGAAGCACTCTAGAGTAGGATACCTTGCTTGCCACGTGCCAATTTCATCTTATTTTTCCTTGGTTATAATTTCCTTATTTTATTTCCTTTTTTTCTCTTTCTTCCATCGTCGACAACCTCTCCGTCCCACCTCTGTCATCTTCACCCAACACAACTCTCCATTTCTACATCACCTAATAGAAACCAACTACAAAAACATCAATGATTCCATAAAAATCCCCTCCAACTTCATTATTCAATTGTGTGAAAACCAACCACCACCTTTCCACTATCTGACCACCATTCTTTAGGAATCAAGAACAAAACACGAGCATGGAACATAATCCCAAAATACCCATGTCACCACTCACTTTTGACTAAGGGAAAACAAAAATTCTTTTTTGTTTTTATCAAGAAACCACATAGTCCATACCCTATTCAATTTTGATTGATCCTGGACCTTGCCCCCTTTAATTTTTATTTTATTTTTTGCATCACAAAAATTGAAGGAAGAACTGAGAAGGGGTTGAGAAGGGGTTATGATATTGTGTCTCTGAGGGGAGAAAGAAGTTGCTGGTGGCATTTATGGAAGGTGTCTGGTGGAAAAATCACGGGAAAAAAGCATTGATGTGGTAGGATGTTTCGGCGACTCAGGCATCAGTAGTAGGTTTACAGAAGAAATGAGGAGGTGAGATATTGATCTAGATTCAATTAAAACGAACAGAAAAGAAGGCAGGAAAAAAGAAAGAAAATGGCAAGAAAAAGAAGAGGGAAAAAAAAAGAAATAAAAGAGCTGTAGTGGAGGCCATTTGGAAGAACAGAGAAGAAGAAAAAAAGGAAAACAAGCATTTCCTCAGTTTCATTTTATGTGTGTTTGACGGGGCACAAAGTTCAAAAGAATAAGAGAAACTTTTGAATTTAGCCCTCCCAAGCGAACAAAGAGGTGGATCATCTGACCTGTGTTTCTATTTTTGGATAAAGGTAACCGTATCTAAATTTGTGATTTTAAACTAAAAATATCTGTAATATACCAAAATGTCTTTTGAATCAAGTGGTCTTAAATATAAGATACGAGATATTGGAATTAAAGAGTTGCTACATATAGAAAATTACATTCTTTTTGAAACAAACTGGATAAAAAAAAAACGTAAGATACATATTAAAATAGAGGGAGTAATAAAATGTTACAAAAATAAAAAAAAATTAATCTTGTTTTCTCCTCACACACCATAATATTGATATGCACTATCCAAGGTGGTCGAGAAAGGGGATAATAATACCACTTAGAAGTTGTAGCCTGACCTTGGAAAAGAGACGGTAATGGCCGCTGAAAATAAACATCTTGTCTTGGGTGATGGGAATCCTCTGTGGTAGGCTGACAGTCAGCAAAAAATGCTGAGCAAAGCTACTGGCCTGAAGTTCGGGGGCACTAGCCAACTAGGACCCCTGCAAACTTTACATATCTTTCTGAAACCAGGGAATAGTTTAGGGAGGTTTATGTATTCTCCCCTTAGATTAAGCAGAACTATCCCCAAGATGAGTGTCACATAGATGCGTAATGGATGTGTGATCATACTTCAGAGAAAATTAGAGAAGATTAAAAGTAACCACATTCACAGAAGGTTGAAGAAGGCACACATTAAAGATAGGATGAGAAATGGTCGCTTGGAACATTTCTTTCATATCCTGCGTCTACCTCCACCTCCACCTACAGATGCACTACTAGGTATGAAACCATGGTGAGTGGAATTTAAATGGACAAGGTAGACCAAAAGTCACATAGCAAAAAGTTCTGTTGAAATCCACACAGACCTAGCAAAAAATATGGCACAATCGAAGAAAAAGACTTACATAGTCAGGATTAAGTTTTAGTAATGTTAGTTTACTTTAGGTCCAACTTTTTCAGTCTTTTAGTCTTGTCAGATATTTATAAGATAGTACTAAATGTAGATAACATTTAGGACATTTTATTTAGATTTTTGTTTTATATAATGTTGAACTGGGGTTGGGATGAGCATAAATGAAGCGATATCAATAGTGAGGATTTATGAAGCAATTCTTACTTTCTCAGAATTGAGGCGTTTGTTGTTTCTGTTTATAGCCTACTGATGTTTCTTGTTATTGGATAGAAATCCAACAAGCAATGCAGTTAGCTATTAAACCAGAAGAGTCGAGAAAACAAAAAATCATCTTCATCCACACTTATCGTCATTTCTTGAGGCTACAAGTATGTTCAGAATCTAGCATCCAATACTACTCAAATTCAAGAATCATGATAACTTACCAGGAAGAGAAGGAAATACTTGTAATTTAATGCTCCAACGCAGTTGACAACCCACACACAATGATGGTCCATCTTTAGCACACACCTTCCACCTAAAACAGGGAAGCAGACACAACTCAATTTCAAAATCGAAAAACTTTAACCAAAATCATCATTTCAGTGAAAAAACAAGAACTCACAAACAGAACAGTGATGGCACCGAGGAGGTTTTAATTGGTTGCACTTTCTACAAAAACGTATTATGGGATTCCCTGAGTCAGCTGGCGAAGCCCCGAATTCTGACGCAGTTAACGGATCAGCTTCCCCTCTTTCTTCATCCAACTCTGGCCTCCAATTTGGAGGCACACTACCAGGATCAGTAAAAACAACAGAAAAGTAACACCACAGAAGCATCACCAACTGCAACCATCACAAATATGGTACTTTTAGCTACTTAATATAACTTCTAATCCATCCAGAGTCCCACTTCAGCTCTGAAACAGAACTCGATAACCGAGACGAATTTAAAATCTCTCAAACTTTTCTTTCTATAAACTCCGGTGATCTGTTTAGTTAATATTGAAGACATTATCAGTTAGCACAAACGTTTAACCCCTGTCACTACCTTCCGTTAAAATAAAACCATTACCACCAAAACTTAAGTACATCTTATACAAGCACATTATCCGCAGGATTCGAATCAGTGGTGACTATTAAAAATTCAATTTCGATTTCCAATGCTTCAACTCTAACAGATTCCTTATGATTGTACTCCCTCCGTTTCAACTATTTAATTTTGATTGTACTCCCTCCGTTTCAACTATTTAATTTTAACTTACCACGTGGCATGACATGTTTAAGAACACAAGTGTAAAGACATTTTAGTACATATGATACATTTTTAATTTAAGACCACAAACATTTAAAAGTTTTTTTTTAACTTTCTTAAACTCAATGTCAAGTTAAAATATGATAAACAAATTGAAACGGAGGGATTAAAAATTACCAGACAATGGAATACGACGAGTACTGAAAGAGCGATGAGGACATCAAGAAGACCACTACTACCGGCAATAGAAGGACCATAATTGGTTAAAACGACAGCGTAATAGGTAACTCCTACAACACCAAGAACCAAAAGGATCATGATCGACCCAAGCCCTCGTAAGGCAGTACAAAACCTGAATACATTCCATGCCATTACAGCTCCCGATCTATACATAATATATACTCTCTTAATAAAAATATATATATCTCTTAATAAAAATACACTGAAATAAATGGATTTTTAAAAAAACTAATATGATGTGAATTTCTATTTTATCGCGAAATTATGTTTAGGGTTTACGGATTATAGGTATGTACAGTGGAATCATGATGTAGGGAAATACTGAGGAAGAAGGAAAACTGATGCTACTTGGTGGGAGGGAGGGAGGGGTGATATTGAGATTATAGAAAGAGAGTTAAATGAGATAAGAGGTCTACTAAGGCAATTTATATTGTATCAGAAGAAAGCACACGCTTAAAAATCTAGAAGGTCTTGTGTTATATTGGTTGTAGCATGTGCAAATAAACCTACTCCAGATAGGATTAATTATTAGTTAAACTACCGTCGCCATTTCGTATTACTTGATTCCTGATAATTTAGTATACCCTTTTTTAAAATGAAGAACAAGAAGTTTTGTCACGTTGTCATTTTTCTAACAATTAAATTATACTTAGAAACTCACAATATTTTTATTTTCGTTAATATCATTACAAGATATACTGAAAAAATTCTAAGTTTAAATTCAAACAAAATGGCTAAAGAAAGAAAAAGTGATTTGAACTGCATAAAAAGGAAGAAGAAAAAAGACTCAATCAAGAGTCAAGTAAAGCCTTGCAAGGTCAAGAAAAAGAGCAAAAACAAAAGTACGAAAAAAAGAAAAAGAAAAATACAAAGCTGAACAAGAATAGACTATCAGGGACCTTAAAATCATTCGGTCCTCACAGAATCATCTTCATTGTTAGTGGTCAACAATCATGAATACTTCTCTTGTTCGAAATATAATAAGAAAAAGGATAAATATTTACTAGTAATAAGAAAAAAAATAGAATACATGATTTTTTTAATGAGTTAATACATAAAAATGACCCTACACTTGACACCAAATTATAACTTTGACCTTAAACTTGGACATTGCACAAATATGACCTTTGATTATTCAAAACTACACAAATATGACCTCCAATCCTACGTGGCAAAATGTGTATTCAACACGCAAAATTGGGCGTGTCCAGCTTAAAATCTAAGGGCATAATACATAAATATTACCTTAAACTTTGACAATGCACAAATATGACCTTTAACTATTCAAAACTATACAAATATGACCTTTAAATGACTCTTCACTATTATTTTTTCATTATTTTCGACTCAAAGATGAAAATGGCATCTAATTTTTTTTATTATTGCGGAAAAAGAGCAATATTGAAGATTTATTAATTAGGCGGGTCAGCATTATATGAAAAAATCGGGTGGGTATGTATATATATAATAAAGCAGAGGACGAATTTAAGTTATATAATATATCTAAATATGATTTATTTAAATATTAAATTAAAGATGAAACTATACTAATAATAAAAAATTATAGTTTTAATAAAACGTTATTAAACTAATGTTATTAAAAATAGTAGTAGTAGTATATTAAATTAACGTTATCAAATTAACGTAATTAAAATGTTATTAAATTAACGTTATTAAAACGTTATTAAATTAACGAGGGGCCAACCTACGTGGTTGCCATGGGGTTCACCCGAATCCCCTCGGTAAAAAAAATTACGTTGTATATATATAAGATAGAAAATATATATTTATGTACGTATATTAATGTTGAACCACATAAAACAAGGCACTTAGATAGCCCAATGGTGTTATTTGCTCTTCATGGGCGCTTCCTTCAGCCTACTGTGCGGGTTCGATCCCTGCTAGTGGCTGTTTTGGCTGTTTTTTTTAATTAAAAATGTAGGTGCTGCTGCTATAGAAATAAATAATAATAATAATAATAATTTTTTAAAATTAAAAAAAGTTAGGTGTTGCTACTATAGAAATAAATAAAAAAATTATAATAATAATAATAATAATAACAATAACAATAATAATTAAAAAAAAGTTAAGTGTTGCTGCTATAGAAATAAATAAAATAATAATAATAATATTTTTTTTAAATTAAAAAAAAGTTAGGTGTTGCTACTATAGAAATAAATAAATAAAAATTATAATAATAATAATAATAATAATAATAATAATAATGATAATAATAATAATAGTAATAATAAAAACGACGTCGTTTTAACATAAAAAGCAAAACTTTGACAGTGCACAAATATGACCTTTAACTATTCAAAACTGCACAAATATGACCTCTCTCCAAGTCAGCCCTTTTAACGACGTGGCACCGTGTGATTGGATTATCTTTCCACGTAGGCACGAGTGAGACTCACGCATAGGGTTGCAAAATCTGAGGTCATATTTGTTCAGGTTTTGAATAGTTAAATGTCTTATTTGTGCACTATTAAAGTTTAAGGTCTAAATTATAATTTGGTGTCAAGTTTAGGATCATTTTTATGTATTAACTCTTTTTTAATTGAAGAGATAAAGATGAGAAATTATAGTATGATGTGATGAAGTGATAGAAGGAATTGAATAAGATTGATAGCATACTTCTTTAAAATCATTAATTTAACATATATTTTACTAAACTAACCTTGTTAATGGTACTTTAAAACTCTAAATTAGATTATCATTATTTTATGTAGTTATTTACTTTCTCCGCTCCTACTTTAATGCTACTTTTGTCTTTTAATTTTGTTCCTAAGTATTTATTTAAATCTTCAAGAATTAATTGGCCAAGTTCTTCCAACTTTGTCATCTTTAAAATAAAATTTAATCATTGTCAATTTTAAAAGAGATAAATTTAATTAGGAGTAAGTTGGTAAAGTTATCTCTTATTTTTTAGGAGTTGGTAATCTGTTAAAGGGTATGCCTTACCCAAAAGAGCATTTATTTAGGAATTAAGGGAGTAATATTAAGGATATTATGGGAAAAAAATAATAAAACTCTCTTGATTTGCAAGAAACTACAAGTAAGTTGAAACATCTATTTTTAGTATAAATGCCAAGTAAAAAGGAAATAAAGAGAGAGACAACAACAATAACAACAACAACGACAACAACAAATCCAGTATATTCTCACGTAGTGGGGTTTGTGGAGGATAAAATATATGCAGTTCATATCACTACCTCCGAAGTAGTAGAGAGGTTGTTTTTGACAAACTTTCAGCTCAGGATAAAAGGACAGTAAATAAAATCGTAATAAAACATAAACAAGATGAAATAACAGAGATACGACACCGACAAAGTAATACTTTATATGTCACGACCCAATTTCTCAAGTCATGATGGCACCTACTATAACGCATCAGTAGGCAAGCCACATCCCATAGTCCGGAAGTGCTAGTAACGAACTACCAAAAGAATGAAAGGAAGAATGTGGAATAGATGAAATAAAAGACTAATATACATAAGATAATCCCAAAACCTGGTGGAATCAGTAGAAGAGCTTCTAATATAAGAAGGATACACAGATAAACTATCTTTGAATACAACATAAAGACTAGCCTAGTACATACAACGGGGGGAAAGTAATACTCTGAACGTCAGGAACTCACTATATGTCTTCAAACCATGGTTGCTGTACACGACACGCACAACACTGGCGATAATCTGTACTATGATCTGCAGGCTACAGAAGTGTAGTATGAGTACCAAACATGTTGTAATCAGTAGGCAACTGTCGACTGAGCCCCAAAGATAATGCAGATATATAATATAAACAGAATGGAAAACTACACCCAAATTTCCAGCAACCATATAAGAAAGTCAATGAGATAATAAGGATAAACTATCTTATTCATGTCCAAGAAACTAGAGAAAATTGAAGGAAATGTGTCTTTTAAGTCTTGAATGAAGGATTGGTGACATTGACCAACTTAAAGGGTCCAACATAATTAGAAAACTTAATTAAGTTAATTGTGGACTTGATTAATATTTCTAAAAGTTTCTAATCTTTTCAAAAATATAAATTAAACCACACCTCTCTACTTTAAATCAACCGTCTCTCTCGACAGTCTCTCAACTTTCTCTCAACCAACAGCTCTGTAAAATTTCTCCCTTCAAGATTCTGTGACAAATAGCTGGGCAAGTTCCTTTTCGACTTTCAACTGTCAATCGACGTGAAGAAACATAAGAACTTGAGCCAACTTCTCCGGCGATAATAATTTTGAGTTCTTCGTCATCCCATTTCTTTTTTTACAGGTAAAAAATTATAACTTGAGCCAACTTCTCTTCTAGATTGGTTAACAATTTCAATATTTCTTGCTTAAATTTAAAATGTGAACTGAATAAAACCCTAATTTCTGATATTTCTTCTCTACTCTTTTCGCTGTGAAATATAAATTTTTATTGTGATTATAGTTCTTGTTGTCGAACTGTTAATTTGATTTGTTGGTGATTTTTGGTCACCGTTGATGTTCTTAGTGTGCGTGTATTGTTTTGGTGTTACTAGGTTGATTTGTTATTTTTCTTGATAAAAATGGTGATGCAGCAGATTAACCTTCTGATGCAACAGATTAACCATCTGGTGCAACAAATTAACAATCTGATGCAATAAATTAACTATCTGATCCAATAGACAAAACATCTGATGCAACAGATGAACATAATAGTTCATTCATCTGTTGCGATAGATGACTCTTCTGTTTGGAAGAAATCTAAACAATATTGATCCAACAGATAACTCATTTGGCAATAGATGGGTGCTCTGTTTCAACAAATGTGTGGCTTATTTTTATTTTTTCCAATGGATTACTCATCCGCTGCAACTGGTTGATTATATGATGCAACAGATATCCTAACTGATGCAACATATGAGTGATTTGTTTTTATTGTCTCCAATGGATTACTCATCCGCTACAACAGGTTGATTATATGCTACAACAGATAACCTACCTGGTTCAATAGATAAGTGATCTATTTTTATTATTTCTAATAGATTACTCATCCGTTGCAACAGGTTGCTTATATGCTGTAATAGATGAGTGGTTCGTTGGAAACAATAAAAACATATCATTCATCTATTGCACCGGGTAGGATATCTGTTGTAGCATATAACCAACCTGGTGCAACAGATGAGTGATCTGTTATAATTATTTCCAACGGATTACTCATCTGTTGCAATAAGTTGGTTATATATTGCAACAAATAACATTCCTGGTGCAATAGATGAGTGATCTATTTTTATTCTTTCCAACGGATTACTCATCCGTTGCAACAGATAACCTTCCAAGTGCAATAAATGAGTGATCTGTTTTTATTCTTTCCAATGGATTACTCGTCCATTGCAACAGGTTGGTTATATATTACAACAGATGAGTGATCTTTTGGAGCTGTTATTTTACTGTTTGTATGTTAGATTTACTATTATCCTTTTTTAATAATGCATTAATCAATTATAATCTATTTTATGTTTCTGTTAATTTAAGATAATATGACTTCCAAAAGAAAAGAAACTGAATCAAGTCCAAGTAAAGGAATAAATAAAGCAGCTGGGCTACATCCACTACTCTGTGAGCTTGCTTTACAAGTGTTATCTCAATCAGTAGTACAAGATAATGAACATGGGGAGGAGGAATATTTCAAAATAGATGATCAAAATACTAATAGCCCATCCACCGAAGAGTTGGTCAAAATCTTCAGCATTGATCGTTATCCTGTGAGAATACAGTGCGATGGTGCCACAAATTTAACGGGTGATTTCATGGTTAAGTCAGCCATGGAAAATCTTTCAATGCCTTTAGAAAAATACTTTTGAGAACATTTTTTAGATTCTTATTTCAGGGAAATCTGCTTTGGGCAATATCTTAATTTGCCGGAGGACAACAATGCTCGTTTCAAAATAAAAATGGTATATGATCTTCTCAAGCATAGGTTTATGTATGAAAACAAAGATAAAATGGATGAGGTGTGGATAAATTACTGTGGCATGCCTGTTTATTTTGGTTGGATGGAGTTTGCCATAGTTACTAGACTAAGATGTTATCCTCCTCTTCCTTCTCAAGTTATACCTACTCTAACCCTAAAAAAAGCACCCCGCACACTTAAAAAAGGCAAAGACAAGTCAAGTGATCGTGATGACCTGGTGTCCATTGTTAGTCCAAGCTTCAAAAATAAAAAATTAATAAAAGCATTGAAAGGTAAAAGACTTTCAAAGAGGCACAATCAATCATTGTGCTTGGTTTGGTTTGTACATAATACTCTTAGGGCGAGAGACGTTAACAATATAAGCCCCGATTTAATAAATCTCTCCAAGGATATTGAGGCATTTAAAGCTATCCTTGGTGTTATGAAAGCTTCAAAATGAATGTCAAATATTTGTTGAATCCATTAACGCCAAAGACAGTCAACTTATATGGCTTTTCATGGGCTTTCATGGTAAATATTTTTTTATTATGATATGATCCATTTTTTTTATTCAATAATGCTTTTAATTTATTGGTATTATGTTATAGGCTTGGGCATTTGAAGTCTTTCCTTATTTGAGACAACAAGTGAACTACCAAGAAGAGGTTTCTTGTCCAAGAATCCTGAGATGGTTGTCGGCTAAAACTTATAAAAATATAATTTTTTTGATCTTTTCAATCCCCCAAAGGAAGAAGTAAGTCTAATTCTAATCAGGTTTTTATTTTAATTAATGATTATTTTAAATGATTTCATCATCATTCTAATATATGTACTGATTTATTTTAGATTGTCCATCCGTGGCTTGTTCCGACCAATCAAGAGTTGAAGTGCCATTTTATCTTACTTTATGGTCTGTGCAAACTTTATCGGACCCTAAGGTTGTTGATAGAATAAAAATAAAATTGTTTGGAGCAACAACTATCACAAGAAAAATAATTTTGGAGGGTGGACTTGTTGTTGTTGATGATGGTAGTGGTAGTGGTAGTAGAGCTGTTGTTGGGGATAATGATGCTCCTCTTACAGTTTTTGAAACAACAAGCCATTATGATTATGATCATACTGGTTATATAGATTTTGCCACTTCTAGCGAATGTTGTGCATGCAAATGTTAAGACTACAAGACAAAACATGATAGAGTGATTAATGCTATTAATGCACTAACTGCTTCTGTAAAAGAAAATGACATCTAAGAGGGGTGTCATTCCATCAAATAGGATTTCATATCCATACACTTCACTAAAGATCAAGGTGGCTAAGAGAAGAAAGAAAGATATTTCCAGGGCATCATCAAAAATCAAAAAAAGCAAAATTACAACGCCTCTGTCTTTGTCTTGCACCGTTGTTCAATGTACAAGGGGCACAGGAGAGCAGCATGAGCTGAAAAAGGTGAATGTATATCATCTGTTCCAACAAACAAATAGGCACATATCTATTTCAACGGATGATATATCTGCTGAAAATTATAAAACAGATATATATATCTATTGCAATTGTTGTCTAACCTGTTGCATCAGATGCGTTATCTGTTGCAACATATGTTCGTCTGTTTCAGCAAACCAAATAGCTTTCCTACTGTTTTAATTTATACCAACAGATGAGCCTTATGTTGCAACAGATGGGTCATCTATTTAAAATTATCGTACCTCTCTATTTTACCTATTTGAATTTATCCCAACAGGTGATCCATCTGTTGTAATATAATAGTCATCTGTTGCAACAAATAAACAATCTATTTTATATCTATAATTAGCATTCACAATTCTGGCTTTCCAGATGGATGACATAGTAGAAGCTACTGCTGAAGAGCATAATATCATAGTTGATAATCCATCAACTGCTTTCATAGAAGAAGAAAAAGTGAAGCCTGTCAGCTCGGGAGAATGAAAGAATTACTTGTTTGAATGGTTCAATATCTCGGACGAGGCTCTAAAAAACTAACAAAGTTAATCAACAACTATTCAGAATGAATTGCCGATGGGCTGTTAAAGCATCATGTCGGTAGGTACATAAATCAATTTTAAAGATATTGATTGATACAATTTTTGTTGTAAAAAAATGATATTAACACATATAAATCATCATGTAGAAAACAAAAGGACGAACACTATAAAGTGAACGAATCGAGTCTTTGTTTTGATATGTTCAACTTTGTTGTTGAATATTTCGGAATGAAGAATTGGTTCTATTTGATGTCACAACCCTAAACTTGCTAGAATGATGAGGTTTAACTGTCATACATATTACTATTAATTAATACTCTATTTAATTACAATTGTGTATTATTTTTTTTGCCACGTAATCTGAAATGTTTGATAATATGTGCAACACATCGATGCCATTTTTTACTACCTCCAAAAGAAAGCTAAGTTGCAAACACAAGAACAATACAGATACACGACAAGATTTTATTTGTTCAAAGTGTACATCAATAATGCCTATGATAGGTATTGTCAACAACAGTCGAGAGTTTCCCGAAATGAGGAATACTTAATCAACATCATCAAAGGTTTTAGCATTCCAGCTGGCTTACCTTGTCATTTGATCGATGAAGTGTACATCCCAATCAATTGTGGTAATAAATTCCATTGAGTGTTGGTTGTCGTCGTTCTAAAAGAAAGGCGCATCCGAGTTTATGACTCGATGTCGTGAATGAGATGTTCTGGGTCGTCGTCTGAGATACAAAAACTGGGTAAAATATTGCCTACTTACCTTGATGTGAGTGTGTTTTTGGACCAAAAGATTTATACTGATTGTCGATAATTGAAGCATACCGGGATAAAATAGGTAATCTATTTGATGTACAATATGTTGAAGGAATTGCTCAACAAATCATTGGTAGCCTGTCGGTATAAGTATCATGATTTAGTTTCATTATGTAAATTTCACAACACTTACATGAACTGCAAGATATGGATTATCTATTTTTTTAAAATGCAGAGATTGCTGTCTTTTTGTTGCCGCTTACACCAAGTATTTAAGTGATGGATTACAAGTACCAAATTATGGACTTGATGCCAGATTACTCCGTCAAAGATATGCTGCTCTTTTATGAAAATACAGAGTAGCGAAAGATCAGAAACCATGCGCAAGCGACATTAAAGATCCACGATGACCAAAGTTGAATTTTGTAGCACCGAATGAAGAACAAATTGTTCATATTGAGTAGATCTTTATAGCTTGAGTCTGTCAATGTAATAACCTATCCTCGTCGGTTAACCTGTTGATTTATTTGTAGAGTAATTACCTATAATAATTTTTTTTACATTTCACTTATTTGTTGAGTTATTTCATGTAATTTCTAAAGGTTTTGATTTATTTTATGTTGGCTATGACTATAATTTAATCCTTAGTTTTGAACTTGTTAATTGAAATGAAAAACTAGATTCAAATATCACAATAGATAATACATCTGTTGCAACAGATGACATATCTTATCAAACAGATTTAGACATATGTTGCAACATGTAGGTCATCTGCTGGAAATTATATAACAGGTCTTCCTCCTTTTTTGATTTGTTCTAATAGATTACCCATCAGTTATAACAGATAGATTATATATCACAATAGATTGTATATCTATTACAATAGAAAACAGAAACATCTGCATAATGCAATAGATGACCAACCTATTGCTACAAATAATCAGTCTGCCACAATAGGTATGATATTTGTTACAACATATAGACAATCTATTGCATTATAAAAATTGAACTTTCATCAGACATAAGAAATTGCCACTATAATGTAAAGTGAAGTAAAGTGGATTGAAATAAAAATTATTATCATTTTCGTCTCTGTCTTTGTACATTTTCTTCTTTATACAGGGGATCCAACCATTAGTTAGTACCCCATAAGCCCAGACCTCTTGCATCTTTTCCATAACGGCGTAGCGCATACCATTCATTTCTATGCTGGTCAGCAAACACTCAATATATGCAAGTGAGTACGGCCCACATGTGGCACCAGTTTTATTTTTTTGAAGCTGCATGCCCTTGTTTCGACCTTCAAAATCTCATGATTTCTTCATCAAGACTTTCGCCGGTAAATGATCCACCAATTTACTCTGCATCAATAACTTAGGGAACAACTTCAAGAGTAGCTACACGTGGGTTAAAAATGTCTCCTTGAAAACAAATAAGTTGCAGTCGTAAACCTTAATCGTTCCCTCGTCGAGTAGTATCTCAACAGTGGAAAAATGTTTGACTTCCACGTTCATGACTACAAGGATTCTCTTTTCCTTGGTCCAGCTCTTGCTGTGTGGATACGACCTTTTCCCTCTAACATAGTCAATCATGTCTTTATCCCATTCGAACGTAGAAACTAACTGATTAATTATCTGGCCACTGAGACCAGTTTGACTACGAAGAGTATCGTACCTACTTTTGAAATTATTGTAGAAGTTGAGGTCCATTATCCTATCGGTAGCATCATAAGCATCCGAGTATGCTAATTGACTGCTCTTCATGAGACGGAGAATTTCATCAATATACTGTGGTATAAGAAAATAATTTTTAAATAGGTTAGTAATTATAAAGAAGAAAAATACAATGGAAAGATTTTGTTGCAAAGGGTTCTCTGAATCAGTTCACAGATTACCTAGCTAACGCAACTTATGCAACAGATATGTATTATATTGCAACAGAATACCCAGCTGTAACAACAGATTATACATCTATTGTATAGCTTCTTCTTCATGGAGTAGATAGGAAGGCTAGGTTATCAAAATTAAACTTATATTATCCACGTACCACTCACGCATATTTGTCATACTCGTAAAGTTTTTAACGTCAAATGAATCGATGGTGTATTCTTGTGGAACCTTTGTTTTGTTAGTCATGATTTTTTCCAGTTCCTTCTTCTCTTCGTAGCCAAGTATCGCGTATATGTCCACCTTCTTCAACGGCCCCTGAACTTCAACAACTCTTGGAGCGAGAGGAGTTGTAGTTTTTCTAGATTTTCGATTGGAGAGTACTTG
Organism: Capsicum annuum; assembly: GCF_002878395.1. NCBI lineage: Eukaryota > Viridiplantae > Streptophyta > Magnoliopsida > Solanales > Solanaceae > Capsicum > Capsicum annuum. Next base: position 97,309,443 of record NC_061120.1, on the reverse strand, counting down.
GATAATTGCTCTTTTCTTCCTCCAAACCGCCATTGTAGGAGTGTATGGCTCCCTAACCTTGTTAGATGGTATGATACCCCTCTTGTATTTCAAATCCTCGGCAGCTTCAGCAATAGCCTCTAGTTTTTTAAGGAGTTTATCCTCTCTGTCCTTGCACCCTTTGCATTTGCAATAAGAACATGAGGGTGAAGGGGGGTGAGAGGGACCTATGGAAGGGGTGTTTCCAAACATATTTTTTTCCTGGGCACCAACATACTCGTAATCACGACTAGCAACAGTAGCAGCAACATCAGAATGGTTGACACCATTATCAATAATTCCACCAGCAACACCCCCAAAAAAAGCACACGGATCTATTGCAGTAGGTTAGTCATGAAAAGCTTTAACATTAGGCTGACCTTGACTAACTGCTCTTCTTATGGTTGCTACTCCAACCAATTCCTTCTTTATTAACTCTACCGTTAGGTCTATTGTTGTATCAATAAGACCTAGAGTAATAAAAGAAGTTATCTCCAACTCCTTCTCAGTAGGCACGATCTAAGGATGTACAACCTATTAAAAAAAGACAGAAGGCATTTAAATCATATCATAAAATAATAATTTGTAGTCAGTTAGGTTACATATTAACACAACCATCTTATATAATAGATGAACTATCTGCCGCAATATTTGATCTATATATCACAATAGATTGACAATATGTTGCATCAGATTACACATCTGTTGTATAATTTATAGTAGATGGGTAATCTGTTGAGCTGGGTTCAGGGAATCAGAGCAACAGATGGTTAATCTATTCCAAAATATAGATCATTTATCATAATAGATTACCTATCTATTGCACTAGTTGCAGTTGACGGGTAATCTGTTACAACAGATGACCCATCTATCACAACAGATTAACCATTTATTTTAATATCTTTCTTTGAGGCAAATTATTTTAGTTGAAAGAAGATGTACTGCATCATTCGGGGGGTTAAAGAGATCAGCTTCCTCAATTTTTGGGTTGTTCTTTGCATCTAACCACCTAAGGATCCTTGGATGAGAAACCTCATCTAGGTAATCCATTACCTGCTTTTGGAAGAGAGGAATGACTTCAAATACCCAAGCCTAAAAAATATAAATAGGAAGAAAGCAAAAAAAAGTCATAATAACTAAATTCAATATAAATTAATGGATGAGTAAAAGCAGTGATGAATTTTACCATGAAAGCCTAAGGAAAGCCTTATAATGTGATCATTCCCGTGGATAGCTTTGTCAGTAAATATTGGACAGTCAAGTAGTAGCTCTTATATCCCAGGGATAAACGTTGAATTTCTCAAAATCATCAGCAAACCCCAACAAATCATCTTCTATAACTTTCCTGACATCTCTTGCTAATAAAATGGAATGGACAAACCAAACTAAGCACAATTTCTCCCTGTAGTGCTTTGGTATGTTTTTATCCTTGAGATCTGCCATTAAATCCCTCGCTTTGTAGCTACGTCATCTAATAATGCCCAACAACCCATATTTTTTCCCTTGCATTTGTTGGAGGGTGTTTTCTTGATGAGAGGTTCTTTTAGACGATCGCATCTCAAGCCCGTCATTATGGCAAACTCTTTCAATCCAAAACAAATCGAAATGCCACAGTAGTTGATTAAGATTTTATCCATCTTTCTTTTGCCCTTCTCTAGATCTTTATCATCTCCCGCATACTTGATCCTGTGCTTGGGAAGACCATATACCATACTTATTGGAAATAGAGATTGCGATCCTCAGACAGCTTAAGAAAGTATGCAAAGCAGCTCCTCTTAAAAAGTACATCAATGTTTTCATTCTTCATATGCTCCTAAATTCATCAAAATGCTTCCCCAACTGACATTTAAGTACAAGATCACCAGTTACTTCTTTAGGGTGATCCATCGGCATCGCAACTTGAAACCTGTCGATACTGATGGTTTTGACAGGATCAATATGGGTATTTGATATTAATTCAAGCCCCATTGGTGAGAAGGAGTTCTCACTTTCTTCAGCTTTATTTTGCCCTGACTGAGATTGTTCAGGAAGTTTCTCCGAATCTATCTGTACTCTAGCCTTTTTTGTTGGGTGGTCAGAAGTTGATCTACTTTCAGTTTCAATTTCTTTTCTTTTAGGAGACATCTTTTAACTACAAACAATAGAAAAAACAAAAAATATAAAACCTTTGATGCTTGCATAATTTTTTAAAAAAAGGTAAGAAAAATTTCAATAAATTACTATACGCCACATTACAAAAAAATACTCCAACGGATAACCCATCAGTTGGAACAGATGGGGAATCTGTTTGAAGACCTATTTAATATCTCCCAACAGATTTTTCACCTGTTGCAATAGATGGACCACCAAGACCACCACCAATGCCACAAATACCAACAACAATACCAAGACCGCCAACATTACCACTAATGACACCAATACCAATACCAAAACCACTGACACCACCACCAAAATTACAAATACCGACACCACCACCAACAACCACCACCAACATCACAAACACCATCAAAAAATACCACGACACGAAATAAAATAATGTGACAAAAACTAGGGTTTTCTCGGGTGCTTCCTATGTTTTTAGCATCAGAAATCAAAATTGTTAACCCATTCTCGAACAGGATATAACTAAAAGTCTTTTTTTTATATCATGAACTAGAAAGCCCTAATTTTTAGAATAAATAATAAATGTAGAACTCTTCTCAAACTTTGTTACCTGCGAAGACAGAGAAAACGATGGATACAAATGCGAATAAAGTAAAAAATAACAACTATTTGGTCGAAAATAAGAAGAGAATCGATCTATTTTGAAGGGTTAAGCAATATGTTGAGTAGTTTTTGTCTGTATTATTGAGAGATGGGGAGAGAGAGAAGAGCGAGAACTTAAGATTTGAAATGAGAAAAAGTTTTTCCCATAAATGGATTATTTGTATGGGTTGATTTATAATTTTGGAAAAGAATGACAAGTTTTGGAATTGTTGATTTGATCCGAATTGATATTAATTAATTTTTAAAATTTTAAAAGATATATTTTTTTAAATATTAAGTTAATGATAATCTTTTCAACTCAGAATGATCGATCGACGACTCAAGTCAGGATGAACACAATACCAACACCATGCAATTGCAAAGACTCAATTAAAGTTGTAGTTGACCTTATGAACTCATTAATCCCTATTTATACCTAAATCAATTTAGGTAGTAGCTTAAAATAAGTTAATGAGAATCTTTTCAACTCAGAGTGATCGATCGACGACTCGGTTCGGGATGAATGCAATACCAATACCATGCAATTACAAAGACTTAATTGAAGTTGTAGTTGGCCCTATGAACTCATTCATCCCTAGTTATACCTAAATCAATTTAGTTAGTAGCTTAAAATTAAGTTAATGAGAATTGCTTCAACTCAAAGTGATAGATCGACGACTCGGGTCGGGATGAACGTAATACCAATACCATGAAATTTCAAAGACTCAATTAAAGTTTTAGTTGACCCTATAAACTCATTCATCCCTAGTTCTACCTAAATCAATTTAGGTAGTATCTTAACACTAATTTAATGAGAATTTTTCAACTCAGAGTGATCGATCGATGACTCGGGTTAGGATGAACGCAATACCAATACCATGTAATTGCAAAAACTCAATTGAAATTGTAGTTGGCCCTATAAACTCATTCATCCATAGTTATACCTAAATAAATTTATGTAGTAGCTTAATATTAAGTTAATGAGAATCTTTTCAACTCAGAGTAATCAATCAATGACTCGGGTCGGGATGAACATAATACAACCACCATGCAATTGCCAAGACTCAATTACAGTTGCAGTTGACCCTATGAACTCATTCATACCTAGTTCTACCTAAATCAATTTAGGTAGTAACTTAAACATGAAGTTAATGAGAATCTTTTCAACTCATAGTGATCGATGATGACTCAGGTTGGGATAAACGCAATACAAACACCACGCAATTGCAAAGAGTCAATTGAAGTTTTAGTTGGCCCTATGAGCTCATTCATCCCTAGTTCTACCTAAATTAATTTAGGTAGTAACTTAACATTAAGTTAATTAGAATCGTTTCAACTCATAGTGATCGATCGACGACTCAGGTCAGGATAAACACAATACCAATACCATGCAATTGCAAAGACTCAATTGAAGTTCTAGTTGGCTCTATGAACTCATTCATACCTAGTTCTACCTAAGTCAATTTAGGTAGTATCTTAATATTAAGTTAATGAGAATTTTTTTAACTCAGAGTGATCAATCGATAACTCGAGTTGGGATGAACGCAATACAACCATCATGCAATTGCAAGGACTTAATTGAAGTTTTAGTTGACCCTATGAACTCATTCATCCCTAGTTATACCTAAATAAATTTAGGTAGTAGCTTAACACTAAGTTAATGAGAATATTTTCAACTCAGAGTGATAGATCGATTACTCAGGTTGGGATAAACGCAATAGCAATACCATGTAATTGCAAAGACTCAATTGAATTTGTAGTTGGTCCTATGAACTCATTCATCCCTAATTCTACCTAAATCAGTCTAGGTAGTAGCTTAACATTAAGTTAATGAGAATCGTTTCAACTCAGAGTGATCGATCGATGACTCGGGTCGGGATGAACGAAATACCAACACTATGCAATTACAAAGACTCAATTAAAGTTGTAGTTGGCCCTATGAACTCATTCATCCCTAGTTCTACCTAAATAAATTTTAAGAGAATCTGTTGTAACAAACGACCGAGCTATTGGAAATTTTCAAACAGATATTCATATCTGTTGCAATAGATGACATATCTGATTTAATTATCAAATAAACATTTGCATATGATGTTACAGATGACTGAGTTGTTGGATTTTTCAAATAGATATTGATATTTGTTGTTACAGATGACATATATATTTAAAAATATTTTTCTTTTAATTTTAAAGCAAGCTTCTGTTCGAAACAAGAAAAGATAGATGAAATAGTACTACTAAAGGCGGTAAAAAATATTTCTTGGATAACTCAAAAATTTTATTGAGTAGTCTTGTCTTGTCTTTTCAATGCCACTCATCTTCCTTGTGTCCCTCAAAGTTATTAATGAATATTTATCCATATCTCCTTCAGCCCTAAATTTATTTTATTCATCTCTCATCTTTTTTTTTCCTCTTTAGGGTTATCATAGTTTTTTTGGTCTGTTTTCTCTCTTTTTTCTCATAAAGATCCTTTCGGATCTAAACTGATTCATATCTTTTCTCGACTGAAATTATTGTTTTAACCCCCTTTTGACATTGCAGGTAAGGTATGGTTCACTATTATTACTTTCAATCTCGTCTTCTTCTTTGCAAGTTATTTACATCAGTTTTTAGTTAACTATGATTTACCCATATCATAGTTATTAAAAAAATTAAAGGAACTTTTAAGTGTTAAATAAATGAACCAAGAATTTTTATTACAATAGGCGAAAAAAGTCATCTGTTGGGAGAAGTTTAAAACACTTGTTGGCAGTATAATTTTTTTGTATGTATTTTGTTTGTTTCTTTGTTATTGGTGCTGTTGTTGATGCTGTTATTAATATTGTTGGTAGGGTTGGTGTTATTGGAACTTGTTTTATGGTGTTGGAACAAAGAATGTTGCTTCTTTGTTGTTGATGATGTTGATGGTATTGGAACAAATGATGTTGTTGATGCTTTTTATTTGTTATTTCTTTATAGTTTATATTGTTGTTGATGTTGCAATAGATAGAGCAACTGTTAGAACAAATCAAACCACTAGAAAGTCTAGTTTGATGTATTCCAACGGACTCCACATCTGTTGCAATAGACTCCACATCTGTTGCAATAGACTACACATATGTTGCAATAGACTCCACATCTGTTGCAGCAGATAAATAATGGTCTTTCTGTTCTTCTCTTAGTTGACATTAATTTTTTCCTCTTCTTTATAGATACAAGAAACTGAAAGTTGATCAACTTTTTTCCGACCAACACAAGAGGCTACAGTAAAGATGGGTTCGAAGGAATAAGCTGCTTACAGATGGAACCACTTCAAATGTGGGAGTTATGTATTACTGATAATGTTATCGTGAAAACACATATAGAGTACACTAATTTTGCGGATGTTGTTTTTACCATTTAGTCATTAATCATTTAAATAAGATGTCTATAATTTTAAAGTTAAGTTTGATAGGTCTAAACTGATAAGGCTGAGGGACTATGAATATGGTTCTGATACCCTGTTAAGATTTAATGTCGGTTGTTGCTCATGTTTATGTGTCAAGAATTGTGAAGGGATCTAGTTTTGGTGTCATTGTTAAGAGATTAAATAGAGATTAGACTAACTTTTAGGGTGCATTAGACTCTGAGAAGGCCTTCAAAGCCTAGCACTGCATCTAACAAGAATGGAAACCAATATAGTTATTGCCCTAGCCCAAATTTATATGGTTAGGTTGCTTAAGGTGATGATTATACGCTAGAAATTATGGTAAGAGAATACCTACGTGGGAAAAGGGGAGTTAATGAAAAACTATATCATCTGAGAGATAATTAAAGAGGAGAAATAGGGTAGAAAGGAACTTCTAGCGAATTGGGCCGATGAAACTGAATTAGAACATGCGAAATCTGAATCAAGTACAAATCTGAATATGTATCAAGTAATGTAAATCCATCTGTTATTTCTCAAAAAAAGAATAGTACAGATGGATACTTTGCTAGGGAGCTGTGACTATACAGCGTGGTCAGGATGATCACCTAGATAAAAAATAGCAGAAGAAGAAGAAGAAAACAGCTTCACGAGCATCGAGGATTAAAATGATTCACAGTAAGTCGACAAAACTTATGCCAATAACAGCTGCAGTTAAAGTAAGTAATCTAAGAGAAGGTTGCAATTTCCAAATTTTAAATTATATCCCATGCCTTCTTGTTTGTGGTTTCGATTAAGTCCACTGTTGTTGACCTGATCAGAACCACAAACAAGATTAAAAGGAAGATTGAGTATCACTACTTCCTTAGTAATATGGATATAATTGATTGTGTTTTCTAGCCTTAGCATGATTTCAACATATATTAGAAAAGATCAGATGCTTGCTGTAGTATGTGAATCCTGATAATTTTTAAGCTTGCCTCCAGCTTATCGATTTGGTATTCAAGTTTGTCGTTGCCATCTTTGAAGTTGGTATAGAGTTGCTGATCTTTTGTGATCTCGATTAGGAATACTTTCTTTGAAGTTGTGCCATTTTAGAAGGCCTTCGAAACACATTATTCAAAAGCCTTAAATGATACATGAAGGTTCGCTATGTTTATTTTTGTCAAAATATGTTAGTGCACACTCAATCAGTGGTCCCAAAAGTTGAATAACTCACTTTTTTCGAGCGTTACTTAATGCAGATTGCTTAACCAACCTTTAAGGGATTTATAAATTAACTAGCAAGGAGTTACGTAATGTTTGATCTAAACTGACTCTACCAAGCCTATCAAACGTTACGTAACTCCAGGCTTATTACCCTATCAAAACCTTTGGCCGAGTTAGCACAAATCAAACGAGCTCAATCTCTCAGCCTTTCTGACAATCTCTCTTCTCCCATATAGAGGACAACATATCCAGTATGTAAAAGTCTACACCGTCACCAGAAATTCTTACCATATGAAAGTCTTGAGAAGGCATAACTAGTAATCTCTCAATATCACTTTTATGACTTTCTTGACGTCTCTTGCAATTATATTGGAATGGACATAACGAGAAATTATGCTTAGTTTGGTTTGTCCATTCCAATATAATTGCAAGAGACGTCAAGAAAGTAATAAAACAGATATCGAGAGATTACTAGTCATGCCTTCTTAAGACTTTCTCTATGGCAAGAATTTCTAGTGACGGTGTAGACTTTTGCATGGCGAATATGTTGTCCTCTATATGGGAGAAAAGAGATCACCAAAAAGGCTGAGAGCTTGGGCTCATTTGATTTGTGCTAACTCGGGCAAAGGTTTTGATAGGGTAATGAGCCTGGAGTTACATAACGTTTGATAAGCTTGGAAGAGTCAATTTAGATCAAACATTATGTAACTCTTTGCTAATTAATTTATAAACCCCTTGAAGGTTAGTTGACTAAGCTGTATCAAGCAATACTCAAAAAAAGTAAGCTATTCAACTGTTGGGACCACTGCTTGAGTGTGCATCAACACGTTTTGACCTAAAACAAATATAACGACCCTTCATGTATCATTTAAGTCTTCTGAATAAAGTTTTCTGAAGGCCTTCTACAATACCACAACTTTGAAAAAAGTGTTTCTGATCGAGCTCATAAAAGACCAACAACTCTATACCAATTTCAAAGATGGCAACGACAAGCTTGATTACCAAATTGGAAAGCAGGAGGCAAGCTTAAAAATTATCAGGATTCGCATACTACGAAAAGCATTTGATCTTCTCCAAGATTTATTGAAAGCATGCTAATGCAAGAAAACACAATCAATTAATCCATATTGCTAAGGAAGTAGTGATACTCAATCTGCCTTTCAATCTTGTTTATGGTTTCGATCAGGCCAACAACAGTGGACTTAATCGGAACCACAAACAAGAAGTCATGGGATGCAATTTAAAATTCAAAAATTACAGTCTTCTCTTAGATTCCTTATTTTAACTACTGTTGTTATTAGCGCAAGTTTTCTCGACTTACTGTACATCAATTTAACCCTCGATGATTGCAAGGTTGCTTTCTTGGTCTTCTGTTATTTTTTATCTAGATGATTATCCCGACCACGCTACCTAGTCACAGCTCCCTAGAAAAGTTTCCATCTTCATTATTTTTGTTTTAGAGAAACAACAGACGGATTTACATTACTGGATACACTTTTATATTTGCACTTAATTCAAATTTCTTATGTTTTAATTCAATTTCGTTCGCCAGATTCGCTAGAAGTTCCTTTTTACCATATTTCTCCTCTTCAATTAGCTCTCAGATGATATAATCTTTTATCAACTCCCCTTTTTATTGCAGGCATTCTCCTTCAGCTCTTTCTGGCGTATAATCATCTTCTCAAACAACTCTTTCATATAAATTTAGGCCAGGAGGATTTTTATTAATTTTCTGTTCTTGTTTGATGCAGTGCGAGGCTTCGGAGGCCTTCTTAGATTCCAATGCACACTTAAAGTTAAGTCCAATCACTATTGGATCTCTGCAATGATACAAATATTGATCCCTTCTCAAAACTTGAGACACATAAACATGAGCAACAACCGTCAGTAATTCGTAACAGGGTATTGGCACCATCATCATAGGGCCCTCAGCCTTATCAATTCGAATCCATCAAACTTAACTGTAGAATGCAGGATCTTGTTTGAATGATCAGTGCCTAATCGATTAAAAACTACATTCTTAAAAACATTATGCTATGTGTGTGTTGTCCCGATGACCTTATTAGTAATACTTAACTCCCATACATGAAAGTGGATCCATCTATCTACACACACCATATTCTTCCTAGCCCATATATGGCTTAAATTAAATAAACAGATGACTAACAAGTTGCAGTAGGTGCCACATCTATTTAAATTGTTAAACAATTATAGACATCTATTACGATAGATGATCAATCTGTTGCGACATAGGACTTATCTGTTGGAAATATCAAATAGGTATATGCATCTGTTGCAAAAGTTTTAATATTTTGTAAATTATCGAACAGATAGAATGTATTTTGCAATAGATTAAGCATCTGTTAGATTTATTTTAAAGTAATTTTCTTTTCTTTCTAAAATACAATAAAGATACAAAGATATAATGTTTATTTAGATTATCTCTTTTAATTTACATATTTGAAAACTCACCAGTTTTATTTAATTAAGAGATGAACAGTCGTGGCTTTTTGACTAACCCCTTCCTTTATAAATATGTCCCTCCTTACTCATTCATTCTACTACTACACTTCCAGATAAGGCTGATCCAGATTCGTACAAGAAGATTTATATCGAGTCCTTCCAGAAACTTCGAAGGCAGTATGACGAACTCCAGAGGGATTTGGCCGACTTCAGAACAAGGTTGGGGAGTTGCTGCTGGATGAAAATTGTCCTTCAGATAATGAAAGTAGTAATATTAATACTTATAATAATAATGATGATGATAATAATTGTAGTAATAATAAATAGGTTATGTTTTTCCTTTTAGCATATGTATTTTCATTTTTTATATCGGATCTACCTAAGGATGAACCATATGTTACAATAGATGGTTAATCTGTTGCGACAGATGGATCATATGTTGCAACAAATGATTATTAATAGAAAAAAGGTTATTATTATTATTATCATTGAGAGGGTGAAAAGTCTTTATTTATGATTTTTTCATATGAAAAACGGTTCGTAAAATAATAAAATAAATGATAAATACAATTTATAACCATAAAAGAACCGTTATTTAATTTGAATAAATGATCGTGACCCTTCGACATATTTATTTTTAAATTTGTTTTCTTAATTTATATAATAAAAAATTCACCAAATTTGGATTAAAGATATGATGATTATTAAAGAAGACAGCTTATATGTGAAACAAATAGATTTTCTGATCCAACAGGTTGTCGATTTATTGTCACAAATGGTATATCTGCTGTCACAGATGGTTTATCTGATATAATAGATATATAATATTTTGCCACAACTCAATAAAAATGGTTACTGAAAAGAACTTATAAAGTCATAACTTTCCACAGTAATTAAAGAGTCATCAGTTTGAATGTAATTAATAAATGGAGGTGAACAGTTGCACCTTTTATTTTTGAATCTATTTTTTTTATCTATATAATAAAAAAGTCACCCAATTTAAATTAAAGATAAAGATATGATGATTATTAAAACAGATATATATTGCAATAGATATATTATCTGATTCAACATATTGTAGATTTGTTGCAACAAATGGTATATCTGTTGTCATAGATGGGTTATATGATGCAACAAATATATAATCTATTGCCATAACTCAATAAAAATGGTTACTAAAAAGAACTAATTAAGTCATAACTTTCCACAGTAATCAAAAAGTCACCAGTTTGAATGTAATTAATAAATGGAGGTGAACTATCGCGCCTTTGCGACAACTCATTCAAATTCAATCCTTTATAAATAGGTCCCTCCTTACTCGTTCATTCTACTACACATATCTATTTATTTCTTTCTCTTGTCTTTCATATTACACCTTCAACTACTTTTTCTTTAAGGACTTGATAGCTTTTTTCTATCTCTAGTAAGTTTTTTCTTGCTTTTTATGTAAATATACGTTGTATTACTTTTGGATTCTTTTCTTTACTTTTGTTATTGCGTTTTTTGTTAATTTATGCGTGTTCTAGATATGACTGATCCAGTGTGGGATGTTGCTATTTTATGAGACATCGTTTGGAAACTACAGAAGCAGGTTCATGACATACAATGGGAGTTGGCCGCTGTCAGAGTAAGGATATTGTGGGAGATCCGCAGGATGAGAAGGGCGCTGCTGCTGCCGGTTGAAAATTAGTCGGCTGGCAATAATAATAATAATAATAATAATAATTAGATTATTTTTTCTTTTATCTATGTATAAATGTATTTATATATATTTTTTTAAATAAAAAATTAATGTTTCATCCACTTTGACGTTTTAATTTTCATTCTGTCTATTTTTTTTACTCAACAAACATATCTACGATTAAGGAATAATTTGAATCCAGTATCAATAGCAAGAGATCAGCATACGGGTTATCTGTTGGGTTTGTGACAGGAGCTATATTGTGTTATTTGAAACAGATTATTCATCTGTTGCAACAGAATTATAATATATTGCAACAGCTAAATATTTTGTTGGGACAGATTAATTGTTTGTTGGAACAGATTACTAATCTAGTGCAATAGATTAATTGTTTGTTGGAACAGATTACTAATATGTCACAACAGAATACCTATCTGTTCGATTCATGTTATGGGCACTATAGAACTATAAACATGAAACCAACATATGAAATATTTTTTTTACCTATGTATTTTTATTTTTTATGTTTATTAAAAAATTTATGTTTCATCCACTTTGATTTTTTAATACTCATTTAATTTTAATTCTGTCTATTTTTTTCTTAACAAACATGTCTAGGATTAAGGAATAATTTGAATTCAGTATCAATAGCACGAGATCAATATACGGGTTATCTATTGGGTTTGTGACAGGAGTTATATTGTGCTGTTTGAAACAGATTATTCATCTGTTGCAACAGAATTATAATATGTTGCAACAAATAAATATTTTTTGCAACAGATTACTTGTATGTTGGAAGAGATTACTAATCTGGTGCAACAGATTAATTGTCTGTTGGAACAGATTACTAATATGGTGCAACAGATTACCTATCTGTTTGATTCATGTTACGGGCACTATAGGACCATAAGCATGAATCCAACATATGAGTCTTATGTTGCAACAGAATATCTATCTAGTGCAACAGATGATGGATCTATTTAAACCAATAACTTATGTTGCATTCATGTTCGCGTGCTAGCTATTGTTGAAAAAACAACACACTAGCAGTTACCCAGATGATAAATTCAACTGAAAAGCATAATTTGACTTACCAAAGTCTCCTATCAAGTAAATGTCAAAGTTGAAAGTGATGTGCAAAATAAAATTTGACCTAAGAAATTGGTCAAAGGGCAGCAGTTGCGGTAACAACAACAACAATGGTCAACAAGAAGAATATGAAGAGGATAATGAAGTATAAGATAGTGATAATGAAGCAGAAGATGATGAATAAAGCAGTGGCAACAATGTACAACAAAAAACGCAAAGAGAGAGAAGACAACAAAGGATGAGAAGAAAGAAAACGTGCTCTTTTCCCCTCTGTTTCCCGTTATATCAACTAACATTTGCATCAAAGTGTAAATTTAAAAACTTATGGGTTATTTTGAAATTTTCTCAACTTTCTTAATCCATAATAAAGTAATTCTCACCTCCACTCAATTATTAAAACTTGTGTCACCTACACCTCATTTTAAAAATCTTTTGTCACCTACAACCCAAAATCCCAAGAAACTAACATAACAAGTCTAATGAAGTATTAAGGATGAACTATCCTATTCCAGCCATATTCAGGAATCTCAACACTATACCATCTATCACCGGTCAAAATACAAATAAAGGGCATAAGAAGGATATATAACAGTATGCAAGGCCAAGGAATAAATATACAATCTGAATAATAAAGGAAAGAAGCAATATACGGTAATATCTCAAGCTACATATAGCTATATATATACACACACACACATACACACACTAGTTAAGTGTACATGTTTTGCACGTATGTATCATGTTAATTAATACCATATGTATATAAATCGAACAAATTCAAAATCCTAAACTATGATAATTGAATTTTATAAATTCGATTTAATCCAAGCTTTTTTTATTAAATTTATATTATAATTTCTTTAATATGAAAATTTAAAAATAAAAAAAAATTAAAACTGAATTTTTAAAATCTAATTTAATTCAAGCTTCTTTTGAATTTGATTAGTCTTGCCTACTGTATGGTTGCGTCATTAGTCTGAAGCTCGAAGATTACAACAAGTAATATTGAACAAAGTTCATATTTCAAAGTCCACATAATAATATGACAAAAGTGATCTCTGTTCCTTTCAAAAGGTGAAAGAAACTATAATGAGCTAGTTTATTACTAACAACTGAATAATATACTATAATTATGAAGTTTATGAAAATTAAATAAAAAAAATTAACTTCTCATTGCCTTAAATTTTGTAGTTTATTGATAGTCCAAGTCATGATACCATCGCAAGAGAAATTATGCATAGATCAATCAAATCTTGGGGAAAAAAATTACAAGATAATTATTTCCCAATCCATATATCAAGTGTAATCTTAATATGATATATAATAATTTTAAGATCATAAAATTTAAAAACTACATATATATTTAATTGAAGATCATAAGATTTAATAAATTTTATATGAGGTTAGGACAGAATCACTTGGATGCATAAAGGACATTATATCCATATCCATGTCGTTCCAAAGTTCAAAATATATTAAAGAGTTAACCAACGCAAAACTAAACTTAGCTAGAATGAAAATCTAATTGTTCTACCATATAATGTTAATTTGATACTTTTATGGAGTTCTATAAGTACTCGGCGGACTGTTTGATATGTGAAGCAACAATGACGATGAATTGTACACAAGCTATACGCCTTTAAAAAGTCAATGTATTAACATGACTACAAAGATGGTAGAATGAGGAAATTTTCAACTTACTACTTCTTGGGTTTAATCTGAACACGATGAATAGAGAAGAGCTCACCCTATTCCAAGTTCTAATTGTTATTGTTTCAAGCATTAAAGCACAAAAAGGTTGTTTGATATCCCTAGTCCGTTAAGCTACCTGTAACCAATACCAAAAGAAAGAAACAAATTAACAATACCTTTGAACAATTACAAAAGTATTCCTAATATAGATTCAAAAGAGGTGAAAAGAACTATAAATAATGTTTGGGGGTTGACATAATCTATTTCCTTTTAAAAGTACAGAAGTTCAAGGCATAACTACTTATCACTAAACGATCCGCTCCAAGACGTATTGTCAATCGATGATTAAACCAAGTTGAACCCAACTCAAGCATACTACTCTGGCTAAGTATATCATCCAAAATTCTCAAAGAAAACTGAAGACCAGCGGTCAAAGATAAAGGAACCAATACCGGGTCCATGGGCTATTATCTGAACACCTATCAACTATAATCCATCTGAACTCAAGAAGATTGAATAAGTAACCACGGGGTAGGCTCAACCAGCCTATAAATGAAATTCTAACTGAGATAAATTCTAACATAAAAGCTGTATTCAAGCTCTACAACTCCAAGCTGAAATCTCAACACCAAGGTTGAATCACTAGATCTCAAATATCCAAACCAAACCTGAAGACGGGTGGGCATATATACTCCAAATCTATCATAACTTCCAAATCGTCATTCCAAGGCATTAAGTCAAAAACTGAGCCAATAAGTCTATATTAATGTCAACTACTCAACTCGACCTTCGTATCTAAATCTGATATATCCGAGCTAAATCATACCAAGCAAAAATCAAAACATAGCTGAAGAACAAAATCACCATAGGGATAAACCATCGACTGAAAATGCAACCAACCAATTCTATATTAGCTAGAGGGCACGAAATGTAGCCACAGAACAGAATCATGCCGAAGGATATATCACCTGCTGAAAATGCAAACAACCCACTCCAAATTTGCTAGAGGGCATGAACCACCAAAACATACTCAAGGATCCCCCAAGGCTACAAACCATGCTAGTAATAGCAAAAATGCTAGCAACTCAGAGAAACACAACTTTAGTCGGAAACTAACCAGTCCAATATTCCATCTCTGCAAAGAATAACCATAGGTGCATATCATCAAGGAGAAGCATTTCACCAAATCTTATTAAGCCAAACCAACTCTGAAATAGGGATTTCATGAATCCACCCTAGTAGGGCAATCATAACTTAAACAACCCATGAATTACCTCGCTGAGAAAGTAAAGAAGTACTAAGCCTGTCACGTATGCTAAGGTCAAGATCGCTATCAGAAAATGAACCAAGCAACTCAAGATGAAGAATTTCCGATTCACCAACTCAAGAAGTGATTATAGGAAAGACGACCTACCTCTAACTCTCTCACTCCACTTTAGATAAAAAAAACATATCACGACAAGAATGAAACATCCAATCTTTACACTAGTACTAAGAGGAAACCATCAAAAAGAGATGAATCCAACAAATCTAAGATATGAAGCCAGGACATCTCGATATCAATATCAAAACCACAATCGAGCGATGAAAAAACCACAAGCGAAGAGCGGATTCAAACTTGGTCAATCTCAAAATGGGCTATATAGAAAAGGATAGCCAATACAACAACCTTCACAACCCATGAGGCAAGTCTAAAAATCCCAAACTCAAGAACGATAATGTAACTAAATTGTCAACTCGAGACCTATAACAGAACCACAGAAGGTCAACTTATCTTTGATACCGCAATTCATTCCCGATCAATCTAGCAAGCTAACCAAGAGGAAAAAGACCAATCCTTACCTCATTATAGGAAAGAAATCATCCAATCAAGCTATAGCTGCTCAAGCTACCGAATAAGAATTGCATAGAAGGGAAAATTCTAACTAGATAACACTAGTATAAACAGCTACCCAGTGAGGATCAATTGAATAAAATATTATCAATAACAACAGAAATTATGATATAATTATCAATATAATAAACAGGTGGTACAAAAATAAAAATCAACAGCAAGTACCACTTTAGGTCCACAATAAGGCAAATATGCCTAGGTATATAAAACTCGAACCCAAATGCTACACCCATAGAGAGAAAATATCAATACAGATCTACTCCATCCACTATTAAAAAAAATAAATCATAGGGGTAGTCATATAATCATGAATTCAATAACAAGTCACACACCAACCAATATGAACTCATCAAGGCATATAATCATCAATGGGTATGAAAACCTCCATACACATAATGAAAAGGTAAATGCGGGAAATAAAATCACACCAATCATAGTGAAATCCACAATCATATGCATTATGGGTCTAAGGAAGAATAAATCTAAATCATTCCAAACTCAAATCGACTAACTGAATTATCAACTGAGGCGCCAAGCGCACTATCTCTATCACGAGGATGATTTGAATGAGCTGAATGACCAATAATCCCATGCTGGGTACTCTCTCTAGACCTAGGACTGATCTTTCTTTAGTCATAACAATCTTCTAAAGCCCTAACCTCGCAAGAAACATGAACTGAGCCCAAATGGTTGGCCAACTGATGTTAAGAGAACTCTCTACTATAATATACATTATTCCCGCAATCATAGCCTATCTCAAGAACTCTAGGTTGGCGAGGAATAAATGTTTACTTTGTCTGATCAACTAACTCGCATCTAGGTCACTCTCTAAATAGATGTTCTCTCTCTCCACAGCCACAACAAGCTCCTAGAATACATTGAGGTGCTACCCCTCCTAATCCAGAATAGCTTCTATAGACTGAAGGCCCATACCAAAAACTCCACAAGGTCTGATGGGAGCTCTTCCCTCTTTGATCACCATAACTAATTTGAGAGCCACTCATAATTCGAAATGCTACCTGCATAGAACCAATGGGCTGCAGGTGAAGCTGATCTTTACCTTATTAAGGGCGTTAACATTATTCCCACCTTTGGATTATTTATCCCTGAATGATGAGTTAGGACACTTATAGCTTGAGAAATAGCAAGAACACACCAGAATCAAATAACAAACCCGTACAGTAATAAGGGTAAAACAAAAATCATACCTTAAGCACCTTCGTTTGACACGTGGAACAAGAATGGGTACTTATCCTTCATATCGTCTTCAGCTTCCCAAGTAGCTTCTTCCACCTTTTGGTTTCTCCAAAAGATATTTACTGAAGCTACATCTTTAGTCCTCAATACATGAAGTTGTCCATCCAAAATCTCCACTGGGACCTCCTCGTATGATAAGGAATTTGAAATACCAATACTGTCAAGAGGCACCCCCAAAGAAGGATCACCTACGCATTTCTTCAACATAAACACATGAAACACAGTGTGAATAGAACCCAAACTTGCAGGAAATTCTAGCTCATAAGAAACATTCCCCACTCTCTTTAAAATCAAATAAGGGCCAACATAATAGGGGTTGAGTTTCCCTTTCTTCCCAAACTACATCACTCCCTTTATGGGAGACACCTTCACAAACACCAAATCACTAACATTGAACTCCAACTCCCTTCACCTCAAATCCACATAGGAATTTTGGAGACTTTAGGCGGTCTTGATCCTATCCCTAATTACCTTTACCTTCTCATAGCTTGGTGAACCAGGTCGGGGCTAAAGAACCTAGCCTCACTAACTTTAAACCATCCAATAGAAGAACGACATCTCCTATCATATAAAGCCTCAAATGAAGCCATCTGAATGCTAGAGTGAATAATCAACCCAACTACCACCAAAGATAATCACACAAGACATTAGTATATCCTTTATAGTCAGAATAGTTCTCTTTGCTTGTCCATTTGTCTGAGGGTGGAAAGCGGTGCTAAGGTTCACCTTAGTCCCTAAAACTCTCTTTAACAAACACCAAAAGTGAGATGAAAACTGTGTACCTCTGTCTAAAATAGTAGAAACTGATACACCATCCAATTTAGCTATCTCCTCAATGAACAACTTAACAAAGTCCTTATCGAGTAGCTAGATCTCATTGGCAAGAAGTAAGTAGACTTAGTCATCCTATCTACGATGACCCAAATCGAAGTGAACTAATTACGATACCGCAAAAGACCGGTAATGAAGTCCATATTAATCATCTCCCACTTCCACATAGGCAACTAAATCTATTAAGACATACCATTGGGCCTCAAGTACTCCACCTTCACTTGCTGACAAACCATGTACTTAGCCACAAAATTTTCCACATACTTCTTCATAATATTCCACCAGTAAATCTCCTTAAAATCATGATACATCTTCATCGAGCTAGGATGGACACTATAGCTCAACTCTTAAGCCTCATCCAAGATCCTTTCTCATAACCCATCAACATCAGGAACACACAAGCTACCTTGGCACCTTAAGATACCATCACCACTAATCTCAAAAGTATAACTCTCTGCTAACCCACATTTTTTTAATCTGCATCAAGATAGGTCCAACACCTTTTTCTCCTTCACCTTAGCACCAAGAGATGACTTTACCACTTCTTGCATCATATACCTCTATCCTCATAGTCCAAAAGATAAACCTCAAAATTAGCTAACTGGTGAATATCTTTCTCCAGATCTCATTTCTCTTCATCCATATGAGATAAGTTTCCCATAAATAACTTGCTAAGAGCACCAGCAACCACATTAGCTTTACCTGGATGATAATGAAGACTCATATTATAGTTCTTAAGCAACTCAAGCCATTTTCTTTACCTGAGATTCAACTCTTTCTCGATGAACACATAATGCAGGATCTTATAGTCTAAAAAGATATCGACATGGATCCCACATAAATAGTGATGCCAGATCTTTAAAGCAAAAACTATTGCCAATAACTCCAAATCATGAGTTAGATAATTCTTCTCATGAACTTTCAACTGCCTATCAGTATAGGCCACAACCTTGCCATGCTGCATCAGAACACAACCTAGTCCTAAATAGGATGCATCAAAGTAAACAACAAACCCATTAGTACCCTCGAGTAGGGTCAACATTGGAGAAGAAGTCAAGTTATCCTTCAACTTCTCAAAACTACCCTCACAAGTATCAGACTATAGAAATTTTACCTTCTTCTGGTTCAACTTAGTCAGCGGGGCAGCAATAGATAAAAAGCTCTCCACAAACCTCCTATAATACCCGCCTAAACCCTAGAAGCTCTGAATATCAGTTGGAATCGTAGGTATAGGCCACTTCTTAACTGCCGCAAATTTTTATGGATCCACCACAATCCCCTCACTAGAAATTACATGGCCAAAAAAGGCCCACAACCTTCAACCAGAACTCATACTTAGAGAACTTAGCATATAATTACTGATTTTTGAGAGTTTCCAACACTATATCGAGGTGATTGGCATGAACCTCCTCACTCTTTGAATACACTGGAATATCATCAATAATCATAATAACAAACAGATCTAGAAGTTGATGGAATACCCAGTTCATAAGATCCATAAATGTTACAGGGGCATTAGTCAACTTGAAAGATATGACTAGGAACTCATAATGACCATATCGGGTATGAAAAATAGTCTAGGGATATCTACTTCCCTAATCTTCAACTGATGATAACCCGACTAGAGATCAGTTTTAGAAAAACACTTAAGCACCTTGAAGCTGGTCACACAGGCCCTCAATCCTAGAAAGAGGATACTTATTATTCACACTCACCTTATTCAACTAACGGTAATCTATACATAGTTAAAGGAAACCATCCTTCTTATGTACGAAAAGAACAGAGGCACCTCATGGGGACACACTAGGGTGGATAAAACCCTTATCAAGAATTTCTTTCAACTACTCCTTAAGGTTTTTCAACTTAGCAGAAGCCATTTTATAAGGAGGGATAGAGATAGGACGAGTGTCCAAAATAAGATCAATCCTAAATTTTACTTTTCTATCGGGAGGAATACTAGAAAGATCATTAGGAAATACTTTAGGAAGCTTATTGACTATAGGGATAGACTATAAAGAATGACTTTCAGAGTTAGAATCCTTCACCCGAACCAGATAATACAAACATCCTTTGGAAATTAATTTTCGGGCTCTAAGATATGAATTAAACCTTTCCTTAGGCACTAAGGAACTACCTTCTCACACAATCACAGGTTTATTCAGGAATTAGAAACTGACCCTTCTGATCCGATAATCAAGAGATGCATAGAACGAGTACAGCTAATTCATCCCCAAAATTACATCAAAATCTAATAGGTCCAACTCTATCAGATCTACCACAGTCCCCCTACCATAAATAGATACCACAAATCCCTTAGAGATTCTTTTAGCCACAATGGAGTCACCTACCTGGGTAGACATAAAAAGGAGGCTAGAAATACTCTTAGGACTAAAAATAAAATGAATAGCCACGTAAGGGGTCACATAGGAAAGGGTAGATCCAAGATCAAGCAGATAATACACATCATGAGAAAAGAGATGGAACATACTAGCGAGGACATCAGGAGATATCTCAGAGTCTTGATGGGTAGCGAGAGCATATGGGTGATTTCGGCCATTGTCGGTACCAAAAATAGAAGTAGCACCCTTTATTCCAGGAGTTGAAAAAGCAACAATATGAACCTTATTAGCTTCAAAAGCAACCTTTAAAGGACATTCCTGTTGTAGGTAACCAAGATGACCATATTTAAAACACTTATTTCTTCCCTCATCACAAAAACCACAGTGCAACTATCCATAAAAACAACACGAAGGATATATTGGCATTGACTAAGCTCCATTGGCATGAGACTAGGTACCTAGCACCCTAAATCTACTATCATTCTAAAAATAACAATCACCTAACCACCTCGAGTATGGAACACTAGCCGTAGAGCAGGAGCCAGAATTTTCCCATTTCTTTTTAAACCATTACCTACTATCCCTACCACTATTCTGGTGGCCTCCTCCTAGTTCAGAATACTAAGATTTCTTACTTTGTCTATCCCTTATCTCTGCCTACACTTTCTTCTCCTCCTCAACATATTGCATAAACACCACAAGTATAAAATATCCACATCCTTGCTCAACAAGGCAGCCTTGAAATCCAACACCAAATCCTAAGATTGACCGAAAGAAAACTTCCTCGTCTTTGCCCACATAGAAAACACCAACTTTGGAGCATAGCGAGACAATTGATGAAACTTTAAGGCATACTCTTTTACTGTCATTCTGCCCTGCCTCAAGTTCACAAATTCCTTAGCCTTTGCCTCCTTCAACTCCTGAGGAAAAAATAAATCAAGAAAACCACTAGAGAAATTATCCAACATTGTTGGCTCATCATCATCTCCCCTCGACTGCTCCCACTCCTCATACCATTGATACACCACATCCTTCAGATGGTATGTGGAAAATTCAACACTTTTAGAGTTAGAAGCATGCATCACTCTAAAGATTTTCTCTATCTCATCTATAAACCCTTGAGGATCCTCCTAAACCTTAGAACCAACAAAGATTGAATGACTCAACCTCATAAACTGGCCAACCCTTGTGACCTTAGAAGAAGGAGTGATAGAAGCAACACACTCAATCTGAGAAACCACCAATTGAGCAAGCATATGGATCAACTAACAAACTTCAGCATTAGATACATCAGCCTGAGAAGTCCGAGGAGGACTAGAGGGAACCAGTGGAACTCCACGAGGGCAATTAAGAACTGGATGCTTAGATCGGGTCTGTACTCTATAAGTGGGAGATGTTCCTTCTATATTGTCCTCAAGTGGGACTGAAGAGTTTCCACGAGCATCAAACCTTCGAGGAGGCATGATCTGAAATGCAGACAAAGGGAATTAGAGAAAATTTAAGAACTTAGACTCTATAGCCCAAAAATGGAATACAAGAAAGGGAAACTTTCTTAAATTCCTTGTAGCCTCTCCCTTATAAGTGTGGCATGCTGCATACCTATAAAAGAGACTCTACTCTACATGTCTTTGTGAATAGCCATTTGACCATGAACGCAGGCTCTTATACGAAGCTTGTCATGAACCAATCCAAGGCCTGGACATGATGGGTATCCCAAGTCCACAAAGGACTGGAGACCACCTCTTTTGCCTAGTCAACCAGAACATGATATATTCTAACAACAACAAAAGCAAGCCAATAGCATAAGCAAGATGAGTAAATAGCTCAAATGATAATTCCAATCCATAATATTTTACAAGCCTCTAGACAAAACCAAATTCAATCTATGTCGCGACATGCCCCCTACAATAGAAAAAACTAAATCAAAGAAAAGTATATGACATAAGGAAACTAAATTAAAAAATGAGCTCTTCTGAAATATGGAAGCTCACTACTTCAAGCGGATTCGTGAACTTTTCTAATGATCATATGTCACTGTGCAAAAAAGTAGATATATTTTTAGTGCGTGCATTGCATGGGGATACAACATCCAAAGACGGTTATTGGGTTGAGCGCTAGCATGTAACTCAGTAATAAAGGAAAACATAATGCCATGATCAACAGTTCAAAATCATTCAAATCCAACACACATAATCAATGCATATACATATATATATATATCACATGTCGGGATTGGGAATAAGGTTGAAAATGCACTTTAAAACTTTAGCCTTGATTATGTAGATCAACTATCACATAATAGTACCATGGGCTATATGGGCCCCATCTCTCACCCCTGGTCGGGCCCCAATGCATGTAGTCGTATGAACCAGAGAATAATCTTATATATATATATATTCATAGAGGACTCAAACCTCCCAATCATATACTAAAGGTGAATTAAGCACACGATCATGTAATGTAACATGGGGGACTCAAACCTCCCAGTTATATAATAAAGGGGACTCAAACCTCTCGGTCATAAGTAAGGGGACTCGAACCCCAGGACATTTAGATCCATGTGTCGGCAAATGCAGTTTCTAATATTGGTCCCTTGGGACCTCTAATTTCATGGCCTATCTATACAACCCTCTTTTAAGCCCCATTAAAACATTCATCACATATTTTCATTCATTGAACCATGATACATATTTAGGCATAAACTGGTGGTATCGTCATACCAACTACACTTGGAAGTAACATCAATATGCCAAACCAATTATCATCGCCTAGGGGAATTCACAAGCCCCTTGGTTCAATTATACATTAGCTTGGGGAATTACAAAACCCTATAAGGTTCAATTCAAATTCATTATGCTTCATTAGCTTTTCACATTATGTAACAGTTTAAGAGTAGTTTAATGCACAAACTTTTCATAGTCAAAACCAATTTCACAATATGGGGTTGAGGTAATTATCACTTCAATGGTCAATATTCACAAATTGGGGGAATTCACAATCCCCTAATTTATTCTCCATACCCACGCACCCCACAAGTTTAAAACCACATGAATAAAACATGAATAATCATATGTAAACCATAGGAAACATTGTTCAAAAATAAATATTCAAAACCGTCAACCCATGTTCCACAACCAACTTCAAAACCTCATGAATAACAATTTAAAATGCATACTTTTATAAAATAATAGATGGAGAAGAGTAACATGCCTTAGATAACAGGAATTTGAAAGTAATTCAGAGCTTGGGACCTAGAAGATGAACGTACATTAAAATCCTTAAGCTTTCTTGGGTTTTTGAGTTTGAGAATGGAATTAGAGAATTGGATCTCTTAAAACTAAAAGGAATAGGCTATATTTGTGCAAGGGTCGTACATAGGTGAAAAGACCCAAAAGCCCCTCACCTCAAGTGAAATAAAATAAGGACTGCACGATTTTTACACAGCAGCATGGCACGCTATCTATCACAGCGAGTATTATCCATGAAACATTGCTTATTGTAGAGGCACCTGCCGCCTTTCCACATAACCTATCACAGAGGGGCCCTTTATGACGACAAAATCACGAAGGATTACTGCCTCAAGATTTAAAAATAACCCCGAACCTTATCCAAAAATTCCAAAACTCTTTTCAGACACCCCATTAATATACCTAAACAGAATTTAAGTCAAAAATCAATATTTGGAACATGGGAAGACCAAAAATAAAATGCTCAAAATTTTGAGGGTGTTACATCCTTACTCTCGAATGAAATACCAGTAGCATTATACTGATGGCATAGCCTCTTTCCACCACCTCCATAAGTCTCAATACATGCTCTTTCTATAGGCCTCGCATAATCAACAACCTGAGAGAAGAAAGATTGAGCTACTATTAGGTGCTCCGATGCCAAACGGAGTGGCGATGCTAATCCTTTAATAAATCCATGCATCATATCTTGCTCAAATGGATATAGCATAGAAATATGCCTAAACCACTCAAGAAACCCTATCTCATGCTCAAAAATTAATAAAGAACCCTGATAAACACTAACGAATCCAACTCTAGCATGAGAATTTCTCAATGATCTGGATGTCATGTCTGACTATGAGGTATCCGTAATTAGACTTGGGATTACCAATGTTGTACCTTAAAGGGATGAAGTAGTTTCAAGCTCAGCTAGAGCCTGAGTTGGCCTAAAATTCTTTGGCTGATGCTGGAGATCTTTGATATCCATCTTTGACTCTCTAGTCTAACGCTATGTGGAAGCTATGAAAACACATGTTGAAGTCTCGTCTGCGTCTATCGACCATCTCGTATCGTCCATTAAGGAAGAATAGAGACAAAGAATATGGTTAAGTCTCATAGCAATACGGACACACGACAAGGAGTCAAGCAATGAATTTTCTAAGAATCCCCTATAGCCTCTCAAAGATGGGTTACAGACGTCTCTGTACCAATCCGAAGGTCTCTACTAAATACTTAGCTCTTGTACTAATATATCGGTAACCTTAGACTCTGATACCAATTTGTTGCAAACCAATATCTCAAGTCATGATGGTGCCTACTATAACCTACCAGTAGGTAAGCCAAATCCTATAGTCCAGAACAACTAGTAACGGACTACCAAAAAAATGAAAAGAAGAATACATATAGATGAAATAAAAGACTAACATACATAAGATAATCCTAAAACCTGGAGGAACCAGTACAAAAGCTTCTAACATAAGAAGGATATAAGTGATATATTAAATTAATATACAGATACAATCATCTTTGAATACAACATAGAGATTAGTCTAGTACATAAAAGAGAGGAAAGTAATACTCTGAATGTTAGGAGCTCACTCTATGTCTCCAAACCATGGCTTCTCTACACGATGCACACAACACCAACAAAAACCCCTATTATAATATGTAGGCTGCAGAAGTGTAGTATGAGTACCCAACACATGGTACTTAGTAGGAAACTACCGATTGAGGCCCAAATATAATGAAAATATATATAACATACAAACAAAATTGAAAACTATACCCAAATGTCCAGCAACAATATAAGAAAGCCAATGAGATAATAACGATAAGCTATTTTATTCATGCCCAAGAAACTAACATAATAAGGATAAAGAAGTATTAAGGGTGAACAATCCTATTCCAGCCATATTCAAGAATCTCAACACTATACTGTATATCACCAGCTAATATACGAATAAAAGGTGTAAAAAGAATATATAACAGTATGCAAGGTGAAGTAATAAATATACAATCTGAATAATAAAGGAAGGAGGTATATATGGTAATACCTTAACAATATATAACTATATATATATAACACTCGAAGTACAACCTAAAGTATCAGACTAGCATTTTAAGACCTCATAATCATAACAGGAACTAGTGCTAGTATACTTGAGGTTTCTAATCCATACATATAATTATTAGATAATTATGCATAGTAATGTAATCGTAAGGCAAAAGGGCCAGAATCATACCTCAATTTTTATATTGAATCAATAACAAAGCTATCATAAGTTATCCATAACAATGATCATACCAATAATAATGATAACGATAGCAATAACAATGAGAGTAACTAGCTAACTCGGACAACTAATACCTAATCAAGCCTTTTACGAACCCCCACCGCAAAGGCACAGAAGGTTCAATCAACATACAACACACTATAAGTAATACTCATCACCTATACTTATGCAATTCCCAATAAGGCTTATAGATATAGACACATACTGGTGATAGGCAATGCACATACAAGGATGAATGCACCAGAATCCACAATACCATAATAGATACAAGTATCATAATATATATCCAAACTCAAATTGATAAATATAATCAATATCATAATCACCGTTATCATAACCATCATCATTATAATCATCATCTGGTCTTACTGGGTATATAATCATATCATCATAGTCATCTTCTGGTCTTGTCAAAAATATAAGCATATCATCATAATCATCCTTCAACTTTGCTGAGTATATAAGAATATCATCATAATTATCCTCTGGCCTTATCGGGTATATAGGCATATCATCAATACATATATATAACATCAATACTATAATTCTATCATCGAGTTCTACCTGGAATTTATATCATTAATATAACCATCCTCCTCTGTCCCATACTGGAGAAATGTGTATATAGATATATAATAGGTGCACGAACTAAAGTTGAGGCTAAAAATATGTAAATCCATAGATCTGTTGCCCAAGTTAAACCCTGAGACAAAATCATTATGAAATTGTAAGAAGGGTCAAAATCTCCCATGATCAGAGTCATTAGTGGTATCAAATCATAGATCAAAATCTGTCTTGATCAAATCTTTAAAACATCATTTTTCATCTTTTTACACATACATTATTCATTAAGATGACAATTATTGTTATGATGAAATCTGTTTTAAGGTGAAGAGTTGGCTTTAACCCTATTTAGGATAGCAGAAATAAAATCATATTTTAGTAGGAATCACATTAATTACCAATTTTATGTTCATGAATGTAATGATTCTATATATACCAGCATCAGAATTTAAACAATTAAACCATAAACATCAATATATCTATAAACTACAATCATATCCTTTACAAAGATAAGCACTTTTCTGATGTCCAATCGATATCATAACACGGCCTTGGGCCTAAGAATATATCTGAAATAATTTCAACATCATAATCGCGGCCTTAGGACCACATACATATCTGAAACCCATATCAATAATCATATTCATAAGTTGTCTTGTATCTATAAGTCATAGAATATCTATGAGGCATATCATATCTATAACCCATAAGTTATCTTTATAAGGCATCTCACATCTATAAGGCATAATATATCAATAAGATATCTCACATCTAGGAGATATAATATATGAATAAGGCATCTCATATTTATGAGGCATAATATATCAATAGGGCTATGTCTTAACTATGTCTAACATGTGTAAATACGTCCACAAAGGCAAACACATGTCTTGGTCTAAAGTGAGTTTGAGGAACACACTTCTAATCCTCGAACTCCATATTTAGACAATTTCCACCCTGGTGTAGGCTAAGGTACCTAAATTGACTTCTAGATGGTACATAAGCCATAATCAATCCTAATATAGAAATTCCACCGAGAACATGATCAATTAAGTCAACTCCACCTAAATTATGATTTCAAGGTCGCTAAATAGTTTAAATAAGGTTAATCATGCTAACCACGCTTTCAACACTTAAACCATTTCCCAAATCTAGCATCATATCATAACCACTCTATAGATTTTCTCAATCTATGAAGAAGACAATAGGATCCTAAACGTGTAATAAGCATTTCATCTTGCGAGTCAATTCACCCATCTAATCCCCAAACCTCAATACTCAAGACTAAGTCATGATGTTCTAACCATAATGAATCTTTGCATTCACATTTGCATTTAATATATAACACACATCTTCTTACAAAGAAGAGTACATAAAAGCCTAACTCGAAGCAGAACTGCAAACCCTTGAATCATCCACCAAATGTCTGTCTTCACTCCACGATCTCAAAAATATCGCTACGCTATCAAAATCGTAATCTACACATTATTAAGAGTAAAACAAGACCCATATTGACCTATTAAGGGTCGGGTTAAATTTTGGGTCAAGAACGGGCCTATGAGGCTCGCTAATGGAATTCAAAAATTAAAACCATCACGAGATACCTCGAAGGACAAGGAAGTTGTGCTCAAAAGTTGAGCACAAACGAAGCACAAATTGGACTTCAAATCAACCCTTAAAATTTATGAATTCAAAGCCTTAATTTCTAAGAATTTAAGAAATTAAAGGAATCTTACTATGAATTAGATGGAAAATTGCGGAATAATCATTAACCAAGCTCCGCAAATCATCTACAAGCTTTAATTTTAAGCTCTCATGTTATTTTAGGGTTTAGCTATGAAGGAAAAAGATTAATAATTCCCAAAATAGTGGAAAAGGCTCAATATATACCCAGTCAAGGTGCTCGGGAGTCATTATCATGAACTCGAGATTTGCGATTGTACTATCTCTACCTGCCACATAAGTCACAATCACAACATGCCTATGGTGACTACACTATCTCCTTGCCAAGGGTACCATAATAGGGGCCCTTGGATGGAAATTGCAGCCACATCAGTTGACAATTGAAACTTCAAAGTTTTTTCAAGTTTTCATCAAGCCATTGAAATTCATTCTGAATCCCGTATATACAAACGAACTATGAAACCACACAAAATTTAATATTGCAGACTCAATGGCACAATTAGATTTTCCATCTGAGGCTTTTTTGACCAAATATAAGTCACACACTCATATTTTATTTTCTTAACTTTTTGACTGATAGGTCAAAATAAGCTCGGGTGCCTCGAGACTCGAACTAAAGGTCTACCTAAAATAAAATTGATATTTTAGAGATGATGGCACTGTTGGAGTTCTCATCCGAGGTTATCTACTAGGAGTTTTAGTCTGAGACCAAATCTTGAACAGCAAAAACTCTAAAATAGGGAAATGAGCCTAAAATCCAAATAAATTATCCGATCACCAAACTGATTGTTTCGGCAAGTCATAAATGACCTGTAATCGCTGTGGAGAGGCTCAAAATATTGAAAGTGCATATAATCGATAAAATAACCTGGAGGGTCATTATAATACACTAACAAACCAAAGGCACACACCTCCCTCTTACCCTCCTAACTAGAAGCCCTAACCTATGTTATGTCTATTAATCGAACCAATGTGGTTCAAATCAACACCGAACAAATTATTCTTATTAGATTTTGGGTCGATTCGATCCCGGGTTAATTTTAAATGGGTTGGTCCAGTCAAGGCCCAACAGTAAAAACTGCCCAATCAGCCCGTGACCGTCCCACTTAGCATCAAACAGGTTTTGATCGGTCAATCTGTAAAAAAAATTAACTTTACAACTTTGTTCTAATATATACTATATATACACACCTATATATATTTTAAATACATTAAACAATAAACCTATAACATATATACATTACATATTATACTACTTTAGATTTTAGAAAATATATACATATGTATACATTAAATATTGTAATACCCCGTATATTTCTAAGCTAAAAAATGAACCATTGTTCCTACGTATGAAACCTCCTATACTGTTATTCATATTTGAGTACATGAATTAGGATGAGTATCCTAGTGATAATAGAGCTTATGATGCGTTAATCATGTTCATAAGAGTCACTTAGAGTAAGCCAAGCTAAGAACTTTTAAATTCATCAAATTTTCGTGTGTGATTTCACATAGGTCATCTTTGAACGAGAATAACTTGGTTTATCGGTAGTTTTTTTGAAAAATTAATACCCTCCAAATTGTAGAGAATTGAATAAGATTTTCTTCAATACCAAATTTGCCTAAAACAGACACCCGGTGAAGAAGTTATGGCGATTTAAAGTTTCAGCAGTGTCATTTCAGTCAGTGGCACGTCGCGCCCATAAGCCAAAATGAAGTTTGTCAATTTTTAGTGTCTCTCCGTGATTCCACTGCATAGCGATGAGTTTCCAGGTCATAAACAAGTGGCAACGTGATGTCTCCGCATCGCTCCATGGGTCCAAATTGAGAAATTTTTATAGAAATTAAAAGACGCATCTAGAGGGGTATTTGGGTTATCTTTCCACCCCTATATAAGCTACTAAACATGGAATTAAGCCATTATTTCCCCGAAAAATACTCTTTTTCATCAAAATTCTCCCAGAAACACATTAGGGTTTCAATTGGGGGATTCAAGTTTAAGCAAATTCTATCATCAAATTCCAAAAATCTCTCCATCAATCTTCACTAAATTAAGAACTAAGGTATGTGTGTGTTCATTCATGGACTCCTTTCGTCCATGAAGTCCAAGAACCTTATTTTAAACTATATGGCATAATTTTTTTTATTTTTTGATTTGCTTTTTGATCTTGTTTATATGCTGAATGATGTCAAGATAGAATCTTTATGGGTTTGTATGAAACTAGGATGACATGTTAGTTGAAATACATGAACTTTGGGTGATTTGGGTGGTTGAATTCATGAATAAACCAATGCCCAAAGTGGTGCATGAAAGGTGTTTGATAAAATACCTAAGAGACTAGAAATCATATATTTTAGCTAAATAGAACTTAAAAGGCAAGCCCATGCTCTAGCCCTTATGACTCAACATGAATTCTATGCAAATTGTCATGTATTGTTGTTGTACTATGAAATGCTCATGAAATTAGAACCATGGAAGTATGTACATGTTATATGCAGTATCTTCCATGTTCAAGAATATGATAACCATATGTAGTATGAAATCCCCTATTTATGGTATTATGAATTATGAATGTTATTCTTACGATCAAGTCAGTCATGTGTGTCAGTTTCTTTCCATCGAGTCCAGGGGGTATTTGTACCCAAAAAATATAGTTGTATGCCTAGAGTCATGTCATGTTTTCATGATACTCTCATTCAAGCCATGATCTATAGAAATCAGTCAGTCATGTGACACAGGAAAACCCAGTAATCTCAGTAATCTCAGTAACCTCAGAAACCTTAGTATTCACAGTTAATCTTGGTAACTTTAGTACTCTCAATCAGTCCTCAGAACTCAGTACATTCCATCAATCATTGGAATCTAGTAAACTCAGTTTAGCTCTGCTAAATAATCCTATAAACATCAGTTAAGTTAATCAGTTCAGTTCAGTTAATCAGTTCACTTCAGCTAATCAGTTCAGTGTCTTTCAGTTGGGAGTAGGATTCAGTATCGAGTGAACCCAAGGATGGAGACTTACCTACCACAGTCAGA
Organism: Capsicum annuum; assembly: GCF_002878395.1. NCBI lineage: Eukaryota > Viridiplantae > Streptophyta > Magnoliopsida > Solanales > Solanaceae > Capsicum > Capsicum annuum. The sequence goes on along the minus strand of NC_061120.1, from coordinate 97,278,038 downwards.
GGGTGAGAGCAATCCTTGTATTCCATAACTAAATAGCTAGCGAAGGTTGAGATGTCCCTACCTATAGGGCTAATTTATCTCTTTTGAGTTTACCTGATAGTAGGGTAGACAGAATGAGCTCCCAAAAATTGAATAGGTTTACTCACATGTTATCTCTACTCGTGGCATGGTATTGACACCCTTCCAATCAGGGCAAATATTGGACCCTACCAGTTCAGTTTTGGGGTATTTCAGTTAGATGATTACCTCCCATAGTCTCAGTTTTAGTCTTAGTCTCAGTTTTAGTAATAAACTCAGATAGTTCTTCAGAATATTAGAACTGCCAGATAAAGTCAACTCAGATACAATATGAAACTCAGCTAGTTCCATTATATTCAGGACTATAAGATTCAGTAACTCATGTTATCATTATTACTAGTTATCTGAACACATACTACCAGTATCTATCTTTATGACTATCAGATACGGTCAAGCATATCAGTTTCTCATATTCATGGCAGTACTTAATAACATAACACTAGTCCCTCAGTATTTAATAATAGAGTGTTAGTTCCTTACTTATTAGTGATTGTCAGTAAATTCATGATGTCAGTATTCAGACTCAGAAGTCAGTATCATCACGAGTTCAGTTATAGTTTCTCATGTATGTATGTATTCTCACATTTATATCAGTCAGCATTATTCGTGCATATAACCCTTTGTATTTAGCCTACCTCACTCATATACTCAGTATATTTAGTCGTACTAACACACTTACGCTATGGTGCTTTCTCTTATGTTACACCATAGGTTCAGAGGCACGAGCTCCAGATCAGCAGTAGATTCTAGTATCAGCAGTCAGAGTTAGAAGTAAGTCCTCATATTTTGAGGACACGATGATTTCATTGCTATTGCAGCTTTTAGTTTATTTCAGTAGTTGGAGTTAGTTGGGGACATGTCCCATCAACTCCTTATTCTGACAGTTAGATGCTTTCTAGACTATAGCATATTAGACAGTTATTTTAGATTTGGTTTGGTATTGTTATACCGTTTTTCAGATATTGTTCTTATCAGATGTTTATTCAGTTGAACCTTATGTCTATTCAGTACATATTTCTATATTTTTATGTTATATTATGCAGTATATAGGTATAGATATCAGTCATGGGTTAGCTTGTGGTCCTTCGGGGCCATAAGCATCATGTAGCATTCTGGTTTAGAAAATTAGGGTGTTACAAACTTGGTATTAGGGCCTAAGGTTCAAAAGTGTCCTAGCAAGTCTGAAAAGCCGCATCTAGTAGAGTCTTGTACATATGTGTATTGTGCACCAGACTTATGTGTAGGAGGCTATGAGATGTTTTAGAAATAGTTTCCCTTCTTTTATGTCTCAGATCATGCTATAGAAAAGTTTTCTAATAAAACTCATATAGATTCTCATCATGATCCACGCATTTTAACTCCACCTTACTTTTAAGGTAACTAAAACAGTGAAGCTCAAAGTTCTAGAGATAGAGTTTCCTCAACCAGTTCTAGCATACAGTTATGGGATTGCCCACAGACTCAGAAATAGCCCATCAATCCCATTATGTTCTAAGTCGTACAACTTTTATTCATGACCATGAGAACTCATTCACGAACCCAATTTTAGATATGCCATCAAATCTTTTCTCAGAATCCTATAACAGTGTAGACCTAGAATTTTTAAGTATGAACTCAGGAGTTAACCGTGGTAGAGTTGGGATAGTATTATCCAGTTTGATCAGATTATGTATTTATGGGGATAGTTGTACCAGAGTAAATCAGTAGGCTTGAACAGTGTAAGCTAGAATTTAAGTTTATTGATTTGAATTAAGTATGAAGGTGTGGATGGGATATTAGTAGTATATGAAGCAACAGAAGAAGCTAATGGGCTTAGTAAGGCAAGCATGGTTTGACAGGGTGTAAGTATGTGATTATGATTAAAGTTCAATTCAGAGCTTAGTCAAGTGTTCACAGACATAAGATGATGGCTTAAGGTCAAGGGGGAGGTGATAGATCAAGTAACCAAGTTAGGCTCTCAGAATTCCAATAGTAGTGCTAGTATGTATAGAAAGATCAATAAAGGAAGATGATTCCTGGTCCATCCTTATCTTCGTAAAAGTTTTGTACTTCAGTCAGCATGATACCTACACATGTTTCATAACTTTGTTCTATGACACAGCTTATATTTACATGTTTCTCATAGACTCTTGTGCGCTCTCAGTTCCTCGCATAAGGAGTTTCAGCTCCCTCAGTGTTATGAATCATGTCCCACGAATTCAGAAATTTCAGACTCAGGTCATGCAGCTCATGACTCATGTACACATCTCACGCCTTATAGTATATTAAATTTCCATGACTTATGCTATGCCCTTAAAGATAATATAAATTTAGACTATGTCATGTATATCCTCAGTTTAGACCTTTTTGGTAAATCCATATTATTGACATTCTATTCCTTAGGTTTTAGTCATATGTCAAGTTCAGTCAGTACCAATTTATGTTTCAAGTTCTCCTGATGTAATCCTTCAGTAACGAGGGGCTAGTTATGAAGATAGGCTTGAATACCATGTTAGTGTACAAGTAAGTGGTTATCATGAGGTTGTAATTAGAATATAGAGAAGTACAGAGTGTGAATGTATATTTAGTTCCTTGACTTATGTCAATCCCCATCGCGTGATGTATATTTATATCCTTGACTTATGTCAATCCCCATCGCGTACTATGGAAACTCAGTTGCCATCTTAGTTATAATTTTAGTATTTAATACCCAATAATCAGTGCTCAGTTCCAAAATTTAGAATTTTAGTATCAGCCTAAACCTCAGTTATCAGCATTCAGTTATCAGAACCCAACATTTAGTTCCAGTAAAAATCTCAATTACAGTTTTAGTTTTAGTGCCAACTTCAGTTTAGTAATCAGATCAGAAACTCAGTTCATTTCCAAACTTACTTGACCCATGCTACAACTATCAGTTACTCAGTCAGTAGTATTTCAGTACCTTAGTCTACAGGATGTTTCCAAATTATGTTATATGCCTAGCCTTGCATTCTTGAGGTGATACGGTTTTTTTCATTCATGCTCAGTTACCTCATGTTGTCCAATCAATCATAACCTCCTATGCGTAATATTCTACAGCCTTAGTCCAGTTATTCGAACTAAATATAGATAAGTCTTACATGCCCAGTATTCAGGTATCAGTTATTCAGTTAATCAGATAAGTTAGTATATTCATATAGTCGTGCTCAGCACCTCGTAAATCTTTCAGTTGTCTTAGTTTCAGTGCATGAAGTTTAGTTGCTTCATCTTAGATCATGTATCAGGCCTCAAGTTTCAAATCTCAGATAATCACTCATGATTTAGTTCCTAGGTTCCTTGCGCATCGCCTCAGTTTCCCTCAGTATCTCAGCCAAGACAGTATTCCTAGAGGGACCTAGTATCCCAAGGGGGAGATATGCTATGATCCCCCAAGCTTTTATAACATAAGCATCCCATTCTCTTCTCATGTAATGAATCCAGTTTGGAGTAGGGATACTTATAAGTTGACCCTCTAGCTCCAAATCTTAGTCGTAACCTTATACTCAACAGCTCAGTTTAGTCCATGATAAGATACTCTATCCATGTTATGTATTACAGACTCAGTTCAGTTTATGTATCACATTCTAAACTCAGTTATGTTCTTATATTTTCGCTTATGCATATTAAGTAATTAATCTCAGACTCATCAGTATGTTCAGTACAAGTAACAATCTTCTTTTAGCTTACTTATTTTCATGTTCAGATTTTAGTACTAAACTTGGTATTCCATTCCCTGCTTATTTTTCAATTCAAACTTGGTGTCTTTACCATTGCATGTTAATTTGCATGTTCATGAGTCAGTATAGTCGTGTACTCACGCAACAGATATGCGTGATCAACTTATTAGTACTTTCAGTCATGCATTCATATATCATGTCAGTTATATAATCATGCATCATATATGCATGGATTCAGCTTATCAATCTCTGCTTAGATATGCATTCTCATTCTGAGAAACTTAGTTCATCAGAACACTCAGTCTTTCATTCATAAATCAACTACCCATGCATCAGATATGCATGTTCAGTATGAATTATTTTATTTGTCACGTCAGTCATGAGATCATATTTTAGTCATTCATGTTTAGTTAATATTCAACTTATTGTTTCCCCTTTCAGTCAGTCACATTCAAGGACGAATATTCCCAAGGGGGAGATATTGTAATACCCCGTATATTTTTAAGCTAGAAAATGAATCATTGTTCCTACGCATGAAACCTTCTATACTGTGATTCATGTTTGAGTACATGAATTAAGATGAGTATCCTAGTGATAATAGAGCTTATTATGAGTTAAGCATGTTCATAAGAGTCACTTAGAGTAAGCCAAGCTAAGAACTTTTGAATCCACTAAATTTTCATGTGTGATTTCACATAGGTCATCTTTGAATGAGAATAAATTGGTTTATAGGTAGTATTTTGGTAGATTCATACCCTTCAAATTTTATAGAATTGAATAAGGTTTCCATCGATACCAAATTTGCCTAAAAAGGACACCCGGTGAAGAAGTTATGGCAATTTAAAGTTTCAGCAGTGTCATTTCAGTCAGTAGCGCATTGCGCCATAAGAGAAAATGATTTTTGTTAATTTTCAGAGTCTCTCCACGATTCCACCGCGTCGTGGTGGGTTTCCAGGTCATAAACAAGTGGCAAATCAATGTCTCCATGTCACGCCAGGGGTCCAAATTAGGAAATTTTACAGATATTAAAAGACGCATCTAGAGGGGTATTGGGGTCATCTTCCCACCCCAATATAAGCTCCCAAACACGAAATTAAACCATTATTTCTCCCAAAACATACTCTTTTTCATAAAAATACTCTCAAGAACACATTAGGGCTTCAATTGAGGGATTCAAGTTCAAGCAAATTCTACCATCAAATTTCAAGAATCTCTCCGTCAATCTTCACTAAATCAAGAACTAAGGTATACGTGTGTTCATTCATGGACTCCTTTCGTCCATGAAGTCCAAGAACCCTATTTTAAACTATATGCCATAATTTTTTTTATGTTTTGATTTGATTGTTGATCTTGTTTATGTTCTGAATGATGTCAAGATAAAATCTTTATGGGTTTGTATGAAACTAAGATGACATGTTAGTTGAAATATATGAACTTTAGGTGATTTGGATGGTTGAATTCATGAATAAACCTATGCCCAAAGTGGTGCATGCAAGGTGTTTGATAAAATACCTAAGAGACTAGAAATCATGTATTTTAGCTAAATAGAACATAAAAGCAAGCCCATGCTCTATCCCTTATGACTCAACAGAAATTCTATGCAAATTGTCATGTATTGTTGTTGTACTATAAAATTCTTATGAAATTAGAACCATGGAAGTATGTACATGTTATATGCAGTATCTTCCATGTTCAAGAATATGATAACCATATGTAGTATGAAATCCCCTATTTATGGTATTATGAATTATGAATGTTATTCTTACGATCAAGTCAGTCATGTGTGTCAGTTTCTTTCCATCGAGTCTTGGGGGTAGTTGTACCTAAAAAATATAGCTGTATGCCTAGAGCCATGTCATGTTTTCACGATACTCTCATTCAAGCCATGATCTATAGAAATCAGTCAGTCATGTGACTCAGTAAAACCGAGTAATCTCAGTAATCTCAGTGCTCAGTAACCTCAGCAACCTCAGTATTCAGAGTTAATCTCAATAACTTCAGTACTCCCAATCAGTCCTCAGAACTCAGTACATTCCATCAGTCATCGATATCCAGTAAACTCAGTTTAGCTCTGCTAAACAATCCTACAAATATCTGTTAAGTTAATCAGTTCAGTTCAGTTAATCAGTTTAGTTCAGCTAATCAGTTCAGTGTCTTTAAGTTGGGAGTAGGATTCAGCACCGAGTGAACCCAAGGATGGGGAGTCACCTGCCACAGTCAGAGGGTGAGATTCCTAGAAGCAATCCTCGCATTCCAAAACTACATAGCCAGCGAAGGTTGAGATGTCCCTACCTATAGGGCTAATTCATCTCTTTTGAGTTTACCTGATAGTAGGGCAGATGGAATGAGCTCCCGAAAATAGATTAGGTTTACTCACATGTTATCTCTACTCGTGGCATGGTATTGACACCCTTTCAATCATGGCAAATATTAGACCTCACCAGTTCAGTTTCGGGATATGTCGGTTAGATGATTACCTCCCACAGTCTCAGTTTTAGTCTTAGTCTCAGTTTCAGTAATAGAATCAGATAGTTCTTTAGAATATCAGAACTGACAGATACAGTCAACTCAGATATAATATGGAACTCAGCTAGTTTCACCATATTTAGGACTATAAGATACAACCACTCATGTTATCATTATTACCAGTTCTCTGAACTCATATTACCAGTATACATCTTCATGATTGTCAGATACGGTCAAGCATATCAGTTCCTCATATTTATGGCTGCCAGATACAATCAATCAGATTAATGCTTTATAATTAGACTGTCAGATACAGTCGACTAGACCAGTCCTTCATAATCAGGACTGTCATGCCCAGTTATTTATGTATCAGTAACATAACACTAGTCCCTTAATATTTAGTAACAGTGTTAGTTTCTCACTTGTTAGTGATTGTCCGTAATGTTATTATGTCGGTATTCAGACTCAGTAGTCAGTATCATCACGAGTTCAGTTATAGTTTCTCATGTATGTATGTATTCTTATGTTCATATAAGTTAGCATTATTCATGCATATAACCCTTTGCATTTAGCCTACCTCACTCGTATACTCAATACATTTAGTCGTACTAATGCATTTGCGCTATGGTGTTTTCTCTTATGTTACACCATAGGTTCATAGGTACAAGCTCCAGATTAGCAGTAGATTCCAATATCAGCAGTCAGAGTTAGAAGTAAGTCCTCATATTTTGAGGACACGATGATTTCATTACTATTGCAATTTGTAATTTATTTCAGTAGTTGGAGTCAGTTGGGGACATGTCCCATCAACTCCTTATTCTGACAGTTAGAGGCTTTCCAGACTATAGCATGTCAGACAGTTATTTCATATTTGGTTTGGTATCGTTATACTATTTTCAGATATTGTTCTTATCAGATATTTTTTCAGTTGAACCTTATGGCCATTCAATAGACGTTTCTGCATTTTTATGTTATATTATGCAGTATACAGGTACAGACATCAGTCATGGGTTAGCTTGTGGTCCTTCGTGGTCATAAGCACTGTGTAGCATTCCGGTTCAGAAAATTGAGGTGTAACAAATCTATACTACTTTAGAGTCTATAGCAAATATATACGTACAATATAATATATATACTACTTAAAATACTACTTATAACAATATACATACAACATATATACAACCTAGTAACCTAGAGGCCCACCGGGCTGAGTCAGACCGGGATGGGCCATCTAAACTAGCCGGGCTAAATGGGCTGGAACATTCTAGTTGATAGGTTTAACCTATGTTCAAAGCCCTAAGACTAGTAGAAAAGCTACACCAAATTACTACTAACTACTGACTATAACTCACCTACACACACTAGCCCTCTATCCTAATCTGTTTCTTCCATACCTTCCTATCTAGGGTCATGTCCTCAGTAAGCTGTAACTGTTCCATGTCACGTCTAATCGCCTCTCTCTAATAATTCTTTAGCCTACCTCTACCCCACTTGAAACCATCCACAACCAACCTCTCACACCTACAAACTGGGGTATTAATGCCCCTCCTCATCACATGCCCAAACCATCTCAACTTCACTTACTGCATCTTATCCTCCACTGACTTCACTCCTACCTTTTCCCAAATAGTCTCATTCCTAACCCTTTCACCTCTAGTAAGTCTACATATCCAACAAAACATCCTTATTTCTATCACCTTCAATTTTTGGACGTGAGAGTTCTTAACTGGCCAACACTCTGATCCATACAGCATGGCTGGACGGACTGTAACTCTATAAAATTTGTCTTTAATATTGGGTGGCACCTTCTTATCACACAAAACTCCTGAGGTGATCCTTTATTTCATCCATCCTACCGCAACACGAAGATAAATAGTGTACTAGGAAAATAATGCTATAGTTTTTTGGACTCGTATAGCCAAGAGAATTTTTCACTTTATCTAAAAATCAAAAACTGATAAAAAATACCCTTGAATTATCTAAAATAGACCAAAAATATCCTTTATTAATTTTGGCAAAAAAATACCCCTCTCTAACTGAATGACATCAAATGTAATCCCCGAGAATCCCAACCGATAGTAGAACCATGATTCAAGCTCATGATAAGTAAATCTTAGTGATTTAGTAGTTTAATGATCAAGTTTGATGTGTTTTAAGGCCTTAAATACGTCCTAGCTATTAGATGAATCAAAACATCCCTTACCGATTGAATTCTTGAGAAGGTCATTGCCATAGTCAACTTCAAATGAGCATATATACCATTCTACAAATAATTTTTAAGATTATGACTTACCAATAGGTATATTATTGAATAATCTTTCCATCAATACCAATTTCATCAAAATCCAACATTGGACGAGAAAGTTATGACCATTTTACTGAGCGTGGTCGGAATCGCCCAGGTTTGATGGTCGATCTAGTGGACCGTCGATCGTCCCATAAAACCAAGGCAATGAATTGATTTTTCAGCTATTGTGTGATGACCAAAATTGTGGACCACCAAAAATTTGACGGACCGTCAAGGGGACCGTCAAGTCAAGGCAGAATGTCCCATTTCTAGCCCCTGAGTGACGGATGATCTGGTGGACCGTCAGCTTTTTGACGGATCATCACTTCGACCATCACGTCGAGGAAGAATGTCCCAGTTTTGACACTCGAGTGAAGGACGATCTGGTGGACCGTCAGTTGCTCTGAAGGATTGCCAGTTCGACCGTCACAAACCCTGATCAGCAATTTTCAACTCTCTTAAAAAGGGAATTTTGGTCTTTTCCGCCTATTTTGGTCTTGTATATATATATATATATATATATATATATATATATATCCAAGCAGATGAGAAAACCTCATTTTCTCTCATTTCTCTTCCAAGAAATATCTAGAAGCTAGGGTTTCTCTCCAACCCAAAATCCAATCTTCATCCAAGAAAATTCAAGAATCTTCCATAGAGTTTCAAAGTGGTTCAAGAATCAAAATCTCCTGGTCAAAGGCTTCAAGAACCCTTATTCAAGAGTGTAAGAAGGAGTTAAAAACAAGTCTCTTCATCTTAAATTCCTACCCCAAGGTATGTAGATGTTGATTCTTGGGTCCTTTTCATCCAAGAAGCTCAAGCACCCATCTTTAAAACTTAAAGATTTTATGTTTGTGAAATTCCATGATTTGTATGAGTTGAAATTGATGTTCCATGTGTTGTTGAGTTTTAATTCATTTTTGTTTACAAGATTTATGAGCTTTGACCCTTGTATGTGGAATTCATGTGATGTTGGTGATAAACCCTCTTGAAGTAGCTCTCTATGTGATGTGTTCATGACTTTTAGGTGTAGAATTGGTTGAATAAGCGGAGCATGTATCCCATAGGTTTGATAAAATCTTAGGAGAAGCATATGGGCCATAATAGTATGTTGAATAGGAAGCCCCAATTTGTGAGCTAGTCTATACATGCCTAGTGTTTGATAAAATGCCCAAGTGAATGAATTATGCCATGATAGTAAGAAATCCCCAAATAAGTGTGAACGTATGCATGTCTAGTGTTTTTTGAAGGACCTTAGTGAACAAGTGGAGATGTGATAGTAGTAAATTTCCCAATTATGTGCTCTTGGATATATGCTAAGTTTTTAATACATGCCAAGTGGTTAGCAAGTAAGTTATGACATGAGAGTATGAAGGTTCCCCAAGCCATGTGATATCCAAACATATGTCAAGACTGATATAGGTAAGAAATAGTTGAGGTAAAACCTTGTTGAATGGAGTACGATCTAATAACATGTTTCCCCTATGTGATTATATGATTATTATTCCGAGATGCTTAAAGCGACCCTTTGGTGATTATGATGATGAATAGGGGCCTGTGTTTCCTAAATATTTGATGCGATGCCTTAGGGATTTTTAAGAGGGATAGTATGTTATGATTCCTAATTACTTGGAGAGATGAATGAATGATTATAATGATGAATGAATGCTTGTGATGATGAATGAATGATTATGATGATAAATGGATGCTTGTGATTATGAATGAATGATTGTGATGATGACTGGATGATCGTGATGATGCAAGAATGATTATGTTTTACCTTTATGTTATCGATTCCTGGGGTATTTATACCCGACAATAGAGCTGTTGTCTAGAGTCCGTGTCAGTTCCTCGATAATTCCAGTCGAGCCATGATTCTCAGAACTCAGTGAACTATAGAACCCTGTATCTTCAGATAATTGCAGAACTTAAGAAAGCTCAGTAATCTCAGTTATTTCCGTAATCTCTGTATCGCTAGTAATCTAGCCTAGTCCTGTAAATCAGCTCAGAGCTAATAGTATTCAAATGATTCAATTCTAATCTCAGAAGTGATTTGAGGAATCTATTCAAGCTCTGTATCGTCAGTCAGATACCATGATTCAATACCTTTTGCGTCAGATACGAAATTAAGTAATCTCAGCGTAACTTAGTCAGATCTTTTAAGAAACATGATTAGTAACAGATTCAGCTTGTAGTGTACAGTTTAAGAATCAACCCAGAGTCTTTCAGTTGGGAATAAGATTCAGCACCTAGCGAACCCAAGGATGGGAACTCACCTTCTAGTAGGGGGTGTGATTCTTAGAAGCAATCCTTGTATTCCAGAACTGTGTAGCCAGCACAGGAACAGTTGTCTACCTATTGAGGATCACTGCCAGAGAGCCTGACCTTAGAGAAGAGATAATGTCTTTACCCATGGCACGGTATTGGCAGCCTCCCAATCGGGGGTAGAGGTTGGACCCCTAAGAGATAGTAGGGGAATGTCGGTTAGATGAATAATTCCCACAGTTTCAGTTTTAGTATCAATCTTCAAAAATCAGGACTTTCAGATACAGTCATCTATCATTATGAGGAACTCAGATAGTTCCATTGATTCATGGACAATCCCGACAGATAGGCTTGGTCACGTATACAGTTATTTGATATCATATTCAGAGATATACCGCCAGACAGACTTGATTCACAGTCTCAGATTCTATTGAGTATCCTTGTTGTCAGGTCTGGATATAATCATATTTCTTATCATTGATAATAGTTTCTGAATATCATCCGTTAGAAAGGTTAATCTCTAATCATGTCAGTCGAAAGAAGTAATCTCAGAGTTCAGTCCCTGATGTAAATACATCCAGATCCTCAGTTAACAGTATTAGTTGAATCAGTGATTCAGTATCTCAGTGTCAGTAATGAGTTCTGTCTGCAGTAAGTGGTATCCGAGTTTTGGCATCTTGAGTCGCGATGATTGTGTTCATGGTTTGTGCATTCATGTATGTGTTTTCGTGCGGCATCTTCAAGATCATTCAGTTTAGATATTATGTATGCATGAGCCTTTGCATTAGCCTACCTCGTCTACATACTCAGTATATTCCTGTACTGACGCATTTGCGCTATGGTGTTTTATTTGCACCATAGGTTCAGAGGCACAGGATCCAGAGTATCCTCAGCAGTTCAGTCCCAGTCAGCAGCAGTAGCAGTGAGTCCTCTTCTTTTGAGGATGAATCTCAGTTTATTAATATTGCATTAGATTCTGTTTATATTTTTCAGTTGGCGAAGTTAGTTGGGGACCTGTCCCATCAACTCCACAGTTCATACAGTTTAGAGGCTTTTCAGACAGATGACGGATGTATTAGTATTCAGTTTTCAGTTGAGTATGTATAGATGTGTTGAACCTTATGGCCAGTTTCCGCATTTAGTTATATATTATACAGTGTACAGGTACAGATATCAGTAAAGGGTTAGCTTGTGGTCCTTCGGGTCCATAAGCACCGTGTGACGTCTCGGTATGGGATCTCAGGACGTTACATCAAACATGCCACGTGGACAAAAATGACACTTGACAATCCATGTCAGCATCCACATTGAAAATCCCTCATTTAATCCATTAGCCCAATTTTAAAACCGACCCAACCCACCCAAGAGGCAAAAGTAAAGGGTTTACCTTTCAATTTTACTTAAAATTGCTCCATTAAAACTGATACAGATCATTACAATGCCCTTTCAACTATACATTGCCTAAATACTACCCCCCCTCTAATTTTTTCTTTTGTTTTCTCAAGACAGCAGCAGAAAAGCATTTTCATACACATTAAAGGCAAGGTGACAGTATCTCAATCAGTCCTTAAGGCCTGGGAATAGCACATGTAATGCGTAAATATTCCAAAACAGTGTTATGACATATTAAGAAATTGATTTCCTTTTTGATAAGGAATGATTAACCAATGTTAGCAATGAACTGCACTTAATTCTTAGACAGAGAAGAAAAATAAGAACGACAAATTATCTGTATCGGTTTTTTCTGGAATAATTTTAAGTGAAGATGAAGACTAAACCCTTTACTTTTGCCTCTTGGGTCGGTAGAGTTAAATGAGGTATTTTTGTGGACTGTTTAAGTGATATTTTTTGTTCATATAACATGTTTGGGGTCATTTCGTTAGGGAGAAGTGTATTTTTGAGTAAAAAAATTCATGAAAGAGTATTTTTGAGCTAAAAGATAATGAAGAATATTTTTGATCTATTTCAAATAGTTCAAGGATATTTTTTACCCTTTTCCGTTTAGAAATTAGTGTATGATTAAGAATATTTCAAATAAAATTTGTATTTGAAATTTAAACAACACTCTAAATCTTGTTTTCACTCCTTTCAATTTCAGTATAATTTCCTTTTTCAAATCTAACCAAGTATTTTATTTTTATAAAAATAATCACATTTAAATTATGTTTCATGTTTAAATCATATTACTTTTCTTGGAAGAGTACATTCAAACAATCAAATATTATTTACAAAAATTACAAACCAAACATAATTCTACCTTCAAATTTTCAAAGAAAGTCAAAAAATATTTGTAATACTATGTAGTAGCTCATATGTGGGATCTATGTATGACATTATGCGGCTATATATGTTTGAGATTTTTTTTTTTTTTTGAGGAAATTTAGTTGTATGTTTGATGTAAATTGGTGAAGATGGTGATTTTGCTAGTTCTTAGAAATTGAGAGACGTAAATTGTATTTAGAGACAAAATATTCAAATTTCAAATATTTTTACAAAAAGTATAGTCAAATACAATTTCAACTCCAACTTTGAAAATTTTAAATGAAGTAAAAAAAATATTTTCCTGGCCACACTCTCACTTAGTTCTAATTTCCTGTTATACTCATTTGTATCAATATTTTTGTCTTTTTCTTTTTTAATCCGTTTAACAGAACATCACTTTTCTTTTTTAACAACTCTTTAATTTCAACTTTCCACATAGATCATAGGATTAAAGATGGTTTGGTGTATTCAATATATCTTTGTTTAGCATCACAAGATGCAAAAAATTTCTTTACTTTCTTAAAATCTATGTCAAATCAAAATATAAAAAATAAACTGAAATAGAAGGAGTATGATTTAACGTATTTAACCTTTATTTTGCCTAAACTTGTAGTTTTGCGCTAAAGCTAATGAATTCAATATACACTAGTGGCAGAATCAGAATTTTCACGAAGAAGATTCAAAAAAATATAAAGAACTAAATATAAGAAGAAGCCAAGGAAATTCAAAATCTACTATTATTTTCGTTCTAATTTATTTGTCTTATTTTGACTAAGTACGATTTTAAGAAATTTAAAAAGATATCTGAATCTTGTAAACTTAAATTTAAGTTTAGTCAAATTACTAAAATATACTCTAATTTTATGGTATTAAATATTTCATTTAAAAAGTTGACTTTAAAGAATTGGTAAAAGGAGGAAACTTTCTTTTTGAAATGAGCAAAGAAGAAAAGTTGAAAAAAAAAAACTGAGTATATTATAACATCCCACCCTTAATTTTAAGTATATGAACCTCGTTTCTCGATTTGAGACCTCATAGATTTATGTAAAAGTTATCTTAAATATACTTATTAGATTGTTTATTATAAGTTATAGCTACACTTTTAAATAATTATTGGATTAAGAAAATAATTACAAGTTATAGCAACTTTTTTAAAAAATATTATTTTTAAATAATAAAAAACTACTTTTTAAATTAATATTCACATTATCTCCTTATTTATAACCTTTAATATTTATCTTTCTTAATTAAATCTTTTGATAATTATGATAAGTGTTATTGTTGGTATCAATAACTATCTTTTTTTAATTTATTTATTAAGTTACAAAATCTGTTCTTAAATTAAGTAGCAAAATATGGTAAAAATATTTTTTTACATTGATGCGTGTTATTTGACCTTTTTTTTTTAAAAAATTTATTAATTAAATTACTATTTTAATACTTACATGATTTTTGATTGTCACTTTACTGATAAAAGATTTCTCAACCATTAATTTACTCTCTTCACCATAAATTAATTTTTCTCTTCTTTTTTACTGAACGATATATGCCTTGCATATGAAGTTGGGTGTCCCGTCATGCATTTCTTCTTTGGGATTCAAAGTTGCTTCAGTTTGAATGAGTATATTAATTGAACATAGTACTTAGAATTTTTCTTAGAATTTTCGGATATGAAACCTGTATAAAATCAATATGAAATATCAATATTTCGCTAAAGGTTTATGAAATAGTTTCTTACATGTTATATTTATATGGAATGAGTATAATGATTGAACAAGCTGGTATAGAAAATCGAGTTTCACCAAATATTATATGTTATTATTTATTTCAGTGTATGAAATAAATATACAAACAAGTATTTTTTGAATTATGATATTCTAATGAGGTGATTCCAATTTATATACTCATTCAATTACTACATAAAGTAGATAAATTATCTATAAAATTCTCAATAACACATGTTATCAAAGACCCAATCTTGGACATAATATATTACCTGATGCCTAAAATATCATACTACATACTATATTAATTTACTGCTATAACCATCTGATATCAATTTAGATACCATTTTTCGTTAAATGTGAATCAACTTGGTACGAGCCAAACGACCATCATAACTTTCAATGACATCACACGAGGCCAACCCATGCAGAATCTGATTGTGGTCACATTGAGGATACGGGGACACGTATGGGGGACCCATTTTGAGCCCATAATAGAACAATCCCATGTGTGGAAGGTTGCTTGGATGCTTTCCTTAGATGCCCACCCGAGAGAAAAATGGAATCCACGACTATGGAGCCTTGAAGAACTTTCAATCACTCCAAAACCGCCCCCACGGTTCTTAGTTTCTTGTATTTTCCTATGTCAAGTTGAATATCCTTTACTTTATTGCATTTGTGTGTTTGTATCTTGTCTTCCTTATCTCGTTGTTGTGTTGTTACCAAAACTAGTCTTCTTGTTGTTCTCGATTTTTCTCTTGTTGTTGTGAACTATTTTTTTAGTGTTTCGTAGTTGTTCCGTTATCACAACTAATCACGTCATGAAGTATCTTTTTTAAATACTTTTTTCATACAATACGAAACAACCAATCACATTATATTGGACATCTATATATATACCTTTTTCATACAATACTAATTTATATACCTCTTGAATACAATACACAATCAATGTGTATATTAATGCTAAAGAAAAAACAACTAATCACATCATGTTTAATGGTTTAATTGGTAGATGTTCTACATTTGAATGATTATTGCTTTGGCCCCAAATAATTATTTGAATGTAGATCTTTTATCTCCCGAGTTCCTTTCGTTGAATGTAAACTGTTTTCATCAATAATGAATTCGACAATACAATATTACATCCATAGTCATATCCCTCAACGTTATGTACAATGGGTACTTGATGAAGAAATTTCTATTCACCTTTTCTTGATTCAATAAACCTGCACACCAAGATGCAATCACATTGGTCAGATCATTATATTATATTTTTTGATAATAAATAATTTTTTCGAATTTGAAATTTGCATATATACTTTTTAAATCAATACAAAACAAATAAAATATAATCAAATCAACATAATTTATGCATGGAACGGGAAGAATTTGAATATTGAAAAATTTTGAAATTACATGTGACATTCTAGTTTCCTTCATGTTGTGTCATGATTGAATGTAAATTATCACCATCCATATTACGAGAAAATCATTGTCTTTTTTTATTTTTTTCCGTTTTGAATAATTCAGCTTAAATTAAAATACTTAGGTCAGTATTATAATAAAATTTCTTGCCGTAAATATCAAAATTATTTGAGAGATTATGATTGAATAAAATACCCATGATATTCCATCTACCTTCATGTTATATCATGATTGAATGTAAATTATCACCCTCCATGTTTTCATACAATCAATCTGCTGTTTTCAATTTTTTTCCTTTGAATAACCGCAATTTCAATTAAATAATTTAGTTAGTATTTTAATCGAATTAAACGCCTTAAATATCACCTTTAATTGAGAGATTTTGTGTTTCAATTAATATATTTTGTTGTTATGTTGAAGAAGAAAAATATAATATTTTTGGAGAAGAAAAAGCTACTTTAAAACCCTTTGAGAAAAATTGGGGGTGATTGACATCCTTTAATAACTACCATCTACTTCAAAGACTATAATTTTTTTTTAATCAAAAATAGAAAACATGTTTTTAAAAATCAAAAATTCTATTATTATTATTTTTTTAAAAAAAGTTTCTATAAGTTATAAACTAAAAAGAGTTGTTATAACTTACATTAAACAATCCAATATTGTATATTTAAGTTTTTTCCCCTAGATTTATTAAGCGTTTTGGAACGTTGGGATGGTTGGAGTTGGAATCGGAGAGGTTCGGGCTTGAATCACAAAATGGACACTTACGTATTTTTTCCTGGTGCGGCCATATTTGCAGACATAGCCTCACAAGTGTGGGACAATGATTGTGAAGGTTTTGTCACATTTGTGAAGGTAGGCTATTTGAGGAATGAGGACTAGTCACAATTGCATGGGTTTCTATAGTTGTGAGGCTGGCCACCGCAACAGTGATAAGCGGTGTATAAAAGAGTAATTACGAAATTATTGTCATTCTAACATAATTTTTGGGAGTAGTGAGTTACGAGGGTAAATTAATTAAGGGTGACAAAAAAGTTACAAAACTAAAAAAGAGTGACATAAGTTTTAAATATTGAGCAGAGGTGACAATTTTAAGATTAGTGATAATGAAACTAATTTTAAAACCATCAAGTTTTATTATTTACATAACGATCCCTACACCATATTTACACAAAGATCCCTACACCATCAGCACCACTCCTCTTCCACACTCTTTTTGTTACCGCCGCCGCCTTCTCCTCCTCAACTATCACTACCACTACCATTGTTACCTCTTTCAGATTCACCATTATCTCCTCCCTCTACGTAACTATCGCCTATTTTTCTTCTTTCTTCTCCACCACTGTCGCTATCAACACCGCAACAAATATCATCTTCTCATTTAGTGTCACCACTGGCACCACCACCTCCCTTTTTACCATAAATATCACTTTTTCATGAAATCCTCCTCCAACCACATCTTTTTTCAAAAATTAAGTATCGAAGTTGCTGTAGCAACAGTCGAAGTTGCAGCAGCAACTTCAATAATTGTTGTAACACAACAACTAATACTAGTTGTTGCAACAATTACCGTAACTGTTGTAGCAACTATGGTAGTTGTTGATCAACTCTCGTATTTGTTGAAACAACTCTTGTAGTTTCCGAATTATTTCTTCATTCATTTTTAAAAGAAATCAAAAATTTTCTTTTCAAACTCCTCAATTTTTTTTTAAATAGTCCATGAAGATTAAAAAAGGAAGAAGAATGAAATGAAAAGACAAAGAGAAAGAAGAACAAAAGATGGAAGAAGAGGAAAATCTAGAGAGAGAGAGAGAAAAATAAGAAGAAGAATATGGAGAGAAAGAATTTTGGAGAGAGGAAGAAAAAAGATTGAAAGATAAGAAAAGGGGAGAAATTTTAAAATTTAAAATTTGGAGTTGGAGAGCTTTTTAAAAAAATTAAAAAGTTTTAAGAATTACATTTACACTCTAATTAACTTAATCAGAATTTAAATGAAGCTTTGACCTTAACTGGTCAAAGTTGTCATCATTTTTAATTTAAAGACTTTTTTGTTATCTCCTACCTAATTTTCTTGAGTTACGAACTAGAGAAGGCATCGAAAGGAAAGATATAATATAATATCAATGCAACAATTTTACAACAATTTGTGTACTTGATTTAACGCTTAAATAATGAAATTTTGAAGTAAAAATTAAGGGGAAGGGGGTCAACCTAGGTTTAAGAGAGCAAAAATTGACGATTTGAATTTAAACATAAAATCTTATTATAGATTTGAACTTGTTGGGTTATGAGTAATCTGGAAACATAATCAATTTTGAGATTTGACCCCCGAGATTTCGATTTGACTATTTAGTTGACTTGATTTCAATCTAGTCAAAAATTTAAAATGTGGATATCATCAAATTTAACTAAACTTCTAGACTGTTCTTTTCAATAGACCGAGCTAATATCATTTGAGTAGAGTAAGAAAATGCAATTCATAAAAGTTCAGTCATTTTTAGGTAAGGGCAAAATGACCTTTTGGATCTCTGTGTTATGTCGGTTTTGTAAGTTGGACACTTCTACTTACATGTTTGTCATCTGGACCCTTGAACCCATTAAAAAGCAATATTTTACACCCTTTGACCGTTGATCTTGCCTATGTGCCATTGAAATGGTGATTAGGACAAAGAGTGTATAGCCACTCGCCTGAAGGTGCAAGTGGGGGTCAATTTTTGTCCAATTTTACATTAAAATAATTTAAAAAATGATAAAAATAATATTAAAATTAAAAAAAAAAATTAAAAAGGATCCTTTTTTCCCCCCATCTTTTTTAATTTAAAAATAGTTTTAAAAATTTAAAAATAATTTTAAAATATTTTAAATTTTTTTTTTAAAAATATATTTTCCCCTCCCCACCCCACCCCAGTCCGTCCCCACCTCCCCACCCTATCCTACCCCCAGCCCCTACCCCACCCCAACAGCCGTCTAGCTCTTCCTCGCCCCTACCTCAGCTTGTCCCCACTCTCTATACTCTACCCAGCCCCAACCCCATCCCACCCTACCCCCAGCCCCTTTCAGCCCCTCCACCCCACCCCAGCCTCGTTTCTCTCCACCTCACCAACCTCATTCAGCCCCTTCCCACTCCACCCCCAGCCCTCACACCCCTCCCAGCCCCGTCCCCACCCCAACCCTAGCCCCTTCCAGCCCCCACACCCTACCCCAACACTCTTCCAGCCCTCTTTCCCCCCACTTTCACTTTTTATTTTTATTTTATTTTTTTCCTTAATTTAATTCTTTTCTTCTTTTTTTTTTGAATAAAAATTTAAATTTGAAATCTTTTTTTTGGGAGATTAAAATTTAAATTTTAATTGAAAGTGAGTGATAGTGAATATTTAAAAAAATTGTGAACTTCGCTTGAAAAAAATTAAACTTTTTGTGATTTTTTTAAAGATATTCAAATTTAAAAATCAACAATTTATTATGTTTGTATATATGAATTTATAGTTAAAAATTCAAATTAGTTGGAGAAGAATTTTAACTATTTGGAATGAATTTGATGTTTAATTTGTGAGCAAAAATAAAAACATGATATTCAAATTTTTCTACAATTATAATTTTTTCTTATTTAATAAAATTAATTTTAATATTTAATTTTTTATTTAGCATTTTAAAAGTGACTTGGAATTTAATGTAATACTTTTTTTATTTTATAAATGACATGGCAAATGAGACAGACGTGGCAGCTGACGTGGGGAGAGTGTATTACACTCACCAAAAAATGGGTTTAAAAATGTTACTTTTTAGTGGGTTCAGGGGTCCAGATGACAAACATGTAAATAGAAATATCTAAATTACAAAACCAACATAGTACAAGGCTCCAGAAGGTCATTGCCTTAGGTAAGTTAAAGTTTTGACCACAATGAGAAAATTTATTCAAAGTTGACTTGTTTGTGATATCTATGTATATAGGGTTAACATATTGTCACACACTGATCCTGAATCTAGGTGGGATAGGTAAGTTAAAGTTTTAACCACAATGAGAAAATTTATTCAAAGTTGGCTTGTTTGTGATAGGTAATAATATCATGTATGACAAGAATAGCATAGCACTATCCATGTCCGCCGCCAGACTGAGTAGCCTCGTGATCACTACTACAGGTACTACCATCTTTGCCCCGCGCACCTCTAATAATACCTTTGCCATCCTAAGGATCACCTCCATTGTCGATATGGGAGTATGCCTGAAAACTCGGCGGGGGCAATCCTTGGTCATATGGCCAAACTCATCACACACAACAATCTCTGTGAAACGACTTAATCTGAGGAGGTATGGCTGAGCTAAAACGACTACCCTAGGAAGACACTCGTCTACCCAAAGACGCTGCACCAAAAGACCTATTACCTGAACCTTTTAAAGCTACCTACATAGGTCTATTATGCTACCCACAAAAACCTTTAAAATCTTTGCCTCAGGGGTGTAACCACTGAACTCACCCTGACGGTGCAACCTCTTGGCGCCTTCCTATGTAGATCAAAGAATAGCCTCAATCATCTTCGCATGATCCACCATATTCTGAAATGGAGCCTCTAACACCACCTGGGCAGTAGCCAACTGAAAAGTATTGTCCAATCTCCTCACGAGATTTCTAATCTTCTCAGACTCTGTGGAAATATTAGCAATAGAGTATCTGGAAAAGGCATGAAAATGGGCCTCATACTTGGAAACAGTCATGGAGCCCTGCTCCAAGTGATCAAACTCATCTTTATCTGATCCCTCAACCTGTATGGTATAAACCTATCCAAAAAGGTATCGATAAGTTGATCCCAAGTCATCCATAGTGAACCAAGAGGTCCGCAACTAACAAGTGACCTCCACCAACCTCTGGATACATCTCTCAGCTGGTAGGTAATGTAATCCACTCTATGCGATTCGAGCAATCCTAGGTTATACAACTTCACCCGATAGTCAATTAAGAACCCATAGGCATCCTCAACTACAACACCACTTAAACCTAGGCGGACCCAAGTGAGTAAATCACTCAAACCCCTTTCTATTCTCAAAAGACATAATACAACCCAAAACAACATAAGGCATAGTGAATCTGGTAGGTTGTGATCCTACCTGAGGAGGTAACATAGTGAAGGTTGAATTCTTGGACTTGGAATATGATACTCGGATACTGACACAGAAGAAGGAATAATATTGGAAGCCTGCGGAATACCATAAGTAAATGTCGGTACCTATGAAGGAACCATACTCGGAACTAGAGGAACACCATAAGTAGTCTCTAGAATAGATGGAGGTGCAACACTCAGAGTTAGACGAATACTAAGTGTATTCAAAGGAACACCCTCCAAATGAGTCAATAAATGAATCAATAAATCCTGCAAGACCCGGTTGAAAGAACTCTGTGGAACCTGAGTAGGACTCACATCTTTAAAATACTCAACCTCAGGCTTAGGGGGATATCCCCATAGTACTACCTCTAGAACAAGCAAATCCTGTGCCCGTTCTCTACTTCAAGCCTATCCGTAACCCCTTCTTCATCCCCTAGGTTGGGCTCCCTAGTTGAATGTCAGCTCAACACCTTTAGCCTCACGAGATCTAGTCCTCACCATTTGCACAGAAAAAAGTAAAACTCTATTTAGAATATAAGATATGGAAAAATCCACAT
Organism: Capsicum annuum; assembly: GCF_002878395.1. Lineage (NCBI taxonomy): Eukaryota > Viridiplantae > Streptophyta > Magnoliopsida > Solanales > Solanaceae > Capsicum > Capsicum annuum. The sequence goes on along the minus strand of NC_061120.1, from coordinate 97,256,194 downwards.
GATAAGGAACAAAATAAGAAAGTTTTCTAAAGATATCTTATAACCTCTCGAAGATAGATACAAGCGTCTACTACCAATCCATTAAACTTTACCAGATATGTTGTTTTTAAACTAATAAGACCAATGAAACTGACTGTTCTGATACCAATTTATCACAATCCAAAAACTCAGGACATGATGGCATTTATCGCCAATAAGTCTTTACAAGTAAGACAATCTCCCAAAATAATATATAATAATAAATCACAACACAAATCCTAATGAGAGATTTCTAGAGCGAAGTCAAACCATACATGTATAGCCATAATATAAGTCTAAATAACAATAATACCATATAACATCCCAAAACCTAGTGTCTCAGTGTAAAAATAATCTAATACAACTCAAAATTTAAAAATACATCTGATGATCCAAAATAAACTATAAATTTATCTCTGAATACATAAAAATACATAAACTGTATAGAAGGAGGTCTAGGCTCGACTTTGAAAATATAGAGAGGCCAATACTCTGAAGTGTCAAAATTATCGCATGAACTCAGCTACCGCGTGATGCTCTCATACCTAGATCTGCACCAAAGGGCATAGTAAGGATGGGTACGATCCACTTGTACTGAGTAGGTATCATAGGCCGACTGAGCAAAGTAGAAAATAATATACATTAATATACACTATGAGAACATCACCTACAGTCAAAAAATATCTCAAACGGTAGATCACACCGTCTCCACTAACAGTTTTAATATAACACAAAAGCAAAAAAATGGGGATGTAAAAGAAATAGAAATGATATGCAATGAATCAAGCATAAAAGTACAACACTAAATATGAATAATGTATGAAATGCAATGATGGTGATAATTATGATGTGATATGACTGAGGTTATCGCATAACCTCCGTATACACCTAATGAGCCTTAGCTCTTCCAGATAGGACCTATGGAGGGTTCACAACCCATATACTATCTCAATACTCAGTCCCAATCTCAATATTTATATATTCTCTCCAACTCGTGGGCTTCAATAGAATTTTATAAAAGTGTCTCATTTTTGTCAAAATCAATATTTTCACAATGGTACCAATATCTCATGAATACATGTATGATATGAGGATGTTATGCTCACAACCAAACCAGTATGAAGATCTAAAACTTCATTCAATACATGTCTACCTTAGTTACAAATTCACTAAATATATATATATATATATATATATATATTTAGATATATCAATCAACCATGATTTCGTATAAGCAATATACCATTAGAATGAAAAATTCAAGTAAGGAATCATTAGTACTACTTTAACCCAAAATTAGGTATTTCTATGATGGAGAAAGCAACCAAATGTATACACAAAACCAATAATATTAGATAAGGCCCTTGCACGGGCTGTACACGGTAAATATCATATCAGGTCACCCACGACAATAATATAATCCCCCACACGAGTAAACAATATTCTAATATTATTTACATGATTAATACACATACCCATAGCATGCCTTTATGTAATTATTAACTACTCAGCCCAACCTGAAGAAAGTTAAGCCATAACTTACCTCATAATGATGAAATCTAAGTCTAAAGACTTTGACACAGAATTTTTCATTCTTAAATAGCCTCAAAATCAATAAAAACATACACATATAGAATCCACACATCAAAGGAAATCCAGTGATACCTATATTGCCTTTCTTTAAATTGAGGTCAAAACAGACCCCTAAACTGGATTTTCAAACAAATAGGGTGAGATCAAAAGTTTTATTTATAATCACCTTATCCGTGATTAAAGGAAGTCATAGAAGAAAACTCAAGTGAAAATGGGTTAAACATGGAGTTTAAATTGAAGAAAGCCCAATTTAGGCCTTCTGGACTAGAATCCCTAAATTCCACTTTGAAATTATGATTTAATGGGTTTTAGATGATAATAATCAAAGCAAAATAATTGACATAGTGATTTGAAGCTTACCCAAGCTAAAAAATAGAATAAATCATCCAACATCCTCTTAACCGAAAGCTCAAAGTCTCAACAATGAAAGAAAAATTAAGAAAGCATTTTTTACACTGACCCAGCACTGACCACTAAAGCTGTCAGTTGACCACTTAAGCGGTCACTGCTTTAGTCTAGTTCAATCGCTAAGGCAATCCATCCCAAAAGTATTGATCACTAAAGTGGTCTCCTATCACTAAAGCGGAGACCACTAAAGCAGTCAATGTTCGATTTAGAGGTACTTGGGCTGCCAGCTGATCTCCACTTTAGGGGCGCCTGGGCCGATAAAGCGAATACCGTCCCATGGCTACCAAAGCGGCTGCACCAGGTTTTTGGTGGACTAGCAATTGCAAACTTGTGGATCAAGCCCTAGAGATTCACTTGGAATCCTGTGAAGGCAAATAAAATATGCTACTAGACTAAATTTGATGTTACAGACTCAATGGCGATATAGTATTTTTAAGATTTTTTTTTCATATAATTGAGCCTCAAGACTCAATTTCATAATTTTGAACTGATTGTCAAAATTAGATTCAAAAGCCACAAAATTAAATCAACTGTTACACCCAAACCCACACACAAGTATATGTGGTCTCACCAAGTAATATAGTGGTGTTTTACAAGCGAAATATCAATCCCTCAAAGACTTATATTGACAACTACCCAATTCTAGTTCACTATTATGATCAATTCAATGCAAACATAGCCACAAGAGTTTGAAAGTTATAAGTAACTGTAAACTAAACAATGAGGTAAATTAAAGGTCTTGGATAATCAATAGGGAGAAACCTAGGGTTAAGGCTCTACGAACAATCATACTATGCCATTAAACTTCATTGGTTATGTTATTTATCTTGATTGTTGATTAACGGGGTTGATATTGTGACTATGGTCTTCTGAGCCTTTAGTCACCTATCTAACTTAGACCCACAACTACATCGTTGAGTAGGAAAGTGAGAACTAAGTTAAATGCATTCATATTTTATCCCGTAAGTGCACCAACTAGGCCAGTTAGGTATATTCCTATCCTATGTGTAAATTATAAGTTAATTCTATAGAAGATTATAGTCCTACTCTATTTACCCTACATTCTATCCTCTTGTTCCTCCTTTCGGGTTCATAATATAATAATGGATGTATTATAAGGGTTGAGAATCCTTAAAATAGTGATAAAATGGATAAATAAATAACAAAATATGATAAATAATCAAAACCAAATCAATTCATAACAATAATACTCATGTTCTTGGCCTTAACCCCGGAAAAAGGCATTTAGTCGCCCATGGACATAACCGTAATCGCAATGATAAAGTACATGTTAAAATCCATAAAAAAAATAAATAAATGGATTAAAAACCCTAATTGAAGTGTTATCCAGCCTCCCTCAAAGATTCAAGGTCGTCCAAGGTGTATAGCATAATGTTTAAGGGTCCTATTTATAGTAGGACAAATCTGCTGATTTGAGCTAGGGTCCGTGTCGCGCTCTCTATAGAAGTGCCTAGGGTCCGAGTCGTGCCATCATCATGACACATACTTTAAATGGTACCTTAGAAAGCCCTAAAGTCCATGGATCAGACCCTAACATGGTGTCTAAGATCCATGGCGAGCCATCAACTCCAGAATATCCGTTTTGCGTTAAATCTTGTCCCGTGCTTTTGTCTATCCATTGCAAGCCTTGTGATGTTGTTTACAATTGATTTACATATTTTTTATCATCCATATGTTATAATTATAAGCTCACCAAGAATCATATAGCATCAAAAACCATGTATTAGAGATTAAAACAACACATATCCAAGACGATGAACTAGAAACTTAAACAAAGAATACTAGTTTGGTCCTTTTGATCTTTAACTTAGTTTTGACTCTTGGATTATTTCAATTGAACCTTAAACACTAGAAACAAGTTATTATACACATAATTACACAATCATTCCATTATGATCTCATTACGCACACTAGAATCCATCTAGTTCAACTAGATAACACGTAGCTCAAGCCAGTGACACAAGTTTTCTCGTCTGAACAATAAGTGACCAATTTAATTCCACACTTGTTTGAAAAATGCCTTAAATATTGTAATCATTCATTTTAACACTTAGATGCTCAATTATATCATTATTAACACATTAAGCACATAAAAATTTCTCAAAAAAAGGCTAAATAAGCCTGGATAACAACACTGAGATGCATAACTCCACCTCAGATCACAACCCCACACTTAAAGTTTTGTCCATCCTCGAAAAACTCTTTAATCTAAGCATCATAATTAGAGAAGACTCCACACTTATACTACAAGAAATACAATAAAGATGGTACTATAATGACTACACAGAATATATATTTTTACACTAAGCAGGTTGTACACAATTGAAAGTTTAAGAATATTACTCCAAAACATCCTAGCCTTAAGAATTGACTCACTACATTGGAAAACTCACACATATTCTCAGTCAACGACATCATACAAATCACCCAATTATCATCATACATGTGCCCTCACCACAAGAGAGTTACCCATGCTCACTCATATAGATGCAGTGTATCGTAAAATATGTAAAAGAATCAAATTACGGCCACTCTCATAAAGAATTTACAAGTTACACAAGATAAACCATAGGCTTGACCTTAGTGTAGTACTCCACTAATATCAGAATAGTAAAGTTCAAGATCAAATAGTTCTTTAAGGGTTGTAATATAGGCTAAGGGATGGGTAGGAACTATTCTAGCCAGTAATTGTGACTATCTTCCCTAAGCGCTGTAATACATCAAACTTTTTATTCAATTCACCTCTAATAACCAACTTTTCACCTCATCTACCTTCACATACATATTTTATTTTTCCCATATCATTAAGTTCACTCACATACAATATGGAAGTGAGTATTATCTATTAATTCGTGATTCAATTTTAGCACAAAGTCTGTTCACCCCAAACCATAACACATCAATTGTAGATAATAATAACTATTACTTTGGGGCTTCAATTTGGCCTTTATCCTACTTGAATTTCAAACTCCTTAACTCAATTAATTTTACACTAAAGCACATAGGATCATTAGATCTAATTAAGGTCAATCATAGAAGGGGATACATGCTAAATATAAGGCTGCCAAAGAAAATAAGCTAAAGGACCAATGGACTAAGACTATGCACAATGGTAGGTCAAAAGGGGTATGAAGCATGTCTATTAAATAAATGCTTATATCATCTCTTAAACCCACACTCTTTATTTTGCTTTGCACATACACCAGACAAGTTCTAGACATCACATACAACAAAGAATGCACAACAACCTTACATCATATATGGCACATTCTCAACTCAAGTAGGATCATCATAGACTCTCAACCAAATAATAACATGAATTCAACATTAAGCCAACAAGTTCAATAGTCATAAACTAGAGCCTAGGAGTCTCAAAGTAGTCATTCACCTAGTCAATATGCTTTACAACCAAAACACTTGCACCATGCAATCGCACATAGCACCAACAAGAATATCTCACTTACCTAATTTTTTTTTTAAAATTTACTCCTATAAAAAAAGGATACCAGGTTCAAAGGGATCCCCTATAGAAAAGAACTAAAAAGAACAACCATGGGGTGGGTGAAGTGTGCATTTACTAGACTGAGCCAAACAACTACAACTAAAAAGATAACAATTTTTTGTAATTTTTTTCAAATTTACCCAAAAACTAGAAAACAACAAAGACTGAAGACCCTACAACTTCACTTCACCTAAAATAATGGAAATTTCCCCAGCCCACACTTAAAAATCTACTTTGTCCCCAAAGTATACTCAAAAGTAGAGATAGAAATACTCCCTGAGGTCTCTAGGCCTAGATAGTAGCATCTTTTATCATTAAGAGAGTCTGGGGATGTCACACTTAGTCTTTGATATGCTCTTCAGCTCACGTTTCTGATACTCAGACTTCCCATCAACCTGTGACTCAACAAAAAGAAAAATTACGTGAAGTAAAACCTAAATATACTGAAGATAAAACCTACATTAACTTGGGTTTCCTCCCAAGCAGCGCCTGATTTAGTGTGACGTCACGACCCAACATCACACTTATCCATTTTTATTCATCCTCTTCTTCCTACTTAGAGGACATATTCTTATTTTTTCTGACCTCTTGAGTGGGAACTCTCAAGGTCAACAACTTTCTTAACAATAGACTTTTTAGGCTCATCAATCAGTATCCCTTTGGGCTTAGGTATTAGTGGCTTGGGTAGCTCGATGAGATAGTCTGAAGAGGTCTTTGGTAGATTGGGATCCACTACCCTACACTTATCCATTTCCATCATTGTAATCATGCATAAATCTTTGTAGTAGGACAGTGTATTGAGTGGTTTGTAAAAATTGAAGACCACTTCTTCATCATCCAACCTCATTATGAGTATTCCCTCTCTTATATAATAAACTTACCAACCTTGATGAGAATGTCTTTGATGATTCCTTCAAGAAAGACTATACTTTAGTCTGCCATCTGGGGTAGCATAGAGCATGGTCTTGGCTTCCCAAACCCAATGTGTTGAACAATTATAGGGGAATCAAATTAATACTTGCCCCTAAATCACTCAGTGCGTAGACCACCTCGTTGTTACCAATCTGAATGGGGAGAGTGAACCTCCCAGGGTCCTTAAGATTTTTGGGAATCTTCTACGTCACCACAAAGCTAAACTCCTTAGTGAGTGTTACTGCCTTAATATCCTACAACTTAATTTTATTTGTTACCACATCCTTTAATTACTTAACATACTTGGGCATTCCCTATAAAATATCTAAAAGAGGAAGGTTAATGTGAAGCTATCTGAATGTGTCAAAGAACTTCTTGAAGCATGCATCCTCCTTTTCTTTTCTTAGACTCTGTGGAAATGGTGGTGGTGGTCTCTTCTTCTTAGCAACTTTTGTTTTTGGGTACTCAGACTTCCCTGAATAATCAATAACTTCGTCTGCAACCGAATGAGAAATTAACTCTGTATCTACCTCCTTATTTGTATTTAGAGGTATTTCATTTAGCTCTTTACCATTCCTTAAAGTGATTGTCATTGCTTGTTTAGGAGGTTAATTATCACTTTAAAAACAACCTTGAGGCTTGGTATTTTGTGCCTGCTGTATTTGCCCAACTAATACTCCAACTTTTTCTGAAGTACTTGTTGTTTTTTGAGTTAAAAACTATCTATTCTTGGGTGGACATGATATTCTTTAACATGTCCTCTATGTTACTGGCCTGTGAGTTTTGCTGTTGCTGAATTTGCTGATTTTTATTTTATAAATAATTTGGTGCCTATGTCTTCGACTTTTAGTTATGGCATTACCATAATTTGTCCTTTGAGCATTACCCACAAAATTGACTGACTCGGGATTTACACCATATATATCTATAGAGTGGACACTATTTCTACAAACATCACACTATGCTGGAGTCTGCTGCACTGCATTCACCTAAACCTAAGACTACTGCACACCCAAACTAGCTAAATTGTGCCATCATTTGGTTCTGCAGAGCTGATAGTTGGGTGGCTAAGGCTGTAATACTGTCAACTTGAATCATACCTGTAGCCTTTTTTATTAATACTCTTGAGGCATTACCATGCCAATCTGGATTTCCTTGTACAATATAATTCAATAGAGTATACAACTCATCATAAGTCTTTTCTAGAGCATGATCACCTGCAGCTGAATTTAGCAAGATTTTCATGTTATGGTCAAAGGCTTCAACAAAGATGTGAGCTAATACCTCATTGGACTGCTAATGATATGAATAGTCCCAAAGAAGAGACTTGAATCTCTCCCAAGCTTGGTAAAAGTTCTCACATGGCCTCTGTTTGAAGCTTAAAATCTCACTACAAAGTTTCGCAGTCTTTCCAGATGGAAAGAAGTTAATGAGGAACTTCCGAGCTAAGACCTTCCAAGTTGTGATTGAATCTATCGGCTGAGTAAACCACTTCTTTGCATCCCCAACAACAAAAAGAGAAAGAGTGTCAACCTCACATAATCAGTCGACACACCCTTAGGGATGAATGTGTCACTGATCCCTAAAAAGTTCTTCAAGTGGACTTATGGATCTTCATGTGATAGCCCGGTGAATTTTCTAATGCTATGCAAGAGCTGCACCATGTTCTGCTTCATCTCAAATCTACCTCTAGGAGCTGTTTTTTGAATATGAAAGGTCAAATTTATCGCAAGTAGGATTGCCACTTCGCGAACTGTTCTGCGTGATGGTGAGTCCTCAGCCACGGGAGCAAGAATATCTTATTCTTCATTGATTTGTGGAATACAGTAGAGAAAGACTACTTCTCTCCTCTATTAGTGTATGGTTGTTTGGGCTCGAGGTTTGGTTCAACCAATTCTCAGTCCCTTGCTAGCTTACTAGCCTATAAACCTGTGCCTGGAAAGTTAAAACCAAGACCAAGTGGAAAGCACCAAAGAAATAAAAAAACTAAAACTAAATTAGTTGCCAAATTACAAGTCCCCAACAACGACATCAAAAACTTATTGCGCCCAAGCGCACATGAAACTGTACGTGGTCTCACCAAGTAATATAGTGGCCTTTTACAAGCCAAGTATTGATCCCTCAGAGACTTGTGTTGACAACTATCCACTTCTAGTTCACTATTGTGATTAATTCAGTACAAACATAGCCACAAGAGTTTAAAACTTATAAGTAACTATAAATTAAACAATATGATAAATTAAAGGTCTTGGACAATCAATAGGGAGAAACCTAGGGTTAAGGCTCTACGATCAATTATACTATTCTATTAGACTTCATTAGTTATGTTACTTATCTTTGTTGTTGATTCACGAGGTTGATATTATGACTATGGTTTTCCGAGCCTCTAGTCACTGATCTAACTTAGACCCACAACTACATCGTTGAGAGGAATGTGAGAACTAAGTTAAATGCATTCATATTTCATCACTTAAGTGAACCAAATAGGTCACTTAGGCAGAACTAAGTGCAAATTATAACTTCATTCTGCAGAAGATTATAATCCTACTCTATTTACCCCCACATTTTATCCTCTTGTTCCTCCTTCTGAGTTCATAAGATAACAATGGATGTACTCTAAGGGTCAAGAATTCTTAAAATAGTGATAAAAAGGATAAATAAACAATAAAATATGATAATAATAAAAACCAAATCAATTTATAGCAATAATACTCATGTTCTTGGCATTAACCTCGGAAAAGACGTTTAGCCGCGTATGGACATAACCGTAATGGTAATAATAGAATACATGTTAAAATACATAAAAAACCAAATTAATTAAAGAAAAACCCTAATTGAAGTGTTAAACATCCTCCCTCAAAGTTTCAAGGTTGTCCAAGGTATATAGTATAATGTGTAAGGGTCCTATTTATAGTAGGATAAATCTGCCGATATGAGCTAGGGTCCGCGTCGCGCCCTCTATAGAGGTGCCTAGGGTCTGATTTATGCTATCATAGCAGATAAACACTGTAAATGGTCCCCTATAAATACCCTAGTTCCATTGAAAATACCCTAATGCGGTGGCTAAGGTCTGCAGCACGCCATCGACTCCAAAACATCTGTTTTGAGTCAAATTTTGTCCCGTGCTTTTGTCCATCCATTCCAAGCCTTGTGATGTTGTTTTAAATTAATTTAAAACTTTTGTATAATCCATATATAATAATTATTAACTCAAAAAGCATCATATATCATCAAACACCACGTATTAGAGCTCAAAACAACACATAATCTAAGACGATGAACTAAAAACTTAAACTAAGAATATTAGTTTGGTCCTTTTGATCTTTAACTTAGTTTTGACTCTTGGATTGTTCAATTAAACCTTAAAAACTATAAAAAATTTATTATACACATAATTACATAATAATATCATTAGGAGAATCCATCGAGATCAACTAGATAACACAAAGCTTAAGCTAGTGACACTAGTTTTCTCGTCTGAAATCTAAGTGACTAATTTAATTCCACACTTGTTTGAAAAACACCTTAAACATCGTAATCAAGTAGTGTAAGACTTAGATGCTCAATTATACCATTATTAACACATTAAGCACAAAAAAAAATCTTCAAAACAAGGCTAAATAAGCCTGGATAACAACACTGAGGTGCATAAATCCACCTTAGATCATCAACCATGCTATCAACTCAAAATCGATGTTTTAGATCTACCAGCAAAGTCCGTTTTATCATTCAACACACATAACAATAAATATTGATCAAAGTCAACTATAAGAATTTAACCTCTAAAAATCACAAACTCGCACAAATCATTTCGTAAGTCATTGAAAAGCATGCAAACCATTTTCATCCTATAGAAACATCATATAGCAACCACAGAGAGGGTAAAATGATCCAAAACACATAAAAAGGAGAAATTCACAGAATTAAGTCCTTACAATCATAATCCTTATATTTTAAGAAGGTTAATTCTATTATTGATTTCTTAAGGTTAGAAATTGAACATATTTATTCTTGAGTTAACATTATCGTTTTGTATTTTCCTCCATTGCTTCTAATTTACTGTATTCATTATTTTGTGGTGTGATATTTATTTGTCTTTATTTAATTTGTTATATAGTAATTATCTTTTATCATTCTTTGTCTTCATTCTTCTTAAGATGCAGCTACTTATTTTTGTTTCGTGGATAGAGTAGTTTAAATCATTATAGTTGACAAATGTCCATGATAATAATGCATGTAAAGAAATATAAATAGCTTTTCAAATGGATTGAAATAATATTGGTTGTTCCGGATGATTATTGACACAATTAATTTGAATTGTATATGATTATCCAAGAGTTAAGGATACTTTAATTATATTCAATCAATTTTTGAGTATTACTTTTTACTTTTTATTTTTCTTGAACAAAGTAATTTTTCATCCTTTCTCCGATTGAAAAATAAGATAAGATTATGTTAGAATTACTACGAAACTATTAATCTAATGATTCAAAATCAAAAGTAAGAAGATTATCTTATATTTTTTTATTCTATATTCTTTTATAACCACGCGAAGTACAGATAAATTCACTAGTTAAAAATAAAAATATCTTTCAACAGATAATTCCTTACTACAAACTCATGCATTATCATCCACAAAGTATCTTTTGGTCTATATTAGCAGCATGTGTACAATAGTGTCTAAACAAAAGTATCTTTGAATAGGCAATCAATTGTTACAATTCCTGTATTAATAACACTAGTAAAGTTGCCAGCGCGAACATCATCAATGAATTTGCAGAATGATGTTCTTGAAGTAGAAATTTTCCTGAAGAAGTTATTATTTATGAATATTCTTGAAGCAAGTGTTTTAATAGAACACACAATCCATATGAAAGTACTGCATCTAGCATAATATAGCTATGGGATATTATCTATTTCATCAAGAACTAAGATAAACATCACAAAAAACGATCAGTATTGTGATAATAAAAATTAAGAACACCTTTAAACAATAAAGGAAATATGGTACATATTGCTGATGCATAGAAATTTTCCTGAAGAAAATAGTAGAGAATATATTATTAAAATTGAAGATGTAACCGAATCCTTATTTTATACTCCATCCAAAGACATAATGCTCTTAAAATCTATATACTGAAGTATTTGTGAGAAATTTCCGAGAATAAAATTATGATACATGCACCAACAATATTTTTCACTGCTAAAAAAGAACTAGCATAATTCTTTTTTCTAAAAGAACTTAATTTTTCTTTGCCTATGTGTGCTTTTCCATGCAGCACAAACATGATTCGTTTTAAATCAGTGTCAAGTCATAATACGAGTTACCAACCTCTAGAGTAACTGTAAAGTTAGGCAGCCAAGCGAAGTTATTAAAAAAAATTTAGACACTGAATAACTCTGAGCACCTACAGATAAAAGAATAGGGAAGAGAAGAAGCATAAGAAGAAAGTATAGATAATAAAGAACAGAAGGATTGAAACTTTTCTAAATTGGAAGTATGAAGTGAAACAACAATAGTCCACATAAACCTATAGTTTTATACTCTAAATTCACCAATATAAAATTAATAAGGAATAATGTATTGTCGGTTATGAATGATATTTAAGAAGATGTACTATTTCAATTTCCAAATAATTAAGTGGTGTAGTTTTTTAGTTATTAGATTGATTGAGCATATATGTTAGTCATTGTTGACGATCAATTTTGATTCGTCTTTTTCCTTTAATTATTTTTCTATGCTTCTTGGTCCTAAGTAAATTTTTAAATAAATTTACATTTTATTTCTATGAATTTTTAAAAGAATTAATGAAAGAGAGTTTATTTTTTCTCTACCATAGTTTAAATATTTCAATTAAATATTATTAGTTATTTAATATTAAAGGTTACACAAAATATTTGAGTTTCGCATTCACATTTTTCTTCTAATTATATTTTCATACTATATTATTATTTTTATTAATATTATATATATAAATATAAATTAATAAAGTTAAATACGTATATTAATTTATTTATATAATTTTTTACTTATATATTAAAAATCAAATAGGACAAAAGAAGTGGTGTTAAATTCATTTAATGGAAAGAAAGTATTTGAGCTAATTTAACTCACTCCTAATTGCATTTTATTCGAGCCCAAATTTATTCATAATTTTTGAAAAAAGAAGACCCAAAACTCGGTTCAACTTACTCCTTCTTCATCCAATTCATCAGCCCTTGCCACACCCTCTCCACCAATAGAATCGTGCATGTCAATAGAATCAAGAAGCACAATCCTTGTCAAAACAAGTACAAAATTATCTTGGCCATTAAAATTTTTTTAATCCAAGGTCATGTTTTTTTCACCCCCCATATATATATACTCATTTATTATATTATATTATTTTTTTTTGTTTTCAGATTATTTCTAAACCGTCCGATCAAATAATCAAATGACTCAAATTAAGTAAAGAATTTCAAAGTCATGGACACATCTTTTTCTTCCTAAAATCCCTCAGGCGTCTCTTTTTCTCTTTTCCTCAAGACAATATTGTTTTATCTCCCTAGTTGCATTACTATTGGCGCCTCTGCCAAGATTTTCCCTATTTCGATCATCGCCAACTTGTTATTTCAAGATCGACAACAAATCAAACATCAAATTAATACCACAACTAAAAAATTAACTTTGAATCCGCGATCCATATCTAGGAAATCATTCAAATATAAAAGAAAAAGTGATCCTCCAAAATTTGAATTTGAAAGTCAAATCCTCTTTTCTTTCACGTTCTTCTCAATTTTTTTTGTTTCAAATTCAAACTTTAAAATTTGAATTTCAGCTATAAATAGTCAAGTCTTCACCTTCAAAAGGACACCAGTTATCGTTCGAAAATCTGTCAGAAACATTCATGAACAAAATTAGTGAGCACTCACAAGAAATTGGCTAACTTTCAAGCTTTCTATTGTTCACTAGTTTGAGTTTTTGGATTTTGAATTTTCTGGTCGGAGAATTCTTGACGTCGAAGCTCTAGTTTTGATTCCTAACAAAAGGTGTGAATCCCTTTTATCTACTCTTGTTCTAGGGATATGTGATTTTGCTCTAATTCTAAACTCTGTTGTTGTTTCTTTTCGTTGAAACTATGGATATAAATATAATTTGGATTTTTGAAGTTATTTCGTGTGAGAATATATATATATATGTATGTATATATGTTGTTTCTTTTCATTGATACTATGGATATAAGTATAATTTGGATTTTTGAAGTTATTTCGCGTGAGAATATATATATATATATATATATACACACACACATACGTATTTCTCTTGGTTTCAAGTCTTATTATGGTGTTGTTGTTTGTTCTCTGGAAATCAATTTCAAAATATGGTTTCATATCTTTTTAATTATTAAAAACTCATTTGCTTCAAGAGTGGTTGTTTTGCATCCTAAGTGTGAATCTGCTCCCTTTGGTTTTGTTCTTGTTTCAGTTTCATGAATATGTGATTTTATTTTGATTTTAAACTCCTATGTTGTTATTTTCCTTCAACTTTGCGAATGAAATTGTCATGACCCGATTTATGAGGCATGATGGTACCTACTCTATCCCGCTAATAGGTAAGCCAAATCATAGCCTGGAGCTATTTGCAATGGACTAACTTGATGGAAAATGTCACAAAAGGGCAAATAGACAATATGACTCTTAAATAAGGAAGGCAATAGGAATAGTCTAGAAGGTAGCCATACAAAGAAAATCATCCCACGACCTGGTAGAGTCAGTATAAGAGCTACTACAAATACACCATAAGTTCTATACTAGTACATATAATCTGTCTATAAACAAAAGACTAAATATAGACAAATAGAGGGAAATAGGGGCAACTCCGGCCCCAAGAGCTTACTCTATCTTCGAAATCCAACACAGCATGATTTTCGAATCAACACCGACCATTAGTACTTTGATTTGAACCAAAAAGGTAAAGAATTTTAATATGAGTATCAAAACCATAGATTGTCAGTAGGCATCATCGGCCGACTGAGCTAAGTCACTATATAAATACGATAAGTTGCAAGATAACATAACTAAGTTGAATTAAAGGGGAAAACCTGGAAGTAACTTCAACCTTATTGTACACAATTAAATAAATTAACTGGAACAATAACATAAGGAATATATGATTATAGCTACAAGATTACCCCCATAATCCAATAAGTGTGGAAAAGTAAATAACTTACGCAGGCCTCCAGGAGCCTGGAAGTTACGATCAAGGATAATATAATCGAACAACCATGACTTACCAACCTTTATGGTATCATTAGGATACCTTTTGGATCATGTCACTCCAAGAACCACTCCCCTTACCAAAAAATCAGTGTTCATACCCTCAATATCATAACCAATAGTCAAACTCAAACTAGTATGTATATCATGAATATTATATTCAATTGCCAAACTCGAATCAGCAAATATATCATCAATATCAAAATCAATAGCCGAACTTGAACCAATATATATCATCATATCATAGTCAATAGCTAGATTCAAATTGATATTCACATTATCAATATTATAACTGCCAAACTTTTTATCAATTAGCATCAACACCCAATATTAAACCATCATAGATATTAAACATCTAGTATTATCAAGCCTTATAATAAGAATTTTAAAAAGTGTATAACAAGAGTATAAAGGTTTACCAAAACTAGTTTAAGTCTTGGCCTAAGGCGGGCTAAAGGGCCCCACTTTTAATCCCAAAATCCATTGTAAGGAAACTCTACACCAGACTAGACTAAGATATATAAATCCACTTTTAGGCATTGAAAAAGTCTTAATTAGCCCTAAGATAGCAATTCTACTATGTAACTAAGAAACTAAGCCAACTATGCTCGAATTACGATTTTCGAATAGCCTAAATGGTCCAACTAACCCAAGTAATACCATTCATATCACCAATACCTAAAAACCATCTAAAATCTATAATAATACCATAAACATACTATGACATAGTTTAATCTATAAAGAGGAAAAATCTAGCCTACCTAAATGGCGAAGAAAGCTCAAAGAAGTTGCTAAATCACTGATTTTCCCTTCTGAGAAGCTTTTGCAAGGTACCACACTATCAAAATCACATTTTCCTCATCAAAATGAGAATAATAATACCCATATCGCACTATTATGCTTCAAATTCAAAACTACGCAAAAAATCCATGTGGGGACTATTTATAGATTTTGTATTTTTGAAACCAACTCAATGTCCCCATATGCTCAAGAGTAACTACCCTAAAAAATGGATGAATTTTGAGATATATTAGTGCTAAAATTATGTCATCAATCTTTTGAAAATTTTAAATAATAAAGGGGAATGAACCATGAAAATAGAGGAATCTTACCTCAAATTTGAAGAAAAATCGCATAATTAATCTTTATCTAAGCTAAAAAATCTCTCATAATTATTATTCCCAAGCTATCCCACTCTTTAGGGTTTAATACTCTTGAGAATGGATGATAAATAGGCAAAAATAGGCTGAATGGGGGTATTTATACCTTTTTCAGGTACACGAAAGTCATGTTCGCGATCTATCGATTGCAATCGCGATACCTGGCTAAAGGGGTAGAATTCGCATTCGCATTAAAGAATATTGCTTATGCGATACTTGTCCGCTTGTAGAGGGAGTCACTCTTGCAATATGAGCATCACGTTTGTGATACTCACTGCTGGTGGACAGATCGCTAACGTGATCGGTGACTCGCGGACGCGAGTGCGCCAACACTAGATGAGACTTGGAAATATGTAAGTCTCTGCCAACTCCTCAAGATTAATTTGGAATCTCGTACATACAAAAAAACTATGATATCCTATCAAACACACCGTTTCAGACTCAATGGCATAGTTAAAATTTACATTCGAGGTTGTTTCGATGAAAAGTGTGTCCTACACCTAACTTGCCATTTTCTTAACTTTCGATCAATAGCTCAAAATAAGTTTGGGTGCCTCAAGACCCAAATCAAAGGTCCACCTAGCCTAAAATTAATGTTTGGGAGCTATTGAAATAGTCACAATCTGCATATGAGGTTGTTTGACTGGAGTTTTATCTCAATAGCCAATTTGAACCAACAAAAACTTTAAAATAAGGAATTGACTCAAAAAATTAAATGAACTGTCTGATAATTGAACCACCATTCCCAGCAAGTTATAAATAACTTGGGACAGCTATAGAAAATCTCCAACAGCTAAAATAAGAGAAAATACAGAAAATGACTTGAAGGGTCATTACAGAAATATAATCCTTTTTAGAAAGTTGTTTCTTGTTGAACATATAGGTCTGTAGATATGTGCATATGTGTGTTTATTTTGTAAATTGTAATTCTAAAGTTGTTGAATTAATTTACACTATTTGGACTAGAATATGAAATGTGTCTTGTATTCCTTGGGTCAGAATATAAAATGTGTCTTCTATTACTTGGGTTAGAATCTGAAATGTGTCTTTTTTTATTTGTCCTCTCATCTAAATAATCCGTATAGTTTTTGGTTTGATTTTGGATTCTACTTTGATTTTGTGTTTTGGTTTTGAAAAGCTCGTGTTTACACTTTCATTTTGAGCTTAAAATATAGTTTTCACAATCTTCTTGGTCATGAGGAGTTGCGGATTTGCATTGAGTTTTGTTTATGCCAAAGTCTAGGTAGTTGTGTGGACTTAATTTATATTGTACCTTCAAGTAGTATTTCTTGAGTTCAATTTAAACAAAGGGGTGACTAAAATGATTAAAAAGAGAGCATAACCTATATATTTGATGCCTTATGTATACTTATAGTTTTTGAAGAGATCTATGTGTACATTGAGCGTATTGTATTTTAAAGCATCTTATGGTTTCATAGTAGATATAGATACAAAAATATTTGCTTGCACCACTCTTAATGGATATATATAAATTATGAAAAGTTTAATCTAGTCTTGTAATGACTTTTGTTGCTGCCCAGACAATAAAAATGAACTTCACATGTTAAAGTAATATTTTAATTAAATCTTTAATGTTATTGTCTGGCGCATGATCTTTTTGTTGTACTTTAATCGGTTCCTAATCCTTACCATTTTTATTTCAGATGCAACTAGGGAGTTGGAGTTCCACAATGCAACTCATTTTGACCTAGAGAATCGGGTTAACCTTTACTAGGATTGCAGTGCATCGGGAGTCTCAAAAATTTAGAGTCTAACTCCGTTAGAAGTTTAGTATCTCTCATTCCTTTCCTCTTATTTATTATCCATGTCATGTTAAGTAGTTTTGATACTTGGAATGATATTTAAGTATTCTTATTTTATTGGAATTGCTTAAAGTATTATTATTTGCTTATTGAGTTTACATTATTTTAATGTGTGAGAATTGCGTTTGAAACAGATTAACATTCTCATGTTTTCTCAAATAACGTATTCTTTTGGATACTATATTTCCTAGTTTACATGTTTTTAATGCTTTCAGATAATGCATTTATTTCAGGCTTCAGATTATGATTTTAATTGAGCATTATAGTTCTCAATGTCATATAGTTAGGAGCAGTACTTAGTATTAAGCGGAAATAGGGATGAAGGTTCATCCACCAGTTTGGCTGAGATTTTAGTAGAAATCCCTAAATCCTAGAATGCCGATGCCATCATAGGATCTAGAAGGTCACCTATCAGGCCATTCTTGACACCTTAGTTATTTTGGACATCAGTTTAGTGGATTCGCATCAGTCAATGTTCGTACCCTTGGAAAGGTACTGAACACCTTCCCAACTGGGGTTATAAGTTGAAACTGGTTAGCTCAAGTTAAGGTATGTCGGTTATTAGTATCTTCCACAGTCCATAATTTATAATTCAGATCCAGATTTTTGCATGACCTTATATTTAGTTATTTAGTTCATTATGCAATACAGGTTCATTACTTGGCCTTGCATTTGTTTATCATGTTATATGTACCATGTTTAGCTTAGATCATTTATTTTCCTGTATTGTATACTCAGTACATTCAAATTACTGATCGCATACTTCCTTTTGTGCTATATTATCTTATAATATTGGTTTTGATGCTCAACACTTGGATCACACCTAGTACGATCTCTTATTGTGTCAGCAATAATATTTTGGTAAGTTTTGATTATGCACAGACCATAGTTGATGTGCTATAGAATATAGCACTTTGGTACTTAAAATAAGGAAATATGCAAGTTTCTGAGGCATTTTTGTTAGATATGATCCGTTTTGGGTATTTTTTGTAGGAAACCATGATTTGAATGATAAATTTGTGAAAATAGTGAAAAAAGGCATTTTTGGCCACTTTTGGAGAGATTATTGATGATTGGGATGTTTTCCAACTTGGTAGTGATCAATGCATGTTCGAGATTCGAAGTAGAGCTAAAAAACTTACTCTCGACACTTACTAAGTCAACTTATGGACCACATGTTTACCTATGGACCACAGGTAGACAAAGTGGGTACCAGAAAGTCCAAAATCCCGAGAGTCAACTTGTAGGAAAATTCCCATCTGATACTTGCGGTTGGTACTTGCACCCAAGGTATACTGCAGGTACAATCCACGACCTTGACCAAACCACAGGTACAAGGAGCGGGTGGCTACCGACCCTAATTTGTCCTATTCCATTTGGGCTAAGTTTTTAGGGTTTTCTCTTGTACTATAAATACCCTTTATAGACTTCTTAGTAGAGGTTTGCCACTTTTAACACTTAGAAATATATTTTGATTTCAAAATCCATCTTTGATCTTGAGATTTCATTGTATTGACTTTGCTTGATTATTTAGTCTATAGTTGTGGGATCTTTCACCTTATCATTGTAATTTCATCTTTGCTTTCCAATATGAATGTAATTGATCTCTTCAAAATCATGAGTGACTAATACCCATAGCTAGGGTTGTGGAAACTCTGGCAGATTGACGAAGTAGGGAAAGTGCGATTATTGATGGGAAACCCACACCTATGACATGTATTGCTTTATGTTTGATATGATTGATTTCTTAATGGATGCACACATTAGGATCCCGCCTAAATATTACTACTTGCTCTAATAAAGGGGTAGTAACTAGGAAAAGATTAAAACAACAGTAATTTGGCAAGTTAATAGTCGATCCATTGTAGCACAATGGTATATCTGAATGATTATTAGCCTTCATATAATAATTTTAGACTTAAAATGTGATAGTTAACTGGGACCAGGGTAAGGTTTAGTAATGCGACATCTTGAGATTCAAAAGGTAAAGGGTAAAATTGTCCTACTCGTCTAAAGAAATGTAGAAGGTACATAACCTATTGGTTCTGCATGCATGTATTGGGTTAGTTCAACAACGCATGAGAAACCTACGGAGTTGACATTCCAGGAGAACACACAATCCTAGTGTTCACTTATGAATGATTTTCAACTAAGTTAATACTATTTTATGTTCGAGACTACTACAAATAATTCCCTCCATTTACATTCCTATTTTAGCCATAAACTATAAACACTGAGATCTATCAAACCACGAGTTCCTTTGGGATTCGAACCTAACCTTAGTTGGGTTAATATATCTTGACAACGACTGTATCATCACCTAAAAGGAAGTGTTGCTTGGACGTCATCAAAGAAATTAGCTCCATTACTGGGGAACACGATGTTGATTTATAGATTGAGACTATTGCAGTTTTTGGGTTTTTAGTTTTTATTTTTGTTCTTAGTTGGGAATATGCCGCTGTATGCCTAGCACATGGAGTAGAGGCAATCTTTTACTCCCGGTGAATTCGAATCTAGAGAGGATCCTACAAACACCTGGTAGGATGTCTGAGCCGAAAAGAGGTTATAATCCAGAAAGGGTTCGTGATATTGTGCCTCCTACCGATGGGGTACAAGTTATTATTGATCATCAGTCGGGTGATCTTTTAGCTCAAATGGAATTTAAAAGGATAGCAGAAGAAGAAGCTCCGAGGATAGCTAGGGATGCTGATCTAGCTAAGCAGAGACAAGAAGAAGACCATCGAGCAACACTCAATGGGAATCAGAATAGAGTTAGTGGTGGCCGTGTTCAAGTTTTCCCAATATATCAGTATATACAGCCATATATAAATGATGAGAAAGATATGGCATGGGTTGAGCCGACAGAGAATAGAGCTATAGTACCTCCTGTTTTTCCCTAAGCATGAAATTTGACATCTCGAGTGCCATGGTCCAACTTCTAAATTTAAAGGGTATGTTTGCATGATTTCCTACCGATGATGCAAATTTGCACCCTGCAAATTTCCTTGGGATCTATAACTCATATACTAATCTTGGGGTAAATCAAGAAGCACTTAGACTGGGGATTTTCCCTTTCTCACTTATAGGAGAAACATCTCTATTGTTAGGGGAATTGCTAAGAGGCTCTATAACGACTTGGAATAAGTTGCGCAGGCAATTCTTAAACAAGCTCTTCCTTTTATCAAGGATGTTGTAGCTTAATCATGAGATTTATAATTTTAGGAAGTTGTAGTCAGAATCCATGTACAAGGCTTGGTTTAGGTTTAGGAAGCAGCTGAACTTGGTGCCCAATCATTAGTATTCAGGGAAACACTTATAAGAGATATTCTGTAGAGCCTTGAACATCAGCTGCATAGACAAGACAGACACTATCTCTGGAGGAGATTTTATAAGACTATGCTGGGAGGAATCTTTAGAGATGTTATATCAGATTTCACTCACTAAAAGAGGGTGGCAAACTCGGGAGGCTGAGAGGGGATCTAATACTTATGCTATTGGTGCTTACTGTAACCAAAGATCAGCTGATAATACAGTAGCACAAGAAATTATGTTATTAAGGACTAATTTAGGGGTACTAGCAAAGAAGTTTGCAGCAACAAGTTCTGAGAAAGTGAATGTAGTAGCGGTATAGTGGCCAGCTTCCAAAGCATGAGTTTGAATTGGAAGAAAAAGCTAACTACTTGGATCGTCAGATGGTAGGTTTTTAAGACCAAGGAAAAGGGAACCAAGTTCAAAACTATTATGATAGGTACAAAGACCATAGCAGAAAGAGAGATAGTGACTGAAGAAAGAAAGATGTCTATATAGAAAAGGGAGATAGATACATTCCACCTAGTAGATGCGGTACAAAATCTAAAATTGAAGAGATGCTTGATAAATTGGTGACGGTTCAGGAAAATCAAGAGACTAGCCTTAAAGAGATTAAGGCTAATATTTCAGGATTGTCTAGATGGTCGATTCATATGCCACTGCTATCAAGCAGCTGGGGCACCAGTTTAGGCAGATGTCAGCAACTCTGAATCAGAGGCATTCAAGTACCCTTCCGAGCAACATGATGCAAAATCTAAAAAAAATAGTCATGTACTTGCTATTACCATAAGGATTTATATCACTACTATGGATCCCCCAATTCCTGATACAGAAGTTATTGATGCTGAGACATATGCTATCGAGTCAGAGAAGGTAGCAGATGATAGAGATACAGTTGCTAAAGATAATGGTAAGGGTATGGTCGTTGAGCCAAAGGTAAGAAAAATTCTGAGACCACCCTCACCTTTTCCTCAGTGACTGATGCAGAAGAAAGAGGAAGGTAAGTTCAAATGGTTCATTATGATCCTGAGAGAATTGAGTTTAAACATACCTCTTCTAGAGGCATTAGAGCAGATGCCTGGATAAGCCAGGTTCATGAGACAGTTAGTCACAAGAAAGATAGGAGCAAATTTTGAGGATATTGAGGGTGCAACTGCAGTGAAGTCATGACTAGGTCCTTGGCATAGAAAAAGAGTAATCTCAGAACATTTACTATACCATGTACTATTGTGTCATCCAGGTTTGCTCGAGCCTTGTGTGATTTAGGGGCCAACATTAATTTGATGCCACTGGCTGTCTTCAAGCAACTAGGCTTAAACTATTTGGAACCAACTTCAATGCGACTATTGATGACTGATCAAACAGTGAAGAAGCCTGTAGGAATCTCTTGTTATGTGATCATCAGGGTGGGCTAATTCACTTCGTCATCTTAGACTATGATACCCATAATTTGGGAAGACCATTCATGGCCGTAGGCAGAGTTATGGTTGACATGGAAATGGGTGAGCTGATATCTCAAGTCAATGATGAGGAGACAATATTCAACATTTAAAAGTCTATGAAATAGCCAACCAGCATGAGGTTGGTGTTAGTGATTGATTGTATTAATGACCCTGGAGGATATTCCTATAGGTATCTTGATGAATTTTGAGTAGTCAAAATACCAGCGTCGTGTGTCAACATTAAATCAAGCGTTGCATGGGAGGCAACCCATGGTCTTGTTGGTGAAGTCTGAGTAACCAACATTGCCATGTCGTGCCGTGACATTAAATCAAGTGCTGAGTGGGAGGTGGCCCACTATATATTAGTGATTACGTTTTTGTTGTTTTTATTTTTATAGGTTTCTAACTTTTGGACCTTACATGGAATATGGTAAACATTGATACATTCATCGATTTCTAGGTAATGGGACCATGTGATCATCCTATCATAGTAACAAGTTCCACACGGTAAGTTGAGTAGAAAATTGAAAAGTTTAAATTCTGAGTTAAAGAAATGGTACGTTGTGGACTTTGGCACCTAATTTTACTTTTGGACCAAAAATCATAGGTTGTAGGACCATTAGTATCTGGAACAATGTCACCACGATAAGTCCGGGTTGTAGAAAAACGGGCCAAAGATTTTGGCTCGGCACTTATGCCCAGCACCTGCTGTCTGCAAGTGCTACCTATGCCCAAGACCCAACCACGGGTACAAGCCGCGGGTAGGTAAAAAATTAGGCCCATTTTTTATTTAAAATTTTGGGTCCACCAATATTTAAATATGACCTATTGCAGCCCCTACCTATATAAAAACATCCTAACTCCTTTTCTAGCTCATTCTAATCCTCAAACTTCAATTTTCCCTTTAAATTCAAACTTCCCACCTTATACATAAACCAACCCCACACTTAAGAAAAGGAGAGATTGATACTTTTTTGAGATACCAACTTGTCCCAACACACTAAAAACAAGTTTCAACCTTGGTTTTTCTTGAGTTCTTTATTATTCTCTTTTGGATTTTCATATAAGAGGTAACTTTGTTGGCTCCTAATAGTGATATAATGCTTTATCTATTGTTAGAACAAGTTGATAAATATAGTACATAGTTTAATATCTAGAAACTATCATGCTTATATGCGAGAGCCTTGAAATAACCTAAAATCATAATGTAGAGCCCTGTTTCGAGGTAATATTCTAAGTTAGGCTCGGACTGGAAGTTGAACTTGAATGAACAAAAGTACTGCCCCAAGTTGAACATGTTTTCTTTCTTTGTAACATATGATTCTTAGTTAGTGTGTATAAATTGGACTTGTTGGGATCTCAAATTGGTCATAGGGGTGTGAGAAGTTAGGAAAAATTAGCATTTTTTGAATTTTGAGTTTTTCTTTAACTTGCACTAACCCTCACCTTGGAAACTAATATCTGGTTTTTCAAGTATACATAACACTTAAAGCAGTAAAGAACAAAGTAGCTAGTACTTTGAGAAGACAGATAGTGTCTCTTGAGCCTAGCAGTTTGGTGGAGACAATCCATGTTTCAGGACATAATAAACCCACATCGGTAAAATGCGATTTTGAGCAATGAGTTATCTGAGCTCGTGCCTTCTTCGGATAATCATCTAACTCTCTCAGAGCCTATTTTATCCTTTTAAAACATGCATCTTACTTTAGACGTTCTTTTCTTTCATGTTAAGGGAATTCCATAATAGGTATTGTCATACCTAGACTTACAAGACATTTTATGTCATGTCATAATCATAGCCCTTTCATTCAAAGACTCATTAATGACCACCCAAAAGATTTAAACACCACCTGAGGGAGTTCTCATAACAAATGTCAAATGAATCTTATGCAAAACCCTTTTCTTTTAAGAATTTAACATGGGGTGGCCATCTCTTTCATTAATCACGTGAAATTCTTATGTTTGACACAAAGATCATTTATAGAACAAGAAAATAGCCTCTCATTTGATTATGTAGCCATGTAATTTCACTATTGATAGAAAAACATATGACTCAAGATTTTAATCATGCATAAAATAAAATAACCCAAAACTAATTAAGACAAGTAATTTCATCATGAGAGAGAAAATATCAAAAATCATGCTCTCAATTCAATTCTCAATTCTCATAACATACGTACACTTAAATATATTTCAAGTTCATGTAAAAACCTCATGATAAACATATACTTTCATAAAGATGGGTTCATGAATGCATACTCTTCAAATGATTTCCAAAAAAACCCTTTTTATCTACATAATTATATATCTTTAAAACTTATTAAAATGATATATTTATGCCTGTGAGATTTAGGATAGTCCCACATGTCTTGATAACGATTAAAACGTAGAGAAATTTGACCTTTGAAGCTTAAAATTCCCAATTCTAGGTAGTTTATCTTCTCTTGCTTAAGGAAAGATGATTTGGGAGTTTTGAGAAGTAAGTAACATATTTTAAGACCTTTGTTTTGTCCATATAGGATTAGGAACAATTTGGGAGGGTGAGAAGTCCTTAGTTACCTTAAATTAAATCAAACTGGAGTAACTTTTGATGCTTGGGTTTGGCTTTGTGGAGAAAGGCCAAAGAAAATGCGGTGCAAGGCCAAAGAAAACCACAGGGTATGCGGCTCAAGGACAAAGCAAACCTCAAGGTTTATGGTGCATGGCCAAAGCAAAGCCATTCCAGTGGCGTTTTGCGATCCCTCCGCAGTATGGAGCCTTTGCGGAGGATCCTCTTTATGATGCCAACCCATTTTAATACCTAAAAACACCATCAATGCAACTTACTCATTGGTTATTTATGGAAATCCCGTTGATCTGTGTTGAACTGAATGAAAATGGCTCAAAGGGTTAGCTTGAGGCCTACTCGTAGCCTCAAGCGCCGTGTGACACTTTGGGACCTATTTTTCGAGGCGTTACGAATTTGGTATCAGAGCCTAAGGTTTTAAGGTATCCTAGGGAGTCTGACAAGCCACGTTAAGTAGAGTCTTGATCATCGGTTTGTAACACACCATATCTATGAGCAAGAGACTACAAGACATTTTAGGAAAAAGTATGATTTTTTCTTTTAGAAGCCTATCATGCTTAAAGTGTCTCTCTCTGCTATTGATTCGTGCTCTTCTCTTTCAGAAATATGCCTCCACCCCGAGAGAGAAGAAATAATGATGGTCAGCAACCTCAACCCGCTGACCCATTGAATGAAAAAATATCTCATGTTGAATTTTGGGCAGCCTTTCAGGCGTTGGCCCAAGCTGTTACTGCAAATATTTAGGCCAACCCGGGACCAACTCCACAGCAGTAGGGAGGTGATTCAACTGCTGACATGATCCGTGACTTCATGCGGATGAATTCCCCGAAATTCTATGGGTCCAAGTCTGATGAAGATCCACGGTTGTTTTTAGAGGAGGCGCGGAAGATTACTCAGATGATGCATGTATCTGAGGAACATAGTGTGGAGTTGGCTACATGTAGGTTGAAAGACCTTGCTTATGACTAGGTTCTTGATTGGAGGAAAGGTAGAGGTGAGGGAGGTATCCCAATAACTTGGCAAGAGTTCCAGGATGCATTCCTGAATAAGTTTTTCCCTTTAGAGATGAGAGAGGCAAAGGTGGAAGAGTTTATGAACCTACGACAGGGCTCTATGGCTGTTAGGGAGTACTGTCTAAAGTTCAATCAGTTGGCCAAGTATACTCTTGACTTAGTGGTTGATAATCGAGATAGTATGAGTAAGTTTTTGACTAGAGTGTCTAGTTATGTGGTTAAGAAGTGTAGGTCTACTATGCTGAATAGTGAGATAAATCTTTCTAGGCTGATGACTCATGCCTAACAGATTGAGGTAGAAAAGATTAAGGAAAGAGATAGAATGAGACAGAATAAGAGAGCTAGGTCTGAGCAACACAGACAGGGTTAGACTAGATCGCAGGAAGGGAGTCGCCCTTAGTATTAGGATCGTTCGTCTATGCCAGCACCATTATCTGCTAGCGCACAGGTCATATGCATCCAGGTCCCAGTACAGTACTGGCAGTAAGCCAAATCGTCCCCTGTGTCCTAAGTGTGGTAGGGCTCATTCGGGTGAGTGTTTGGGTGAGAAGAGGGGTTATTTCCCATATGGTGACATGGGTCATAGAGTTAGAGATTGTCCACAGGATGGACAAGGGACTGTTAGTGCTCCAGTTCCAGCGACTCGCCCAGCCCCAGCTCAGGGCGCCTCTTCTAGCAATGCTGGCAGGCAGTGCCATAATAGATTCTATGCTTTATAGTCCTGCCAGGAACAGGAGGACTCTCCCGATATTGTTACTGGTATGCTTCGTATATTTTAGTTTGATGTGTATACTTTGTTAGATCCTGGATCCAGTTTCTCATATGTTACACCTTTGATTGGTGTAAATTTTGAAATGAATTCTGAGATTATTCCTGAGCCTATCCTAGTTTCTACCCTAGTGGGTGATTCGATTGTTGCCTGGAAAGTGTAGAAAAAGTGTCCTGTTACCGTTCTTCATAGAGTCTTGTTGGCTGATCTGATTGAGTTAGACATGGTAGATTTTGATATGATTCTGAGTATGGACTGGCTGTATTCTTCTTATGCCTCTATTGATTGTCAAACCCGAGTGGTCAAGTTTCAGTTTCTGAGTGCATCTGTGTTTGAGTGGTTTGGGAATTCTGTGTAACCGAAGAGTCATTTTATCTCTTACCTCAAAGCTAGAAAGCTTATTTCCAAGGGGTGTATTTACTATTTGGTTAGAGTCAAAGACACTAAGTCTAAGATTTCAACTCTCTAGTTTGTTAACGTCGTCAATCAGTTTTTTTAATGTCTTTTTGGATGATCTCCCAGGGATACCTCCTGATAGAGAGATAGAGTTTGGCATTGCTCTTCTTCCCGATACTCATCCCATTTCTATTCCTCCTTATCGTATGGCCCCTGCAAAACTTAAGAAGTTGAAAGAGCAACTGAACAATCTACTAAATAAGGGTTTCATAAGGCCCAGTGTTTTTCCTTGGGGTGCTCTGGTGTTGTTTGTGAGAAAGAAAGATGGCTCTTTGCGTATATGCATTAATTATCGCCAACTGAATAAAGTCACCATAAAAAATAAGTACCCCCTTCCAAGAATAGATGATTTGTTTGACCAATTGCAAGGTGCAAGTTATTTCTCAAAGATAGACCTTCATTCCGGCTATCATCAACTCAAAGTTAGGGAGTATGACATCCCAAAAATCGCTTTCCAAACTCGTTATGGCCATTTTGAGTTTCTTGTTATGTCTTTCGGGTTAACTAATGCCCCAGCAGCTTTTATGGACCTCATGAATCGACCGTTCAGACCATATCTGGATATGTTTGTCATAGTGTTTGTTGATGATATACTGGTGTACTCCCGTAGTGAGGATGAACATTCTGATCATTTTTGAACTGTCTTGCAAAACCTTAGAGATCACAAGTTGTTTGCCAAGTTCAGTAAGTGTGAGTTTTGGCTACGGTCAGTTGCTTTTCTGGGTCATATTATTTCTTCCGAGGGTATTAGAGTTGATCCCTAAAAGACCAAAGCTGTTAGAAATTGGCCTAGACCTATTTCTCCGACTGATATCTGAAGTTTCATGGGTTTAGCTGGCTATTACCGCTGTTTTGTTGAGGGTTTCTCCTCTATAGCGTCTCCTATGACTCGATTGACCCAAAAAAAAGTGAAGTTCTTGTGGTCCGAATCTTGTGAGAAGAGTTTTGAGGAGTTGAAGACTCGACTCACTTCAGCCCCTATTTTGACTTTGCCTGATGGTGTTGATGGTTTTTGTGGTGTACTGTGATGGTTCAAGAGTTAGGTTGGGTTGTGTATTGATTTAGGAGGGTAGGGTGGTAGCTTATGCTTCTAGACAGTTGAAACCCTATGAGAAGAATTACCCCACCCATGACCTTGAGTTGGCTGCTGTTGTGTTTGCTTTGAAAATCTGGAGACACTATTTGTATGCTGTCCATGTTGATGTTTTCACTGATCATAAGAGTCTGTAGTATGTGTTTACCCAGAGAAAATTGAATCTTAGGCAGAGATGATGGTTAGAATTTTGAAAGGACTATGATATAAGTGTGCTGTACCATCCGGGCAAGGCCAATGTTATGACGGATGCCCTAAGTAGAGTGTCCATGGGTAATGTTTCGCATGTGGTAGAAGGTAAGAAAGAGTTGTCTTGTGATGTACATCATTTGGCTAGACTGGGGGTTAGGTTGTTTGACTCTGCTGAAGGTAGTATAGGGGTTCAGAGTAGTTCCGAATCCTCCTTGGTTTCGGAAGTGAAGGAAAAGCAATACTTAGATACTAGTTTGGTCAGACTGAAGGAGTTAGCCAAGGACCAAAAAGTAGAGGTTTTCTCCCAAGGGGGAGATGGTGTGTTGAGATTGCAGGGTAGATTGTTTGTCCCGAATGTTGATGGTCTGAGACAGAGGATTATGGCTGAAGTGCACGGGGCGCGATATTCTATTTATCTTGGTGCCACCAAGATGTACCGAGACTTGTGGGAAATCTATTGGTGGAGTGACATGAAGAAAGATATAGCATCGTTTGTAGCTAAGTATGCGATATGCCAACAGGTTAATGTTAAACACCAAAGACCTGGTGGTATGATGCAAGGGTTAAGTATTTCCACCTGGAAGTAGGAAGAGACAAATATGGACTTCGTGATTGGTTTACCTCCTTTCCGACGCCATCATGATTCCATTTGGGTTGTGGTTGATAGGTTGACTAAGTCTGCTCATTTCTTGCCTGTTCATACTTCATATACTGGTGAGGATTACGCTAGATTGTATATTCGAGAGCTAGTCAGACTGCATGGAGTTCCCTTGTCTATCATTTCGGATAGGGGTACTCAATTCACTTCGCAAATTTGGAAAGCTTTTCAGAAGGGTCTTGGTACCCAAGTATTTTTGAGTTTTGCTTTTCATCCGCAGACCAATAGTCAGGCTGAGCAGACCATCTAGACCTTAGAGGATATGTTGAGAGCTTGTGCACTTGACTTTAAGGGAAGTTGGGATGATCACTTACCATTGATAGAGTTTGCTTACAATAATAGTTTCCACTCTAGTATTGGCATGGCTCCATTTGAAACCTTATATGGGAGGAAGTGTAGATTACCCATAGGTTGGTTCGAGGTGGGTGAATCAGCTGTAAGTGGTCTTGATTTGGTATTTGAGGCTATGGAAAAAGTTAAGTTGATTAGGGAAAGGTTGAAAACTGCGCAGAGTCGTCATAAGTCATATCGGATGTTAGAAAGAGAGACCTTGAGTTGAAGTTGGTGACCTACTGTATATGAAAATTTCACCCATGAGGGGGGTGAAGAGAGTCGAAAAGAAGGGGAAGCTTAGTCCCCGTTATGTTGGTCCTTACAAAATTCTTAGCCGTGTTGGTAAGGTAGCTTATGAGGTCGAGTTGCCTTCCGAGTTGTCCTCTGTTCATCCAATATTCCATGTCTCCATGCTTAGAAAGCATATTAGCGATGCTGTGGTAGTGGATTCCTCTGTGATTGCTGACATTCAAGAAAATCTTTCTTTTGATGAGATTCCTGTTGAGATTCTTGATTTCAGTATCCGAAGACTAAGGAACAAAGAAGTTCCCTTGGTCAAGGTGTTGTGGCGAAACCAATATGTTGAGGGTGCAACTTGGGAAACTGAGGTGGATATGCGATCCAAGTACCTGCACCTATTTTCCGCAAACTCCGATCAAGCCGAAGGTACCATTTTTTACTAAATCATGCACTTTTGATAAAAGTTGCAGCAGCTGTCATTTATTGTGTGTTCAGCTGTAGTTTCTTGAATTCATGCATTCTATGTTGCATTCGGAGTGACGAACGATGTGGTGATGAGTCTAACGAATGGTTTCAGCTGTATGCCCTATTCCCTATCTAATCTTGGCATGTCTAGCGTCATTCGAGGATGAATGTTTCCAAGGGGGGATGATGTAATACCCCAGAAAATTTTTCGTTGAAATTTTGTGCGTAAACGTGTTGGGTTCTATCTTCTAGAATGAATTATAAATTTTTCGTGAGGAATGTCTTAGATTATGACCCACCATTGTGTAGAGTATCAAATAAGATTTACAACGATATGTGGATCATCCAAAATGGACACCCGAGCGACGAGTTATGAACATTCCGATCGAAGCGTGAATAGTAGTGAACAGTAAAACGTGCAGGAAAAAGTACTGAGGCTTGACGTATTTTTGCTCCAATTTTAAATGATCATAACTCTTTGTACATAATGATCTGCCTGATCTACTATATATCAACGGAAAGATCTGTGAGTCCTCTTTCCAATGAAATTAGTTTTATCCAATTTTTCTATCGAAGCAAAAAGTTATGGTCGATCTACTTCAGCCTATCAAAAGCGAATTTTTGGGTCAACTTCAAACGATCATAACTCCTCGTACACAATGATCTGGGTGAGATAATATATATCAACGGAAAGATAAGAGAGTCCTCTTTCTAATGAAATTAGTTTCATCTAATTTGGATATAGAGTAAAACGTTATGGTTGATCTACTTCAGACTATCAAAACAGTCCACCAAAGGACAGATTCGAGAATTATTTGATTTTTAGGGGCGTTTTGGTCATTCCCCCTCACCCAAAATCCATCCAAACCCTATATGAAAGCCTATTAGAAGCATTATTTGTTATATTTCATCAAATTCTCTCAAAAAGAAAACCCTAAGCTCTTACATCCAACTTCAAGAACCTCAAAAGTTCACCATTAATTCTGCAAATTTATTCAAGATTCCAAGTTTCTAGTTCAAGAACTCCAAGAACCATCATTCAAAGGCACGATTAACATCTCAAAAATGAGTATCGATCTAAAGTTCATCATTCAAGGTATGTGGGATTTTTCAACAAGAACTCTCTTTTGTTCTTATGCCCAAAAGTAATTTTCTTTACAAATGCATGATTTTTATTTGATTTTTTTTTTACGAATTTGAAGCATGAACCCAAATCTTATGATGATTATTATGAAATCTTGATGTTTATAATTTTGAAAGATGAATTTACATGTGTGGAGATATAAAGCATGAATCTTGAATGTTATTTATCATGATTTTGATATTTGGGTCATGAATCCGCATTGAAAATAATGTTTTTTTGAGAAAGTGTGTGTTATAAGCACGGTCATGTTGAATATTTGAGATATTTTAAATGATTTGACCTTTTGGTCTTAATGGAATTGTTTTGAATTCGAGTGTGAAAGAAATCCACAACGTGGTTGATTTTGATAGATGGGAAGCATGATGGCTCCCAATGTATATTTATATATTACTAAAATTGTTTTGTTGTGCATTGTCTTTGAAATGATCTGAGCTAAGTCTGGGAGAAATCTTTAGCACCGAGTGGGATTTATAAAGCGACCTTACTTCCCTAGAACTACGTGCCCCCGTAGGAGTGAGCCTGAGTCTGATTTATATATTGATTACTAGTTTGTGTGGATTTGATATCGATAGTCCTACTCTGATGGAAAGGACAGGACGGCTCTCCCCAACGTGAGTTATACGTTAACACTATGTAGCTCACATGATTTATGTCGGTTATAGGATCTCCCAGTGTGTGTGTGTTTCCTTGTGTCTATGGTGAATGGTGAAGTGATTTGAAAGTGGAATTGTGAAAGTTATTCTTTCGAAAGATTTAAATGATATTTACATTATAAGAATTGATATTCTTGATGAACTGAAAGTGATTGATAAATTATATAATGACTCACATGTGTTATTGTACTTATTTCATCCTCTTATGATTATGATGATTTTCTTCGGGCTATGTGAGTCTTTCATACATCCTGCATATTTCTTCTAAATATTTATGATGATGATGTTTATACAACTGCATACACCCCCATATACTTGGTTTCTTTCTATGGTACTGACCCACATCTTCAGATGTGGGCTGCATTTTCTCGGAATGTAGGTTCAGGTGCTTAGTTCCAGGTTCGACAGTGATTCTTCGGGCATGCTATTCTACATCCTCAGTTGTGGTGAGTCCTCATTTTCCGAGGATGTGATGTCTGATGTTGGTTTCACGAAATTGTTTACATTTGATAACTGAGTATGAGTCAGTTGGGGCATATCTTTATGGTTCGCTGGTTTTATTGATTTTCTTAGAGGCTTGTCAGCCTAGTATAGATGTTGGGAGTTGACTATTAAGTCGTATTTTGTTATCTTTCTGAAATTCTTTTATTCTTGGATGATGATTACTCTGTTGATATTTGAGGGTTATTTATGGAAATCCCATTGATTTGTGTTGAACTGAATGAAAATGGCTCAAAGGGTTAGCTTGGGGCTACTCTTAGCCTCAAGCACCGTGTGACGCTCCGGGACCCATTTTCCGGGGTGTTACAGCAAGCCTATGGTTTATTTCCTATTATGTATGAATTCTTTGTTGAGACCGAGCGATTGAATGTTAATATTCCTCTCCTGATTAAGATTGTTAAATTGTAAGTGATATAGGGAAACTTTCTTGTTGTGAGAGTGCATGCGGATGAAAGTTTGGATTACTTATTGAATTCTTGATTTCATGCTTATATTAAGTTTTCCAACAAATTGAATGACACTGTCGGGACAATGAAGCGTAAAATAAAGGTTCATGTACCCAACACTAGCACGGTTCTTAGGTTGTGATTAAAAGGTTTGATGCTTGTTCTGCTTGAACTTGTTCGAGGACGAACAAGGTTTTAAGTGTGGGGTGGTGATCTTGGGTGTATTTATATGTCCAAACACTGCTATTTACCCATATTTAGACTTGTTTTTAGAATAAAAAGTGTGTTAAATATATTGAATTATGAGTTAAATTTTGTTTCGTGGCTAACTGTTGTGATTAGAGATACAAGGTTAATTTGCAGTAGATTTGGAAAAAAATGGGATACATATCATGAAAAGGCAAAAGACCATAAGGATAGAAGGCAAAAGAATACAGAGATGCACGAGAGTAAAGAGAAAAGAAATGAGATGAGGTTTGACGAGATGAAAGAAAGAAACTGGAGAAAAAAACCAATGATACGATGCGATCTCAACGCATCGCATCAATTGGTAATATATTGTACCTTAGCCAAAAATTAAAGAACAACATCCAGTGCATCGATGCGATGTCAATGCATCGCATCGATGTGTGATTTTCCTACCTTAAAAGAAATTTCAAGAGCAACTTCCAGTGCATCGATGTGATATCAACGCGTCGCGTCGATGCCTAAAGTTTTGACACTTAGCCAAATTCTGAGGAGCAAGTTCCAGTGACACAACGTAATGTCAACGCATCACATCGTGTGGTGAATAAATTGACTTTTCTTGATTTTCAAAGATGAATTCCAGACGCGTTGGTTGGTTCAACGCGATTAGTGATGCGTCGCGTCAAGGGTTCAGATCTGGTGAAATTTTCCCAAGTATAAAAGGAACATGTGAGCATAATTACAAAAACATTTTGGGCAAGCATAGCAGCGGCGGAAAAGTAGAAAATTCTCTCTTTTAGGGTTCTTAACATTTCTTTTGAACTTCTTTACCTCAAGAATTATTTTAGGTATGATTAATTACTTATTTTGGATGCTGAATTCAAACATGAGTGGCTAAACACCCTTATTCTGAGGTTGAGGTCAAGGACATGATTACTCTTTTATATTCTTATTCATAGTTTCTTTTTGGATTATCATCCGGGATGTTCTTAATTTCTTGAGCTTACTATTTCGATGAGTGGCCTCCATTAGAAAAATCTATATTTCTATATGCATCTGGGAGGAGAATCGTAGGACGGAAAGAAGAAATTAAGGAGCAAGGTTCTTATCCTTTTATAAAATAAGGGGTTTGAATTAGCATCTAGGATAGGGCTATACCTAGAATTGCAAGAAGATAACTTTATGAATCTAGAAGAATTGTTGTATCTCTGCAGGAGTTGTATCTACAATATTCAATAGATAGAAGATTTGAGGTCGGGAGACCAATATTATGGCATAAACCTTGTGAATCAACAACCCGATAACCAATTAGAGTGTGATAAGAATAGAGAATTGTATGATTGTTCAAAATGCCTCAACCCTAGAATCATCTTCATTATTGATTACAACCATTGCTTGCTTTGCTATAGTCACCAATTGTTATTTCTTGTTTAATAATTTACAATTTCATTCACAAATTTACAATCATCTTGATATGCTATA
Organism: Capsicum annuum; assembly: GCF_002878395.1. NCBI lineage: Eukaryota > Viridiplantae > Streptophyta > Magnoliopsida > Solanales > Solanaceae > Capsicum > Capsicum annuum. Next base: position 97,221,553 of record NC_061120.1, on the reverse strand, counting down.
ACACTCAATACCTAGTTGTCTAAAACTAAAAGTTGATTAAATTTCTAGTTTCTTAGTCCTCGTGGGAACGATATCTGACTGTCTAAGTCTTTACACTACTTGTACGATCACGTGCACTTACGTGTGCATTTGAGACCCAACAGATGGGTATCTAGTAGAAGGTCAATCCAAAAATTAATTTCTGTATTGAGAGGAATACCGAAAAAATCATCAGGGAACACTTTGAGAAACTCACTGACCATGGGAATAGATTTCAAAGAGAGACCCTCAGAACTAGAATCCTTAACCCAAACTAGATGATATAGACACCCTTGGAAATTAATTTTCGGGCTCTAAGATATGAAATAAACCTTCCTTTAGGCATGAGGGAACTACCTTCTTATTCAACAATAGGTTTATTTAGGAATTAGAAACTGACCCCTTGGATCCTACAATCAAGAGATACACGGCACGAATAGAGCCAATCCATCCCCAAGATAATATCAAAGTCTAGCATATCCAACTTTATCAAGTCCACCAAGGTCTCGTTACCATGGATAGATACCACAAAACTCCTATAAAATCTTCTTGCAACCACAAAATTATCAACCAGGGTAGACACAAAAATGGGTCTAAAATACAATTAGGATTGAAACTAAAATGAATAGCCACATATGGGGTCACATAAGAAAGAGAAGACCCTAGATCAAACAAGAAATACACATCACGAGAAAAGATTTGTAATATATCAGTAACAACATCAGAAGAAGCCTTAGATTCCTGACAGGTGGCAAGAGCATATAGACGATTCTATCCCAAGTTGGTACTAAAAGTAACACCCTTTGATGCAGAAGCTAAAGAAGTAGCAACAGGGACTTTATTAGCTCTGAAGCAACCCATGAATGATAATACTTCTGCATGTGACCAAGCTGACCACCCATAAAGTACTTATTCCTTCCCTCATCACATACTCTGTGATGGTTCTGCCAATAAAAGAGACAAGAGGGATATAATGGGGCCGATTCAGTTCTACTGGCCTGAGATTGGGCACCTTGTACCCTAAATCTACTGTCTATCAAGAAGCAATGATCACTAGATGACTTGGAATATAGAGCACTAGCTATAGGATAGGAACCATAATTTTCCCACTTCTTCTTAGACCACTGCCTGCCATCCTTACCAATATTCTTATGAACTTATCCCTATTCAGAATACCTGTATTTCTTAATCTACCTTCCTCTATCTCAACTTGCTTCTTCTTTTCCTCCTCAACTTGTTGCACGTACACTAAAAGTCTTGATATATCCATATCCATGTTAAACATGGCTACTTTGTACTCCAAAATCAAATCATGAGACAAGGCCAAAGTGAACTTTCTTATCCTCGCCCTCATAGATGACACCAACTCTGGAGCATAACGAGATAACTGATAAAATTTCAAGGCATACTCTTTAATAATTATTTTGGCTTGTTTCAAATTCATGAACTCTTCGATCTTGACCTTCCTCAACTCTTAAGGAAAGAAATGTTCAAGAAAAGCAATAGAAATGTCATCCCATATGGCTATCTCAGCATCATCTCCCCTTATTTTCTCCCCCTCCTTACATCACTGATATGCCATATATTTCAGGTGTTATGCAGTAAACTCAACACCTTCAGAGTTAGAAGCATGCATAACTCTAAAGATCTTTTTCATCTCGTTAATGAAATTTTAAGGATCCTCCTCAACCTTTGAACCGGTGAAAGTCGGAGGACTCAACCTCATAAGCTAGCCAACTCCAGTGACCTCAAAAATATAGCAAAAAAAGCAATATGCTCAGTTTGAGAGGACACCAATTGGGTAAGCAAATGGATCGACTAACAAAACTCAATATTGGTCGCATCAACTTGAAGTGTCCGAGGAGGGATAAAGGGAATCGATGGAACTCCATAAGGGAAATCAGGAGCTGGACCCCTAGACTAGACCTATAAGCCATAGGTATGATGAGCTCCATCCATATTGTCCACAAACAGGACTGAAGAGTTTTTGTGAGCATCAGATCTTCGAGGAGGCATGATCTGAAATACAAACAAATAGGAATTAGAGTGGATTCAAGGCCTTAGATTCTATAACTCGAAATAGAACAACAAGAAAGGGAAACATTCCTAAATATCTTGTAGCCTCTCTCTTATAAGTGTGGAATGTTACACACCTATCAAAGAGACTCTACTTGACACGACTTTGTGGACATCCAATTGACCATGAACCTAGGCTCTGATACCAACTTTGTCATGACTCAAACTAGTGCATGGACGTGATGGGCATCCCTAGTCCACCGTGAATCGGAGACCACCCCATTTTCCTAGTCACACAAAACATAATACACTAATAAAGTCTGAATTCCAAACATATAACAAGATAGATAAATGTAAGCTCAAGAAGTCCAAGCTACATCAACAACCAAATCCCGGTCCATATTAATCTACAGAGCCTTTATGACAAAATAAAATCAAACCAATGTTAGGACATGCCCCCGACGATAGCCAAAATAAGACTAAAGAGAAGTCTATGATACAGGATAAACCAAGAAGTAACGACCTCCCAAAATAAAGAGGCTCACCATTTTAAGCTAACTGCTGATAACCTAGAAATCCTATCAATGTGCAGGAAAAATAAAAGTATCTCCAGTTCCTGCATCATGTGGAGATACAACATCTGGAGATAGTTAATGGATTGAGCGCTAGTATGTAACTCAGGGAAGGGATAAAATAATTCCATGGCCAATAATTTATATTCATCCAAATCCAATGCACATAATCACATGCATATACATATACATAAATATCACATGTTGGGGTAGGGAATAAGGCTTAACATGAACTTTAAAATATTAGCCTGGACTGTGTAGCTCAACCGTCATAAAAAGGCACCCATGAGCTATATGGGCTCAAACCATATAGCAAGGGGACTCAAACCTCAGGCCCTTTCGACCCTCACATTGGCAAACATGATTTCCAGTATTGGTCCCTTGGTACCTCCACTTTCTAGCTACACAACCCTCTTTAATCCCAATTAAAACATGTTTCACACATTCTCATTAATTGAATAATAATATTCCTTAAGGTAAACACTATTGGTATCGTCATACCAACTACACTTGTAGGGAAACATCATTATTCCAATACAATTCCATTCATTTAGGAAGAACAAGCCCCTTTGTTTATTAAATATACGCGGGGGAATGCGACGACCCCTTTCTTTATTAAATCAAACCTTTATGTTTCAATAACCTTTTTATATAATGCATTGGTTTCAAAAGAGTAGTTTAATGAAAACATACTCATATTCAAAGCCAATTTACAAGATTGTGTTGGGGTTTTACCAATTCAATTATCCACATTAACAAAATTGGGAAAAACTATGATCACCTAGTTTATACACCATGCCCATGCACCCCACATGTTTAAAACCATCAATTCAAACCATAAATGATTCATAAAAGCCATGGGAAAAGCAAGTAATTCAATAATATTCAATAACCCTCAACCCACATTTAAAGTCATCAATTAAACCAGATGGGTACAATTATAATCATATACTTTTGATAAAATAAAATTTAGAGAAGAGTAACATGCTTGAAAAAACATAGAATCATGGAGAGAGATCAATTCTTGAAAGCTCTAAATACTAATTTCTTGAAATACCTAGTGTTCCTGCCTTAGGAATTTGAGAGAAAATTTAAGGGTGTTTAATATGTTTATGAAGACTAATGGGGTCCCCAGAGGGTTTTAAGGTCGAGGGTTACAGCTAGGGGAAAAGGGAAATATCCAAAGTACACTTAATGAAATACTAAAAAACTATTATTAGTGACCATGGGTCACTTTAGGACTCATAAGGTATCTTTATGATTTGTCACTACGAGTCGTAGCCTAGGTAGAAAGATCAAGGCCCTATACTAGTTTCCTTATGAAAGGCACATTGTGACTCGTAATAAGACTATATGAGTCGCAATATCTAGTCGTAATAAGGACAAAACACTTGGGATACAACATTGGTTAGCTTATACGACTTATATAGAGTCTTTATGGCTCATGAACCCCTAGTCATAACCAAGGCAGTAACTTAGATAATCTTCCCTAGACACCCTATGATGTGGGGTCCTATGACCTATCTAGACACTTTACGACTCATATGGTGAGTTATAGGTTGGACAGTGAGTTCAAAACATAAAATTCTCTAGGGGAAAAGAATCCAGGGTGCTACAGTCTTCCTCCTTCTCCACCAACACCACCATTTCTTCCTCCCATACCACTAACACTACCACATACTTCTCCACCATAACTATTATTTTCTTTGCTGACTCCTCATACACCATACCTTTTACAAAAAAACTAAGCAATTATCCAAGTTTCTTCAGCAACTGTCCTAATTGTTTCATCAATTGTCTTATTGCTACAACAACTACCATAATTGCTGGAGCAACTATCATAGCTGCTACAAAAACTACAATAATTGTTGTAACATAATAATTATAGTAGTTGTTATAGCAATTACCTTAGTTGCTGCAATAATTATCATAGTTCCTGTAGCAACTACAGTAGTTGCGGTAGCAACTTATGCAGTTGTTGAAGCAACTATAGCAATTATTGTAGCAAATATCATAGAAGCAACTATTATAGTTGCTTGATTTTCTGCAGAATTTCTTCAATCATTTGTATAAAATATTTTTTCAAAGTTCTCAAAACTAAAAGAAAATAGTCCATAAAAGTAATTACAAAAAATCTAAAGATAAAAAGAAGAGCGCCACAATAAAAAATATGAACGTCTTAGTGGTGGTGATGGTGACAAAAAAGCAAAGAGAAAGAAGAAAGATAAAGGGAGTGAGAAAGAGAAAGATTGAAAAGATAAACTGGGGGAAATTTTAAATTTTAAATTTTGAAATTGTAAGGACTCTTTCTAAAGATTAAAATTTTTGAAAATTACGCTTCACATCCAAATTAACTTAATAAAAAATTAAATAAAGCTTTGACCTTAGTTGGTTAAAGTTGTCACTTTTTTAAATTTCAAGACTTATTTGTCACCTACAACTCAATTCTATCGGATTGAATACCACTCATTGATTTACTTCCTACTTTCTTTGTAATGGAATCCTTTTTTTGAGATTGACATCAATAATGGAAAAGACACTTTATTTGTTTATGGCCACAAACAACAAGACAAGACCTAGTGGTGCTAAAGACAAAGTACAAGTAAACTTGCTAACAAATTTTCCAAGATCAGTGATAACGAAAATAAAGAATGAAAGCAAAAAGGAGGTTCGGTGAATCAAGGTCTAAATACAATATGATGTATTTCTAAAATACTATAAATATTCAAGTTTCAAGTTTATTAAGAGATATAATGTAGGAATTTGTATCTGAAACTGAGGAAGAACAACAACATATATATTACATTCCTATAAAATGGGCTTTGAAGTGGGTAAATGTGTGTAGTCCGTACCACTATGTCACAGGTGAGGTAGAGAGACTGTTTTTGATAGACCCCTAACTCAAGACAAAATCAATCTAGAAAGTACATAATATAGAAACAAGAAATAATAGGTCATACCATAATAATAAATAATAATACACAGGACTATCACAAAATAATCCAACAATCAATCTACCCAAACATAACATACACCACTAAAATAGAACAAGGAAACTCCCATCATAGCATGACAACTACTAGTATAGACAATAAAAAAAGCACTCCTATCTATTAGCCGGGATGCACTCCTCCCTACTAACCGCCTACCCTAATTTGCATCCTCCATACCTTTTTATCTAGGGTTATGTCATATCCTATCTAATTAATTCTCTCCAATATTTCTTTGGTATGCCTCTTCTTCTCAAATCCATTCATATCCAACCTCTCACAACTCCGTATAGAGGCACCTATACATTTCCTTATCACATGTCAAACTATCTCAACCTCACTTTCAGAGTCTTTTTTCCATTGAAGTCTCTCCCACCTTGTCTTGAATAACCTCATTCTTTATCCTATACCTCTTAATAAATCAAAACAACGACCACAACATCCACATCTCTAACACCTTTAAACTCTGTATGTGAGATTTTTTGACTGGCCAACACTACACTTCACACAACCTAGTTGTCTAATCGTCACTCTGTAGAATTTGTCTTTAAGTTTAGAAGGCACATTCTTATCACACAAGAATCCATATTAGAACAAATAAAGAAAACAAGGTTTATATTAATACCGACAAAGAAGTAAAGCAATAAAAGACATCTACATATCCTCCAAATATATTATCTAGTGGAAAGGTGGTTGGAAAAAATGAAACCTTACAAAAGATAGTAGGGTGTTTATTATGGAGAAGAATATCGACAAGTTTATTAATGAAGATAGACATAAATACTGATAAAAGTTTTAGAGCAATAATAACTTTAATGTTTTAACTAAGGAAGCTAAGGAAGAAGCAATTATTAAAGTTGCTAAGGTAGACTTAGGAAAACTAGAGAGCTGCAATTCAAGTAGATACATGATTGATTCAGTAGAAAACAAAGAGAGTGATAACAAAGGTGAAGGGAAATTTGATACTAAGGTTCTAGATTTTGTAGAGCAGTCAAAAGAAAAGAAAGAAGCTGATAATGAAGTATGTACATATATGCTAGCTTCTTACCATTTGATAGTTGATCTCATTAGCAAGACCAATGCTATGAGAATAATATATTTTTTTTTACTACTTTTTACACACTTCTATTCTTTGTTTTGAGGATAATTTAGCTTAATACTAATGATTTTTACTTGATTTGATGAGCTATCACTTTTGTAGGGTGTATTATGCGATTTAGGTGAAATAGGCTAAAAAGGGACTTAAGTGGAGCATAATTGATAAATTTTTGGAAGGAATGATCCAGTGTAAATTTAGAAAGTTGTGGGGTGATTTCCAAAGGGAGGGGAGTTTTAAAATACAATTCCCAAAAGCTTATAGCCTAAAAAGAAGATTTTCAGGCGAGTAAAGGTAGCTTACCTCGTGAGTCAGTAGTAGAAAGGGAAAGATTTCCCATTTTTCCTAGTCTAATTTAGATGGTCCATCTTGTTATTTTTAAATAATATAAATGCCCCTCCTAGGTTGTTATTAGAAAAGGATGAAGTTTTTAAGAGCATAGAGCTCGATCAAAGTCTCAACTCTAGAGGGTTACTTCTCAAACTATTTACTTAGCATTATTTATTATTTAATTTGGGATGGTGATATTGAGAGATATAATGAGGTTCTTGACAAGAAATGATTTTTGGGTGAGATATATAGATCTTGCTAGTTCCCCATGGATACTACCTTACAATATGCCACTGTGATGTGGTGTATACTGATAGGTATTAGCCATTGTATTTTACGGCATACCATCATAGTGAATCATCCATCTATCCTCAATATGTTGTGAACTATACTTTATTTATCGTTACTATTGAATTCTATGAATTTTCTACATACAGGGTTATTTTAGTGTTTTTTATCTGATATAGTACTTGCTTAAGTTTGGTCGACCTATGATTCTTACTGAGTACTATTGATTTGCACTCACATCACTTTTCTGCATCCTTATGATGTAGATCTCGACACTAGTGATCTGAGTGACTCTTGATCGTATGGGGTTGATACATTTGAGGATGTGGTGAGATCCTTGAGTTTGGAGAGTGAAACAGTTTCATCCATTTTTATTTATATATTATTTGCATTAGTGTAAAGTTATGTAGTACACTTTGACAATTATTATACAGGTCTCTCTTGTACTTGTGACAACTGAGTCTTGAATTTTTTATTTGGACTCTTTTTAATGCTAGTCTTATGCGTTGCAAATATTTGCTCTTGATTTAGTACTATTTACGATGGAAGTTGAGCTTTAGACTATTTGATATTTCCTATATCTTATATTTGCTTTCATTATTATTATTATTAAAGTGTTTAGAGTTGGCTTAGCTACCAAGGATGGGTTGGGGTAGGTGCCATCATAGTCCCAACTGTTTGGTCTTGCATGACACCTAGAAAGATCTAACTTCGAACTTTATCTTAAATTTCATAACTCATTTTAGGAGCTTGAGAGAATGACTTAAAATGACTTCACCAAGATTTCTTTGTGAAGTATGTTCTAACTATTTAATAATGTATTCCTCTCCACTTTATCATTAAATTAGTGATTATACTGGTGATTAGTTTTTTTTTGGTTCCGAAGTTAGATTATTATAATTCTTATATTTAAGGGTAAGATAAAGGCCTATTTAAGTTGATTTTGATGTGTGAATTCTTTAACCCATAGGTAAACCAATTTTGGAAAAAATAATAATTACAGATTCAACTTTTGGCTCGAGGTTGACTTTTTCCTCCAATTTTTGAGCTATACTTTCATATGATAATATGAGCGCTGATAGACCAGTATAATCATGTAGATTACATATTTGATCAAACTGAGACCATTCAAAAGCATTGTATAAGCGAAAGTTCATAATTTGACCTTTTTTTAAAACAAAGAGTGGCAAATCTAGTTATTACATAAAGAAAAACAGATCCAATTACTAAACCTTCTCATGTCAAAAGTGCTTTGAGAAGCTAATGCATTAGGCCCAAACACAAACCCAAGTGAAAAAAAATCACAAAAAACCAAATAACACCATCAAGCACATGGGTTGCCTCCCATGAAGCTCCTGATTTAACATCTTGGCACGACTCAGTTGCCTTGGCTACACAGACTTCACCAAGGCTTATATCAACAAAAACCTTCACTTCCTCAATATTTCCTATATAGTGCTTAACACATTGCCAGTTCATGTTGAATAGGGTTTCTCCATCTCACTTCAACTCCATTGCACCATGCAGAAATATTCTAACAATAGTGAGTGGTACATACCACTTAAACTTCAGCATGCTAGGAAACAACAAAGTCTCAAGTTACACAATAAGACAATGTCACCAGGATGGAATACTCTTTTCTCAATATTTTTGTCATGGTATAGCTTCATCTTCTCCTTTAATAAAGTACAAAACTGAACTCCCGTAAACTCAAAGCCGAAGTTCATCCAGCTCATTCACCTTATCTATTCTCTTATTTGCAGTATCGCTCTACTCAAAATTTGGCTTTTTCAATGCCCATAGTGTCTTGTGCTAAAGTTCAACCAACAAGTGGCATGCTTTTCCATACATAATATGATATAGAGAGACCCCAATAACAGTCTTAAAACCTATCAAATAATCCCAAAGTGCATAATCTTTCTTTTATGACCAATTAGTACGGTTGGTATTCATAGTCTTTGCCAATATGGACTTGATCTCATGATTGGAGACCTCAACTTGACCACTTATTTGCAGATAGTAAGGTTTTTTGCACCTTTTGTTTCACTCTATATTTTTCAGGTACGATCTTAAATAGATAATTAAACAAATGGGACCCATTATCACTAATAATAGCACGTGGAGTATCGAACCTCGAGAAATATTCTTATACAGAAATGTCGTGACATTGCAACCTTCATTATTGGGAAGCAAAATCATTTCCACCCATTTTAGAACATATTCAAAAACCACCAATATATATTTCATACTATACGAAGTCACAAACGGACCCATGAAATCAATCTCCCATACATAAAAAATCTCAAGCTAAAGAATAAGTGTCATGGGAGCTCATGCTTCTGCGAGATACTTCTTTGGCGCTGGCATTGGTCACAGGGATGAGCATAGTCATGTGTATATTTGTAAATAGTCGACCAAGCCACACTACAAGATCTTATAGGGCATGCGACTACCACCATGATGACCCCTAACTGAGGACGAGTGACAAGCCTCAAGAATATGCATCATCTCAACTTCGAGAATACACCTCTGAATCATACCATCAGCATACACCCAAAATAAGAATGGCTCATCCTAAAAAAACATACGTACCTCATGCATAAATAGCTTTCTCTGCTGAAATGATAAGTATTTTGGGACAAGGTCACTTTCCAAATAGTTGGAAAAATCAGCAAACCAGGGGATTAAGTATTGTGATACTACCAAGACCCACTCATCTGGAAAAGTATCATCAATATCAGGCTCATCCCCCAATTTGAGCATCGCTTTTTTTTCTAGGCAAGATAAATGGTCTACAACCTAATTCTCTATACCCTTTCAATCCTTAACCTCAAAATCAAATTCATGCAATAATAGTACCCACCAAATCAACCTAGGCTTCGTATCCTTCTTTACTATAAGTTACCTCAATGCTGCGTGATCAGTATGCACAATGACTTTGGTCACAATCAAATAGGACCGAAATTTCTCAAAAGTAAACACCACCGCAAGTAACTCCTACACAGTCACAGTATAATTTTTCTTTGTGGGGTTGAGTGCTTTGTTGGCATAGTATATGGGATGAAGTATTATCTCGCATCTTTGTTCTAGTATAGCTCCTAAGGCCATATCATTAGCATCACACATCACTTCAAATAAAAGAGACTTGTATGGCAATATAATGATATGAATAGAAATTAACTTTTCTTTAAGGCACTCAAAGGCCTTGAGACACACATCATCAAACACAAACTTCACCTCCTTCTCTAATAACATGCACCATGGATTTGTAATTTTGGAGAAGTCCTTGATGAACTACCTATATAACTCTACATGAACCAAGAAACTTCTAATACCCTTTTTAGAAATAGGTGGAGGCAATTTTTCAATCACCTCAATCTTTGCTCGGTCAACCTCTATACCCTTCTTTAAAATCTTTCAACCCAAGATTGCCATGTCCTGATTTAAGTGTCATGATGCCACCTACTCTATCAAGCCAATCGGTAAGACAAATCGCAACTCAGAGTTAAACACAATGGATTAACTTGGTGGAAATGCCCAAAAAGGGCCTAATAAGCAATCCAACATAATAAATAAATAAGACAATAGAAATAGTTTAAAGGTAGTCACCACATAAATACCATCCCACAACCTGGTAGAGCCAGTACAAGAGCATTTAGAATAATAATACAACCCAAGTATCTAGAGTAGTCAATACACCTATCTCTAAACTAAACACTAAATATAGTAACATAGAAGGAAATAGACGACTCAAACTCCAAGAGCTCACGCTATCTCCATATATCAACACTGCATGACCAAGAATAAATGGCGGCAGCTACTACTCAGATCTGCACCAAAAAGGTATTGAAGTATAGTATGAGTACCAAAACAATGGGTACTTAGTAGGTCTCATTGGCCGACTAAGCTAAATCATGATTTAAATATGATAAAATACATGGTAAAATAACCAAACCAAGGTATAGAAATAAACCCGAATCAACTCCCATATCGTCGTGCATAAATAAGTAAATAAACTTGAATAATAGCATAACGTAGCGTAAAACATCAACACATGCAATCATAATTATAAAATTGGCTCCCATAAGCCAATTGTGCCAGAAAAGTAAATAACCCATCATAAGCCCCCATAAGCCTACAAGGTACAAACAAGATAGAATAACCCACCACTAGCATTTATCAACCCTTATGATACCATTGGAATTCATCCAAGTTAAGCCTCATAATAAACATTGATTTACCATACTCATTATTTGTAAATAAGTCACCACTTATCAACTATCCATCATGTAGCACCGATGAGTGGTGAATTTACCACTTATTACGCTCAATATTCGTGCATATTATCATGTTTCGAATGACTAAAAGAGATCTATGTATGATTAAATGCACTAATATCCATATTTTTCCGGCATACACGTTATGGGATGGAAAAATGTTGACTTGAGCTAAAAAGGATCAAAGTTAGAGAAAGAAAGTGTAGATGGAAGAAATGGAGCATAAACAGGCCTCAGTTACTGAGGTTTGGGTGAACTATAGGAACCCTCATCATCCTTGAAAAAGGGATGTGGGAACCAAGGTAATAGTATTCAATTATTGGGTTTAATCTACTCATTTTCACTATCTCAGATATAAGGGTGATTTTATGGTTGATTTTACTTTGGGTATCATCCTACAAATAGGGATGCCCAAATTAAGGTAGTGGGTGAATATGATTGTGATACTTGTTAGGTACTCTAAAGGGTTAACAAGTGAAATCTTTGAGGTTTTATGGAGAAATTAGCCTCAAGGGCCTTAGACCTAGCTACCATATTAGAAGTTTACTAGCATGTGCATTAAATCTCACACACCCACACATAAGTTTCCCTTAGATAAACATGATCCCAAGATCCTTCAAATATTAAAGTTCAATTAATTGATTACTTTGCAAAATCAAGTTACTAGCGATATAACTTTCCATTAACCAAGAACCCCCTCCCCCCTAATTTTTAATTATGTCCTTTACTTTACTAACACTTCAGGTATTATTTTAGTAGGACATAATTACCCACAAGACTAGAACTTTATTTTTCACTCCTTATGGATTCGATCTCAACGCGAATTGGGATATTGATAACGACCATACTCAACCACTTTAGATGGTATAGGTGAGCATTATCAAGCACTAATCCTCGTGTATCAACAAATCATCATTTTATCAAATAAACATCACTTATCCACTAATTATTAATTTTCAACTAACCAATTTTTAGTAACTAGCCAATATTTATTAACTAACTAATATTTATCAACTAATCAATATTGCTCGACTAATCAATATTTCACTAGAATCTAGTCATATCTTGTCACTTTACAATTATTTCCACGTTTTCAACTTAGCTAGATTGTCACTCTCACACTCCCAATGTCATTATATTATAAATAAGTACATCATCATATTATAATACGTATAGCCAGACTTGAACCAGTAGGGATATCGAACAATATCCTCACTATAATCTCAATCACCTTCCTGTATTATAGGGTATATATACTTATCATAATCATTCTCCAATCTTGCTTGGTATGTATCACCATAATCATCCTTTGGTCTTGTTAGGTATATATCATCATAATCATCCCCCGACCTCGCCAGACATATATACCATCATAAATGTCCTCATCAATACCATCAGTATCATAGCCATCCTCTCAAAATCTATCGGGTATAAATAATCACTGTCATTTTCAACATGGACAATAGCATAATCGTTAGAGTATTTAACTACATAGCCATGAACATAATATATTAACATGATCAATAATCATAATCAAATCGTAAGCTCTAACATAATTAATAGCATAATTGTTAATATAGTAAATAAGCGATCTTTAGCACAGGCAGAAGCATAATCGCCAAATAGTAAATAAGCATGCTCTTAAGCATTATTCATAACATATTCGCCAATATAGTCAATAAACTTGAGCACTAGTATAATTAAGGTGAATTATTAATGCATAGGTAGTAACTTGTCAGTCACCTAATTAATGGATTATCATAAGCAGAAGAGATAACTTAACAATAGCTTGGCCTTTGGAACCAGCTAAGACTTCAAAATAGAGAATTGACTCTAAAATCCATACGAATTGCCCGGTAACTATACTGTCAAATCCTTCAAGTCATAAATGACTTGGTGGAGCTATAGAGAATCTCGAACGGTGAAAACAATTAGAATTATAGAAATAACCTGAAGGGTCATTACAACATCCACTACTAAAGAAAATTTTATCCACGAATATTAAGGATTAGGATTTACCGGAAGTATTAAATAGGTGAGGATACTGGGTCCTTATCTTACTCTTGATCACCTAATTGGCCTCCTCCACTAGGTGGTGCCTCCACCAAACCTTAACCATAATAATCTCCTTAGTAATCAACTGCCTAACATCACTAGCTAAAATAAGCACCGACCCCTCTACAGAGGTCAATCGCTCATCCAACTGGACTAAGTCCCATTTAAGCATATGAGATGGATCAAGAATGTATCACTGTAACATAGAAACATGGAAAAACAGATGGATAACAACACCATATAGAGGTAAAGCTAACTCATAAGCCACTTTGCTAACCCTAATTGGGAAAGTATGTAACTACCCTTGGAGGCTTAATTTCTTAGTGATTTTATGAAGAATGAATGTTTTGGATAATCCTCATGGTATACTTTTATTTACTTTCTTCATGAGTATCTAAGTAATTTAGTCTTGAGAATATTTTAAACTAAAGTGTAATTATGTGTGGGTGTTGTTGTGTTTGCATGATTTTTAGTTGTTGACTATGAATTCCGCCATTGCTTGAGCTTATTAGTTGGAATTTGATGGGTGAAAACCCTAAATCTGCAAATGGATTTAATGGGTGAAAACTCCAAACTCTAGATACCCTTTGTCATCCTTAAAAAAGGGACTAAGGTAAACTTGAGGTAACCCATAAGATCCTTAAAAGAGGGTTATAGGGGGATAAAGTAATGGTGGATAATTGATTCTAGGGTTTACTAGATTTTTCAATCTTAGAAATAAGTATGATGGAAGTGTAAGCCATGTTAAAAGCATTATCCTAGAAATAGGTGCTTGATTGAGGTGCTTAGTGATTACAAATTGCACACTTGTTAGGTGCTCGAAAAGCCAATGGGTGAAATCATTGTAGTTTTATTTAAAAATTAACCACAATGACTTTCTACCTAGACTATCCTTTGATCAATAACTAAAACTCGTGCCAAACCATCATTCACCCACACACATTAGCTTTAGTTAGGCATAATCCCAAGACTCTATCTATTCTAAATCTTAAATCAAAAGTGTTATATTTGTGATTTGTTAGTTGATAAACCATCTCCAAATAAAAATCCCCATTTTATTTTACATGCCTTTTTTTGTTATCATTTCGGGTAAACTTATAGTAACTAGGACACCCATAAGTTTTGGAGACTATAATTTGCTCCTTCTAGATTCGACCCCAACTCTAGTTGGGTTGTTTGACAACGACCGCCTTACTCCTTTATTATGGGAGTGAGTTGAGCATTATCAAAATGGCGTCATTGCTGGGGAGTGAAATATAGATTTCACTTGTATGGTGTGATTCTTACTTGGGAATACTTAGAGTGATATCATTTACTTTATTTATTGTTTTTAATTCTTATTTTAGGTGATTGAAGTGTTAACAAAACAATGAGTGATAGCGCAAGCAACATAGGCCCCATTGATACCCCTCTAGATAATGAGGTCCCACTAAATAAAGTGGGGAAAATAAGTGCCATCCCACCAACTAATGGGAACAGAGTCTTCCATGTGACTAGCGTCATGCTTCACATACTGCAAAGAAAGAAATGTATGGAGGTCAAGCCTTTGAGGACCCAAATATCCATTTGAAGACTTTTGTGGAAGTCTGTGCACTGTTCAATATAGCACACATTACTCAAGAGTCCATTTAACTTCTTCTTTTCCCGTTCTTATTAATGAGTGAGGCAGTTTCATGGCTCCACTCACTTCCACCCGACTTAATTATATATTGGAATGAGCTTACTAAGGTGTTTCTTGATAGTAATTTCCCACCATAAAAATGCTGTAAAAGCGGAATGAGATTGTAAATTTTCAACAAATGAATGGAGAACCATTGTTTGAAACTTGGGAGAGGTTTAAGGGTAAGCTTGCTCTCTGCCTAAATCATGAATACCCAAAGAAAATGCTTCTCGAGATCTTCTACCGTGCTCTAGATCCATTAAAAAAATAGTGGTAGATAATGAGACGGATGGTTCCCAGTGAATTTGAACTATCACACATCCTTTTTATTGATTGAAGATGTGTCTAATAAAAATTGGGGTTGGCATACCCAAGAAACCAAAGATCACAAGATTCCTTCTACCACTTGCATGGTCGATAATGGACAAAGAAAGTGGAAAGAAGAAAAGGAGAAAATGATGACCCAACTCGAACTCTTAACAAAGCATATTATGGGCACACCCGTGAAAGTGGTCAACACCTTAGCATCAAATTTTATGAAAATGATGAAGAGGCAAAAAAGTTGGATGAGGAAATCTGCTATTTGGCTAAATACTCTAGGGGTTCCTGCCCCGCCTATCAGAGGCAGGGTGGGAATCAAAATTGGATAGACCATGAAAGAGATAGAGATTGGAGGGATAAAAAATATGACTATGACCATTATGTTCCTCCTCGTAGTCGGGCCAAATCCAAAGAGTAAAATATTGTCAACCCCAAAAAGTTCAAGACAGAGGATGTATTGGCAAGGATACTGAGTAGAGTGAAAGGTACGGACAAAATGGTCAGCGAATTGAACGGTAATTTTTTCCAACTCTCTTAAATAGTGGTGTCTCACTCTGCCTCTATCAAGTAATTAGAGACCCAAGTCGGGAAAATATCCACACAATTAAATGTGAGGCCTAGAGGTGGAATTTCAAGTGACATAATTTATAACCCTAAAAATAACGTGCAATTCCTAAAAATTGTCACAGAAGTGAAAAAACACTTGATGAACCCTTTAGGGGAAACTTGAGAAAAATTTGCCCAAAGCTAAGACCAAAGAGGTGCAGCCTCAAGGAAGAGAAACAAATAATGAAGAAGTTGTTGAAGTTGAAAATCCACAATATGAAGCAGGACCAACCATCCAAGTTCCTCCCCTATATCCTCAATGATTACATAAAAAATTAGAAAATGATATATTGAGGAAGTTCATGGCAAAACTTAGCAACCTATCATTAAATATCCCGTTGCTTTAAGCTATCTAAGAGATCCCAAGATACGCTAAGTTGATGAAAAAGTTGATGTCCAAGAAGAAACTTGTTTTAGGTGATACTATTGAGGTCACTCATGGGTGTAGCACTATCTGATAGCAAGGTTGCGAAAAAGAAAGATGACCCCAGAGCATTCACTATTCCTTGCACAATTGGGATGCATGAATTTGGAAAAGTTCTATGTGTCCTTGGTGCGAGCATCAAATTAATGCCTTTTGTCATATACAAAAAACTTGGTTTGGATACCCCAATGCCAAAATTTATGTGGCTCTTGATGGCAGACCGGTCTATGAAAAGGTCGGTTGGTATATTGCTTTAAGTCCTTGTGAAAGTGGAAAAGTTTATTCTCTCGGTGGATTTCATGGTATTGGATTGTGAAATAGACCAAGAGGTTCTTATCATTCTTGGTCATCTTTTCTTGGCCACTGGGAGAGCCATTGTCTATCTAGATCTGGGGGAGATAAAATTTAGAGTGCAAGAGAATGAGGTCTCTTTCAAAATTTGCAAGTCAAAGAAGCAAACCGCGGAGTTACAAGTAGTATCCGTGGTGGATGTTGAAAATGAGAAGATGAATGAGGAGGATCTCAAAGACCCACCTTGCGAATGAAGGAAGGAATACAACGTACCATGCTGATAACTAAGGCCCTAGCTGGTAGGAAACCCACAAATGCCATGAGAGTGGTTTGTATCCTTTTTGTTATATTTTTATAGGGTAGATGTTATCTTTTGTATATGAATAACTCATGCATTTGTGGTGCATTGGATGAGCTTAAAAAGGGGAACATATGCCAAAATTGAGTAAAATGCTAAATAGGGGAAAATAGGAGATCAGAATTGCTTTAGTTTTGGTGATCGCGGTCACGTGGTGTTTACGATCACGGTCCCTTGACCGCGATAGCAGCCACTTCAGTCATTTAACCCCTAGTTTCCCTCATTTATATTACACTCCCTTTCAAGATTGTACTCTATAATTTAGGCTGATTTCTGGAAAAGTTTGTGAGCTCCCAAACAATATCCTTGCATCCCTCTTGCATCACAACTCTTATAAGTGTTATGAATCTATGCATTTATTTATGAGAATAGGCCCTAGAATGCTTAATTAAGAGAGGGCCTAAAGTTTTGATTGTTATACTATCCATGTTGTCTTACTTGATATTTGTGAGATATTGGCTACTTGAACTAAGTATGCATATAAGTGGGAAATCTTAAGCACTCAAGTATGTTTGGAAAATATAAGAAAATGAGATATGCACACCAAGTGTTTGATAATTTGCCCAAATGAACTTTCACTAATGAAATTTATTTTCTAAAGGGCACATCCATCCATTTGTTAGCATTGTTCAAATGATCTTCATATGCACCCATATTGTAGAACATGGTAGTATCCTAAAATTGGAAGAAATCTAAATATACAGAGCTGAAATTGAAATCGCCCTTAGGTATTACGATCGCGGTCATAGACCGCAATTGTGAAAATGCAAACGCGGTCCTGACTTACGATCGCGGTAACTAAGTACAGTTTCCTGCTATGCCAAAAATCTTGTACTTTTATTTTTTATTCAAGAAACACCAGGCACCTAATTCAATGAACTCTAGTGACCAATATAGAAAACTTACATGATTAAAATGTCATCGAAAGATATAATGTGTGCTTAGTGCTTTCAGGAAAATCTTGTGTATAAGTTTTATCACATGCGAATTATGTCACCCGAGTGCCACACTCATTACTACAGTGATCTTCGAAGGACAAAGATGCTCCTGGAGAGAGAAATTTGCTTCAAAAATATACCAGAGAAACTACCAGCATTTCATAACAAAATTGAAGCGATAGGGTAGCGGTGCTTCTCCCATCCATGCATTATAAATGAGCAATGGGTTCCTGAATTTTATGCAAATATCAGTGAAGTCTCTTTTTCAGACCCACTCAATGTGACTATCAAAATTCAGGAAAAACTGGTGAAATTTGGGGCTAAACAAATCAATGATGTTTATGGGATCAAGCATGCTGACTTGAGTGAATTCAAAGTGAGGGGGTGTAAATTGGGCAGTTGGTTGGCATAATGACTATGCCTTGGAAAAGAAGTCTCGTGGACCAAGACTAAAAGCAATATTTCTATGAATGACTTTACTTTTGAGGCTTGGATATGGTTGCACATTATCTGTAGTTGAGTTTCTCCTTGCAGCCACATGACAGTAGTCCCCAAAACGCTTTCTAGGATGGTTGCGTGCATTTTAGATGGAATCCCTCTAGATGTTGGTCAACTTGTGGATAATGAAATAGATAATTTCAAAAGCCAAGGTGGTACACATCTATTCCTCCCCTCCTTGATTACAGAGCTTTACAAAAAAGTAGGGTGGTAGAGTATGCTAATGATACATGGGTGCACCCTAATGCCAACATTTACCCCTTGAGGATTAGAGGTGAGTGTGCACCGGGAAAAACCAAGAAAAGCAAGATCGACTTGGAAAATTTGGCATGCAGTGAGCCTGAGTCTCATAGGCCAACCACCACGGGACCTCTTGAGGAGATTAGGGTAAATATTACAACCATCTAGGAGTTTGTGTCTAGTTTTCCCCAAGGATCAGGATATCCTTCCAGCACTCATCATTCTTATGTGTCATATATCGATTATGAGAAGTACAAAGAGGACCAAAATAAGTAAGAATCTACCATTGATAAGACTGAACATGCCAACTCCTCTTTGGCTGAGTCATATGAGACCTCTAGATTACGCATGAAAAAATGGTTACAATGGAGAAAAAAAGGGACAAATTATTTATTAGGATATGGAAGGGTGTGAAGGGCCTATGGAAGGTCCTAAGGCCCCGAGATAGAAATCTTTTTTCTTGGGTGGACAATGATGATAAGGCCCCAGCCGAATGGTCTGATCTTAAGAAAGATAGTAATGATGCAGAGTCTGACAGTTATAGCAGCCCTTGATGCGGTTTTAGAGAGCACCCTTATCTCTTTTATCCTTGTGTATTTATACAGTGGGGACACTGCTACCTTATTAGTTTGGGGTATCTCTTTATTCTTATTTATTTAATTTGGGCCGGTATTATTAATATGTAACACCTATTGGTGTCCTCAACTTAATATCTCACTTTATAGCTTGCTTAAAGGGTTAATTATCTGAAAATTTCCTAAGTATCAAAAGGACATAGTTATATTTTAAGCTCCTAAACTTTTGTAATTTTTAAATTGATTTTTCCAACCTTAAGATATGGATTTTTAAGTTGATTCATGATTGAGGGAGTAAAAAAGATGTGTCGGGGAAGTTTTAGATTTTTTGAACAATGTTAAAGGTATGTTTGGATGTTGGAAACAACAGCTCGATACAAATTGGATGCACCGCATAGATGGTCGCATTAATGGTTGTGTCAATAAAATAGTGGCCCGATGCAATATTGACTCATCGCGTCGGTTAACACATCAAGTACTAGTTCATATTTTTCTTTTAAATTCCAAGCCAGAAGGGGTATTTTATTCTATTTTCCCCATTATAACTTAGTCATAACATGATCTTTAACTTAAGGAGAGCATAATTCATCAAAAACCTCTCTTATTCTCTTAATATTAAAACCCTAATCCATTCCCCAGAGATCAAAGTTCATCCTCAAGGTCCAAAACTCCAAAGACTCAATTAAGATTTGAGTTTCTCTCTCTACTTAACAAAATAAGGTATGAGGGGTTGTCCTAATCTCATGGGCATGATTTTGATATGAATTTAAACATGATTTTAATAATTACTTAAGTATGTATGCAATTATAAATGGGGTTTCATTTTTAAATAAAAAGTATGCATTGTGATATGATTTTAAGAAGAATACTGAAAGATCATGGGGTTGTTTGCTTATATATCTTAATTGTTGAAATGGTGGACATGTGATTTGAATTTTGAAAGGTGTCATGAACATGAGTTGTGAATCTTTTAATCCCCATAATGATGTTTTATCTACTCCATATGATACTATTGTTAAACTACTAAGAGCATGCATTTTATATCCACTACTATACAACTTTATAAATGATGAAGTTTCTTGACTATTACATGTTGGGAATCATTATGCATATATTGGTGCATGGGAGTCTTATTAGTGTTCATACTATGATTTATATAAGAAGTTTTGAGAATTAATATGGTACTGATGACTTATAAGTTGGGGTATGATGATACCCCGAGGAGGAATCGCCTCGAATAAAAAAACGAAAAGAATGATGTGTGCATGATGTATGTTTTCCTTATATATCAAACTTAAGGCTTGATTGATGTGAGTTAGCTGGTTATCCAAAGAAACCACGGGTCAGATGACTCTATGATGGAAATTATGCTTTGCAGACACAGGAACTTGGTACCCTGCTATGTGATCTTGCGTACCTAATACTATGTCATCCCAACTTGGGAACTATGGTTAGGAGCCCTGCTTTGTGATCATGAGCCCAATCATGATAGATTGACTTGATTAGGGTTGTGGCACCTTGCTGTGTGATCTTGTTTTTCCTTTTCTTACTAGTACTCTAATCTTGGCGGCAACTGAGATTTGGCAGTCGGTGAAAAATGTGAAATTGTAGGGTGTAGCATCTAGCTCCATAGTTCTGCATTATTGTTGAAAATCATTATACTATGCCTATGTGTTTTCAAATGATTTTACATTAATGTGTTTTATAATAACTCTCACCTATATTGTATAAAATTTGTATTTTGTTTTTGGATTACTCTGCATACCAGTACTTTTGTATTGACCCCCTATATTACAGGTTCTGAGGCTCAGTCCAAAGGTACTGCTAGACCATAGATTTGATAGATAGAAGTATGCAGTTGGTGAGCCTCCCTTTGTTCGGAAGGCTAATCTTAGAGTATTATTATTTCATTACGGTATTGGTCAACTGGGGGCCTTGTCCCAGTTTTAAGTAAGATGTTGGTTTTGATGTATTAGAGATTTTGCAGACTGGTGTTAAGTACTATTAGGAGTTTATGAAATTTCATCTTTGGATTTGTTCAGTTGATATATTAAAATGAAATGACCATGTGATCGTATGTTGAAACTTCTACATCTCTTAAATTGTTTGAATTATGTATATGGTTGTCAGAAAGAAAAAAGGGCTCGGGCCACTATGGTTTGGGATGCCTATCATGGCCATGGCCTAGTTTGGGTCATGACAAACTTGGTATCAGAGCCCGATTCATTTTTCTAGGGTGTCTGTGAAATCGCATCAGGTAGAGTCTTATTTATGGGTGTGTAGCGCACCACACTTATAAGCAGAAAGCTACTAGGCATTTAGGAATGTCTCCCTTTATTGAGATTTAGTTTGTACTGTAGAGTCTGAATATTCCCTAATCAATGGTCAGTTGTATTTCAGAAAAGCTATCATGCCTCCACATTGCTCCAATGAATAGAATGCCCAAACTGAAGATGTTTGTTCTACCCATAGGATAAGGACGCATAATAGGGCTCACACTCTTGAATTTGCTACTACTCTGGGAGTCTCTCCTATTTAGACTAGTCTACCCAAGGCACCTTGGGCTCCCCGATCTGAGAATAACCACCCCCAACCTTCTAAACGGGAGATATAAAATGCTGAATTCAGACAGTCGATGCATATAATTACACAGTTGGTGGCCTCACAGACCTAACATTCGGAGCATATTAGGTCTGCATCTGGTGCATCCGAGAGTACACAGGTAGGCCAATTCATGATGTTGAACCCATCTAAATTTATGGGTACTAAGGTAGAAGAGGATCCACATGAGTTTATGGATAAAATGGAGAAAAATTTTGAGTGATGCATATGGATGAAGTGGAAGGGGCTGCACTAGAGGCCTATTAACTGAAGGAGGTAGAAAATCAGTGGTATACTGAGTGTGAAGATTTGAGGGTGATAATGCTGAGCCTTCTGTATGGGCCAAATTCGTGGAATTTTTCCTGGACCAATTCTTTCCCTAGGAGTTGAGGGAGTCCAAGGCTGAAGAGTTCATGAATTTGAAACAAGGAAAGATAAGCGTGAAGGAGTACACCCTGAAATTCAAATAACTATCCCGCTATGCTCTACAATTGGTGGGAAACATGAGGGATCGTATGAGGAAGTTTGCATCCAATCTTTTGGATGACTTAGTGTTGGAGTGCAAAAAGGCAATGTTGAACAAAGTTATGGACTTGTCTAGATTATCTGTTTATATGCAGCGGGTTGAGGATCATAAAAAGAGGGTTGCTAAAGTAAGAGAGAAAGGCAGGCAGGCCAAGAGGGCCATATATTCAGATCAACACTACAGTAAACCTCAAGATGGGGATTGGGGTAACCGGTGGTTGAAGAAAAAGACTTGGGGTAATGTGCAGCCTTTGGTCAGCACCCCATCGCCCAGACTTCTACATGATCAGCGGACCTTTAGTCCTCAATCTAATAGTGGTTGGAGGATGCAGGACACCCATTCCCAGGGAAGCGTGACTAGCCCACCAAATCTTTTCCCCATTGTAGTATCTGTGGAAAGAATGACCTAAGAAGTGTTACTTCGAGGGGAGGAATTGTTAATCATCTAGACAAGTAGGCCACATTCTGAGAGATTTCCCTTCTACCCGAGGTAATGCAGGGAGGCTTAAGTTCCAAGCCACCTCCACAGCTCCTTCTTTTAAGGGTACCACTTCAGCTATTGGAAGTGGTCGCAATCGGTTGTATGATTTTTCTAATCGCCAAGATATAGAGGCTTCACCAGATGTGGTCACGGGTATGTTGCAAATATTTTACTATAATGTATCTATGTTACTTGACCCAGGGTCTACCTTGTCTTATGTGACCCCATATGTGGATGTCAGTTTTGATTTTGAGCCTGAGAATATTTTGGAACCCTTTTCTATTTCTACTCTTGTTGGTGACTTTATTGTGGCTAGGAGGGTGTATAGAAATTGTGTCATGTCTGCCTATAATCATGATACTATGGATGACCATGTAGAGCTTGATATGGTTGATTTTGATGCCATTTTAGGGATAGATTGGCTTCATTAGTGCTATGCCATGCTAGATTGTAGAACCCGAAAGGTCACTTTCTCTTTTTCGAATAAACCGGTGGTAGAGTGGGAGGGGTATTCTTTAGCACCCAAAGGGAAATTAATCTCCTACCCTAGAGCCCGCAAACTTATATCTAAGGATTATGTGTATCATCTGATTCGAGTAAAAGATTCTGATATAGAAAGTCCCTCTCTCTAGTTTGTCCCCATCTTCAATGAATTTCTAGAGTTTTTTCCCAATGATCTTCCAGGGATACCACCTAATAGGGAGATAGATTTTGGTATTAACTTATTACTGGACACCCGTCCTATTTCCATTCTACCATACAGAATAGCTCCTACTGAGTTAAAAGAGTTCAAAGAGCGATTAACAGATCTTCTTGACAAGTTTTTTATCCATCCTAGTGTTTCTCCTTGGGGTGCACCTCTACTCTTCATGCGTAATAAAGATGTGTCCCTCCGTATGTGTATATACTTGTAATCCCTCGATCATTCCTTAAGCCTAAATCCATCTTTTAAGCGAATAAGAAGACTTCTAAAGTGATTGATGTTTAAAACGTAAGGTATTTCTCTAATCTCTACTTTTTGTCATGTGAAGAATTGAATAAGGTTTCAATCGATAACAAATTGGCCCAAATTCGATACTCAGATGAAGAGTTAGAGCCATTTTAGTGAGACAGTGTGCCACCTAGCACTTTAGCGCGTCGCGGAGACAGCCAAAATGGCAATTGTCATTTTCCAGTAACTCTTCGTGATATTGGCACATCGTGCCAAAGCTCAAGATTAGAATTGTCAAATTCCAGTGAACCAACAAGATTCCACCGCATCACGGTGCCCTTCTAGGTCACGACCAAGGTGGCAAATACAACTTCACCGCGTCGCGCCACTGAGTAGTTTCCCAACTATCAAAATCCAGTAAAGGTCTGCGATTATGGTGCGTCTCGCCAGGGACAAAAATCGGGCTCCAATTCTAGAATTTGCTCAATGGTATTTTGGTCTTTCCACCCATCCTTACCCACTATATATATATATACAAATATAGGAGAAAATAATTATTTTCCTCTTCCATTCCATCCAAAAGCTCTCTCCAAAATCCCATCCAATTCTTGTCTAAACATCTAAAAATTGAGTCATAGTTTTCACAAATTAGTTCAAGATTCAAAACTTCCAAATCAAGAACATTAAGAACCCTAACTCAAAAAGTGGGAAAAGAAGTTCCAATCAAGTTTCTTCATCTCAAAAATCATAATCAAGGTATATGGGGCTTAAACAAGAATATTCTTTCATTCTTGTGCCCAAAGAATTGATTTTTTTTCTACCGGAATTCCATGATTGTGCAATGTTGGTTTATACCCAAATTACTTTATGATTGGCTATTCAAGATTGATATACATGACTATTTCATTGTTTTATTTTCTAAATTGAGAACTTATGCTATGAATTGTATATTTCTACTATGAATTAGAATTGATGATTTCCAAGTGATAAATGATAAGAGTAATGATATTAAGCTTTTCCATGGGAAGTCGATTATTGAATATATATATATATATATTGATGTTTGAGTTTAAGAGTCAAGAATGAATCTTGTGGTGCTTTCTTGAAGTTTTGACATTTGATATGAGTTAATAAGCAAGTCCACTTGATGTTGAGAAAAATTATTTTAAGTTGAGTCGATTTAGGAATCCACAAATTATTTATGATTTAACGATGAGATATATTTATGATTTTGGTCTCTATGGTAGACCCTTGAGTTGATTAAGGTGGATTTCCTAACAGGTTCTGAGCTTGAGTCTGGGAGTAATATTTAGCACCGAGCGGGAAGTGTGGGTTCATTGAATAAAACTTCCCCAGAACTACGTGTAACCATAGGAAAAAGATTAATGGCCAAAGGCCAAGATAGTGATCACTAAAGTTAAGGTTCTACTCCGCTGGAAATGATAGAATAGCTCTCCCCAACATGGGCAAGACGTTGGACTCCATGTAAGCTCACATGGTTTATGTCAGTTATAAGAAACTTCCAATTCCATAAGATTTTACGTTTCTGGAGTCACCAAGTTACTCTAAGTCTTGAGTTGAGTATAATGATTTATGAGATTTACAATGCTTGCATTACTATTGATGATATACAATGAATATATTTCAACTAATTCAAGCAAAGAGAGTCATTATTGATAGCATGCATGATTTTCTTATATATTTATAATAATGTTCATAATGCTGCATACACCCCTACATACCTAGTACATTCTCAAGTACTGATTCCCATACTTTTCTGTGTTCTATGTTTTCTCGTGATGCAGGTTCGAGTGCGCAGTCCCAGCAATACGACAGTGATCTTTGAGTACCTTTATAAATATTTCTATAGTTGGTTAGTCCTCATGGTTCGAGGACCTATGTACCTGATTTTACCTTGTTAGTGGATGGTTGTTTCTTTTTAGTTTAGTATGAGTCAGTTAGGGATCTATTCCAATGGCTCCTCAGTCTTATGTAGTAGAGGCTTTTGTCAGACTAGAGTATCAGTATGTACAGAAATTTTAGTATTTTGTTTGTACAGGCTAGTATTTCTTTATAATTAAGTATGTTCAAGTTCATGACATGATTATTCTTCCCTATTTTAGCTTGATTAGCGTTATAGTGAGTACTGAAAGTGATGAAAGGCTTAGAGGGTTATCTTGAGACAATATGTGGCCTTAAGCACCATGTGACATCTTGGGATAGGTTCTTGGGGCGTTATAAGCTTGGTATCAGAGCCAGGTTCAAAGTCTCCTAGGGAGTCTGACAAGCCGCGTTACGTAGAGTCTTGATCATCGGTGTGTAGCGCACCACATCTATGAGTAAAAGGCTACGGGACATTTTAGGAAAGGTTGGTTCCTTCTTTCAAAAGTCTATCATTCTTATGACTGTTTTTCTCTGCTATTAATTCATGCTCTCTTATGATAGATAATGCCTCCTCGTAGAGCTCGAAAATAACAACGAACAACCTCAACCCATTGATCCTTTAGGTGAGACGGTGTCCCACATAGAATTTCGAGCAGCTTTTCAGGTGCTGTCCCAGGCGGTTACCACCGATTCTCAGACCCATGCTCAGGTCACAGCTCTACCTCTGCACAAAAGTAATTCAGCGGCAGCTCAGGTTTGTGATTTTTTGAGGATGAATACGCCAGAGTTTTATAGGTCAAAGATAGGTGAGGACCCACAGATATATCTTGATGAGGTGAAAAAGATCACCCAAATTATGCATGTAATGGAGAAAAAGAGTGTGGATCTAGCTTTCTATCGCTTGAAAGATGTTGCCTATGATTGGAAGGAGATGTGGAGGAAGAGTCGAGGGGAGAATACCGCTCCCATGACTTTGTAGTTGTTCCAGGATACATTCTTAGACCAGTATGAGTAAGTTTTTGGCTGGTGTGTTAGGTTATGTCATGAAAGAGTGTAGATCCGCTATTCTTAATAGGGACATAGATCTTTCTAGATTAATGGTACATGCTCAACAAATTAAAGCAGATAAGGTGAAGGAGAGAGAGAGAGTGAGAGGGAATAAGAGAGTTAGATCAGAATAGTAGGGGTATAGTTAGACTAGATTTTCTAGAGGGATCCACCCTCAGTTCCAGAGCTATTCTTTTGCGCCAATACCTTTATCAGCTAGTGCTCCCACATCTAGAATCAAACAGGAATAGGGTAATAAGCCTACTATGTCCAGGTCTCAGGACAGTGTGAGTAATACACCTATCTATCCCCCATGTTGTAAGTGTGATAAGATGCATCTCAGAGAGTGTATGGCTGAACAGAAAGGTTGATTTGGTTGTGGCAAGTTGGGCCACAGTTTGAGAGATTGCCCATATACCAGGCAAGGGAATCGCAATGTTCGTCCTCAGGGTCAGGCCATTAGTGCTCTAGCCCCTTTAGCTCATCCTCCTCCTCCTCAGGGTGCCTCATCTAGTACTACTGGCGGTTAGTGCCAGAATCGCTTCTATGCTATACCACTCCTCCACGAGCAGGAGGATTTACCAGATATTATTACTAGTATGCTCCGTGTATTTCATTTTAATGTGTATGTATTGATGGACCCTGGGTTGAGTCTTTCTTATGTGACTCCGTTGGTGGCTGCGAATTTTGAGATCAATGCTAAAAAGATTCCTGAGCCTTTTCTAGTTTCTACCCAAGTAGGTAAATTTGTTATTACTAAGCAAGTGTATAAGAAGTGTCCTATCACTGTCCTTAACATAGTCATGTTTGCAGACTTGATTCATCTTGACATGGTTGCTTTTTACATTATTTTGGGTTGGATTGGCTTCACTCTTGTTATGCGTCTATAGAATGTTGTACCCGTGTAGTTAAGTTTCAATTTCCCAACGAGCCAGTTTTGGAGTGGTTCAAAAATTCTGTAGCTCCTAAGAGTCCTTTTATATCCTACCTTAAAGATAGGAAATTGATATCCAAGGGTTCTATCTATCATTTGGTTTGACTTAAAGACACTAAGTCTGAGACTCCGACTATTCTGTCTATTAGCATTGTCAATGAATTTCTTAATGTTTTCCGGGAAGAACTTCCAAGGGTACCTCCCGATAGAGATATAAAATTCAAGATTGAACTTCTTCCTGATACGTAGCCTATTTCTATTCCTCCGTATCGTATGGCCCCTACAGAACTTAAGGATTTGGAAGAGCAACTCAAAGGTCTTCTTGATAAGGGTTTCATAAGGCCCAGTGTGTCTCTTTGGGGCACACCCATTCTGTTCATGCGAAAGAAAGATGGTTCATTGCGTATATGCATTGACTATCATCAGCTCAACAAGGTCACAGTAAAAAACAAATATCCTCTTCCTAAAATTGATGACCTATTTGATCAGCTGCTAGGTGCCAGCTATTTCTTGAAAATAGATTTGAGATTCGGTTATCACCAACTTAAGTTTAGAGAGTGTGATATTCCAAAGACAGCTTTCCGCACCTGTTATGGTCATTTTGAGTTCCTGGTTATATCTTTCGGGCTAACTAATGCCCTAACAACTTTTATGGACCTCATGAATTAGGTGTTCAGACAGTACTTTGATATGTTTGTTATTGTTTTCAAAGATGATATTCTTATGTACTCCCAAAGTAAGAACGACCATGCAAATCATCTCCGAATTGTCTTGCAAACCCTTAAAGATCATCAATTATTTGCCAAGTTTATCAAGTGTGAATTTTGCCTAAGGTAAGTTGCCTTTCTTGGTCATATTATTTCTTCTGAAGGTATTTAAGTTGATCCTCAAAAGGCAGAAGCTGTGAGGAATTGGCCTAGACCTATCTCTCTATTTGATATTAGGAGTTTCTTGGGTCTAGCTAGTTACTACCGTCGTTTTGTCGAAGGTTTCTCTTCCATTGCTGCACCGTTGACCTGGTTAACCCAAAAGAAAGTTAAATTCCAGTGGTCAGATTCCTGCGAGAAGAGTTTTTAGGAGTTGAAGACTCGACTCACGTCAACCCCTGTGTTGACTCTTCCTAATGGTGTAGATGATTTTATGGTGTATTGTGATACCTCTAGAGATGGTTTAGGTTAAGTATTGATGCAAAAAGGTAAGGTTATAGCCTATACTTCTAGGCAGTTGAAACCGCATAAGAAGAATAACCCGACCCATGATCTCAAATTAGCTGCAGTGGTTTTTTCTTTAAGAATTTGGAGACACTACTTGTATAGTGTTCATATTGATGTCTTTACGGATCATAAGAGTTTGCAGTATGTGTTTACTTAGATAGAGTTAAACCTGCAGCAGAGATGATGGTTAGAATTATTGAAGGATTATGATATAAGCGTGTTGTATCACTGGGGCAAGGCCAATGTAGTGGCAGATGCCCTTAGCAGATTGTCCATGGGCAGAGTAGCGCATATAGAGGAAGATAAGAAGGAGTTAGCCCGCGAAGTGCATCGTTTGGCTATGTTGGGTGTTAGATTACTTGATTTAGATGAGGGTAATGTTTGGGTTCAAAGTAGATCCGAATGTTCTTAAGTTTCAAAAGTGAAGAAGAAGTTGGATATGGATTCTCGTTTGGTCAAACTGAAAGAGTCAGTTAAAGACCAAAAAGTGAAGGTTTTCTCCTAAGGTGGAGATGGTGTATTAAGGGTTCAAAATATATTATGTGTTCCTAATGTTGATGACTTGAGATAGAGGATTATGGCTGAAGCGTATGGCACGCGGTATTCTATTCATCTTGGTGCTACTAAGATGTACCATGATTTGCGGGAAATTTATTGATGGAATGGTATGAAGAAGGAAATAGCAAAGTTCTTAGAGAAGTGTGCAATTTTCCCACAGGTAAAGATAGAGCACCAGAGACCCGGTGGTATGATGCAAGAATTTGGCATTCCTACTTGGAAGTGGGAGGAAGTGAATATGGATTTCATGACCGGTTTGCCTCTCTCTCATCATCATCACGATTCTATATAGGTCATTGTAGACAGGTATACTAAGTTAGCATATTTCTTGCCGGTACATACATTTTTCACCACTGTGGACTATGCTAAGCTATACATTCGGGAGTTAGTCAGGTTGCATGGAGTTCCGTTGTCTATCATCCCAGATAGAGGTACTCAATTTACTTCTCAACTTTGGAGAGCTTTTCAGAAGGGTCTTGGCACCCAAGTTCATCTTAACTCCGCTTTTCATCCGCAGATAGGTGGTCAGGCTGAGAGGACTATCAGACTTTAGAGGATATGTTGAGGGCATGTGTTCTTGATTTAAAGAAAAGTTGGGATGAACATTTTCCATTGATTGAATTTGTGTATAACAATAGTTTTCATGCTAGCTTTGGAATGGATTCATTTAAGGATTTATATGAAAGGTGATGTAGATCACCTGTAGGTTAGTTTGAAGTGGGTGAGGTTGCTGTAATTGGACCTGATACTATGTTGAGGCCATAGAGAAAGATAAGTTGATTCAAGAAAGGTTGAAGATAGCCCAGAGTCGTTAGAAGTCGTATGCAGATGTGTGAAGAAGAGCTCTTGAGTTTGAAGTTGATGATTTGGTGTACTTGAAAATTTTTGCCCTTGAAAGGGGTGAAAAGATTTGGAAAGAAAGGGAAGCTTAGTCCCTGATATTTAGCCCTTACAGAGTTTTGCATCGTGTTGGGAAAGCAGATTATGATATTGAGTTGCCTACAGAGTTGTCAGCTGTTCACCCTGTCTTTCATGTTTCTATGCTCAAGAAGCACATTGGTGATTCTATTGTAGTTGATCTATCAGAAATATTTGATATTCAGGACAACCTTTTATATGATGAGATTCCGGTTGAGATCCTAGATTATCAAGTCCATAGACTAAGGAACAAGAAAGTTCCCTTGGTTAAAGTTTTGTGGTGAAATCAATCAGTTGAGGGTGCTACTTGGGAAGCAGAAGCAGAAATGTGAATTAAGTACCCTCATCTCTTCTCCATGACTTCTAATCAAGCTGAAGGTACTATTCTTCTTTAATTCAGTTTCCTAGTAATCCAGCGTATTCAGTTATATAAATATCCATTCTATGATTCATAAATTCTATGAAGTACTCAAAAGTCTAGAGTAAAGTAAGTCGATTAAGCAAATTGTTCCCATAAGTTTTTTCTTCCCATTTCGTCTTTGGTCTTGAGCCTAACTAGCAACATTCGAGGATGAATGTTTCCAAGGGAGAGATATTGTAATACCCCAATCATTCCTTTAGCCTAAATCCATATTTTGAATGAATGGGAAGACTTCTAAAGCTATTGATGTTTAAAACGTGAGGTATTTCTCTAATCTCTACTTTTTGTCATATGGCGAATTGAATAAGCTTTCCATCGATACCAAATTCACCCAAATCCAACTCGGGTGAAGTGTTAGAGACATTTTAGTGAGATACTATACCACCTTGCACTTTAGCGCATCGCGGAGACAGCCAAATTGGCAGTTGTCATTTTCTAGTGATCCTTCATGATTTTGACGCATCGCGCCAAGGATCAATATCAGAATTGTCCAATTCTAGTGCACCAATGTGATTCCGCTGCATCGCGGTGCCCTTTCAAGTCACGACAAAGTTTTCAAATGCGACTTCACCACATCGCGCCACTGAGCAGTTTCCCAATTGTCAAAATCCAGTGAAGGTCCGCGATCATGGTGTATCACGCCAGGGACAAAAATTGGGCTCCAGTTCTAGAATTTGCTCAAGGGTATTTTGGTCTTTCCACCCATCCTTACCCACTATATATATACAAGTAGAGGAGAAAATCCTCATTTTCCTTTTCCATTCTATCCAAAAGCTAGGGTTTCTTTCCAAAATCCCATCTAATTCTTGTCTAAACATCTCAAAATTGAGCCATAGTTTTCACAAATTAGTTCAAGATTAAAAACTTCCAAGTCAATAACATCAAGACCCTAACTCAAGAAGTGGGAAAAGAAGTTCCAATCAAGTTTCTTCATCTCAAAATCATAATCAAGGTATGTGGGTCTTGAACTAGAATATCCTTTCATTCTTATGTCCAAAGAATTGGTTTTTTTTTATTTGAATTTCCTGATTGTGTAAAGTGGGTTTATACCCAAATTACTTTATGATTGAGTTATTAGAATTGAGCTATTCAAGATTGATATACATGACTATTTCATTGTTTTATTTCCTAAATTGAGAAATTATGTTATGAATTGTATATTACTACTATGAATTAGAATTGATGATTTCCAAGTGATAAATGATAAGAGTCATGATTTTAAGCTTTTCCATAAGAAGTTGATTATTGAATATATATATATGTATATTGACGTTTGAGTTTAAGAGTCAAGAATGAATCTTGTGATGCTTTCTTGAAGTTTTGACATTTGATTTGGATTTAATAAGCAAGTCCACTTGATGTTGAGAAAGATTGTTTTGAGTTGAGTCGAGTTAGGAGTCCACAAATTATTTATGATTTACCGATGAGATATATTTATGATTTTGGTCTCTATGGTAGACCCTTGAGTTGATTAAGGTGCATTTCCTAACTCGTTCTAAGCTTGAGTTTGGGAGTAGTATTTAGCACTGAGCGGGAAGTATGGGTTCAGTGCATCTTACTTCCTCAGAACTACGTGCCACCATAGGATAAAGATTAAGGGCCAAAGGCCAAGAAAGTGATCACTAAAGTTAAGGTTCTACTTCGATTGCAAGGATAGAATAGCTCTCCCCAATGTGGGCAAGACGTTGGACTCCATGTAAGCTCACATGGTTTATGTCAGTTATAAAAAACTCCCAAGTCCATAAGAGTTTACGTTTCTAGAGTCAACAAGTTACTCTAAGGCTTGAGTTGAAGAGTTTGAGTTGAGTATAATGATTTATGAGATTTACAATGCTTGCATTACTATTGATGATTTACAAGGAATATATTTCAGCTAATTCAAGCAAAGAGACTCATTATTGATTGCATGCATGATTTTCTTATATATTTATAATACTGCATACACCCCTACATATTCAGTACATTCCCAAGTACTAGTTCCCATTCTCTTCTGTGTTCTATATTTCCTCATGATGTAGGTTTGGGTGCTCAGTCCCAGCAGCGATAGTGATCTTTGAGTACCTTTATATACATTTTTGCAGTTGGTGAGTCCTTATGGTTTGAGGACCTATGTCCTTGATTTTGCCTTGTTAGTAGAAGGTTGTTTCTTTTTAGTTTAGTACGAGTTAGTTGGGGATCTATCCTAATAGCTCCTCAATCTTATTTAGTAGAGTCTTTAGACAGACTAGAGTACCAGTATGTACAAAAAATTTAGTATTTTATTTGTACAACAAGTATTTCTTCATAATTAAGTATTTTCAAGTTCATGACATGATTATTCTTCCCTATTTTAGCATGATTAGTGTTATAGTGATTTTTGAAAGTGATGACAGGCTTAGAGGGTTAGCTTGAGGCTATGTGTGGCCTTAAGCACCGTGTGAAGTCTCAGGATAGGTTCTTAGGGGTGTTACAAGCTTGGTATCAAAGCCAGGTTCAAAGAATCCTAGGGAGTCTGACAAGCCGCGTTACGTAGAGTTTTGATTATTGGTGTGTAGCCTGCCACATCTATGAGCAAGAGGCTATGGGATGTTTTAGGTAAAGTTGGTTCCTTCTTTCAAAAGTCCATAGTGCATATGACTGTTTTTCTTTGCTGTTATTCGTTCTCTCTTATGACAGACAATGCTTTCTCGTAGAGCTTGTAGAAACAACGAACGACCTCAACCCATTGATTCTTTAGGTGAGATGGTATCCCACATGGAATTTCGGGAAGCTTTTCAGGCTGTAGCTCAGGTGGTTACCACCAATGCTCAAACCCATGCTCAGGTCATAGCTCTACCTCTGCATGAAAGTAATTCAGTGGCGGCTCGAGTTCATGATTTTATGCGGATGAATATGCTAGAGTTTTATAGGTCAAAGACAGGTGAGGACCCACAGATGTATCTTGATGAGGTGAAAATGATCACACTAATTATGCAAGTAAAGGATAAAGAGAGTGTCGAGCTAGTTTTCTATCGCTTGAAAGATGTTGCCTATGATTGGGTAGAGATATGGAGAAATACTAGGGGGAGGATGCCGCTCCCATGACTTTGTAGTTGTTCCAACACGCGTTATTAGATATATTCTTTCCCCCAGAGCCGAGGGAAGCGAAATTAGAAGAACTTATGAACTTGAGACAGGACTCCATGATAATTAAGAGTATTGTCTTAAGTTCAATCAGTTATCTAAGTATGCTCCCGGTATGATGGATGATTCTAGAACTAGTATGAGTAATTTTTTGGCTAGTGTGTTGGGTTATGTCATAAAAGAGTGTAGATCCGCTATGCTTAATAGCGACATGGATCTTTTTATATTAATGATACATGCTCAACAGATTGAAACGGATAAGGTGAAGGAGAGAGAGAATGAGGGGGAATAAGATAGATAGATTAGACCAGCAAGGGTATAGTCAGACTAGATTTTCTAGAGAGATCCTCCCTCAGTTCCAGAGCCATTCTTTTGTGTCAGCGCCTTCATCAGCTAGTGCTCTAGCATCCAGAATCAGACAAGAATAGGGTAATAAGCCTACTGTGTCCAGGTCTCAGGATAGTATGAGTAATAGACCTATCTATCCTCCATGTGCTATGTGTGGTAGGATACATCCCGAAGAGTGTATGGCTGAATAGAGAGGTTGTTTTGGTTGTGGCAAGTTTGGCCACAGGTTTAGAGATTGCCCGTATGCCAGACAAGAAAGTCGCGATGTTCGTCCTCAGAGTCAGGCTATTAGTGCTCCATCCCTTTTAGTTCGTCCTACTCCTCCTCATGGTGCCTCATCTAGTATTGCTGAAAGTCAGCGCCAGAATTGCTTCTATGCTATACCACCCCACCAAGAGAAGAAGGATTCACCAGATTTTGTTACTGGTATACTTCGTGTATTTCATTTTGATGTGTATGTGTTGATGGACCCTGGGTCAAGTCTTTCTTATGTGACTCCGTTAGTGGCTGTGAATTCTGAGATCCGTGCTGAAAAGATTCCTGAGACTTTTCTAGTTTCTACCCCAGTAGGTGAATCTATTATTGCTTAGCAAGTGTATAAGAAGTGTCCTATCACTGTCCTTAACATTGTCATATTTGCAGACTTGATTCAGCTTGACATGGTTGATTTTGACATTATTCTGGGTATGGATTGGCTTCACTCTTGTTATGCATCTATAGACTTTTGTACCTATGTAGTCAAGTTTCAGTTTCCAAATGAGCCCATTTTTGAGTGGTTCGGAAATTCTGTAGCTCCCAAGAGTCATTTTATATCCTACCTTAAAGTCAGGAACTTGATAT
Organism: Capsicum annuum; assembly: GCF_002878395.1. Lineage (NCBI taxonomy): Eukaryota > Viridiplantae > Streptophyta > Magnoliopsida > Solanales > Solanaceae > Capsicum > Capsicum annuum. The sequence continues at coordinate 97,186,196 of NC_061120.1, read as the reverse complement.
CCAAGGGTTGTATTTATCATTTGGTTTGAGTTAAAGACACTAAGTCTGAGACTCCGACTATTCTGTCTATTAGCATTGTCAATAAATTTCTTGATGTTTTCTTGAAAGATCTCCTAGGGGTACCTCCTGATATAGAGATAGAATTCGAGATTGATCTTCTTCCCAATATGTAGCCTATTTCTATTCCTCTGTATTGTATGGCCCCCACAGAACTTAAGGATTTGAAAAAGCAACTCAAAGGTCTTCTTGATAAGGGTTTCATAAGGCCCAGTGTGTCTCCTTTGGTCACACCCATTCTGTTCATGCGAAAGAAAGATGGTTCATTGCGTATATGCATTGACTATCGTCAGCTCAACAATGTCACAGTAAAAAACAAATATCATCTTCCTAGAATTGCTGACCTATTTGATCAGCTGCAAAGTGCCAGCTATTTCTTGAAAATAGATTTGAGATCCGTTTATCACCAACTTAAGGTTAGAGAGTGTGATACTCCACAGACAACTTTCCACACCCGTTATGGTCACTTTGAGTTCCTAGTTATATCTTTCGAGCTAACTAATGCCCCAACAACTTTTACGGACCTCATGAATCGGATGTTCAGACGGTACTTGAATATGATTGTTATTTTGTTCATATATGATATTCTTGTGTACTCCCAAAGTAAGCACAACCATGCAAATCATCTCTGAATTGTCTTGCAAACCTTTAGGGATCATCAGTTATTTGCCAAGTTTAGCAAGTGTGAATTTTGGCAAAGTTCAGTTGACTTTCGGGGTCATATTGTTTCTTCTGAAGGTATTTAAGTTGATCCTCAAAAGGTAGAAGCTATGAGGAATTGTCCTAGACCTATCTCTCTATTTGATATTAGGATTTTCTTGGGTCTAGCTAGTTACTACCATCGTTTTCTTGAAGGTTTCTCTTCCATTAGTGCACCTTTGACTCGATTAACCCAAGAGAAAGTTAAATTCCAGTGGTCAGATTCTTGCGAGAAGAGTTTTCAAGAGTTGAAGACTCGACTCACTTTAGCCCCTGTGTTGACCCTTCCTAATGGTGTAGATGATTTTATGGTGTATTGTGATGCCTCTAGAGTTGTTTTGGGTAGTGTATTGATGCAGAAAGCTAAGATTATAGCCTATTCCTCCAGGCACTTGAAACCGCTTGAGAAGAATTACCCGACCCATGATCACAAATTAGTTGCAGTAGTTTTTGCTTTAAAAATATGGAGACACTACTTGTACGGTGTTCATGTTGATGTCTTTATGAATCACAAGAGTTTGTAGTATGTGTTTACTCAGAGAGAGTTGAACCTATGACAGAGACGATGGTTAGAATTGTTGAAGAATTATGATATGAGCGTGTTGTATCACCCGAGCAAGGCCAATGTAGTGACAGATTCCCTTAACAGATCGTCCATGGGCAGTGTAACGCATATAGAGGAAGATAAGAAGAAGTTAGCCCGTGAAGTGCATCGTTTAGCTATGTTGGGTGTTAGATTACTTGATTCAGCTGAGGGTAATGTTTGGGTTCAAAGTAGATCTGAATCTTCTCTAGTTTTAGAAGTGAAGGAGAAACAGGATATGGATTCTCGTTTGGTCGAACTGAAAGAGTCAGTTAAAGACCAAAAGGTGGAGGTTTTCTCTTAAGGGGGAGATGGTGTATTAAGGATACAAAATAGATTATGTATTCCTGATATTGATGACTTGAGATAGAGGATTATGGTTGAAGCGCATGGCGCATGGTATTCTATTCATCTTGGTGCTACCAAGATGTACCGCAATTTGCGAGAAATTTATTGGTGGAATGGTATGAATAAGGATATAGCAAAGTTCGTAGAGAAGTGTGCAACTTGCCAATAGGTGAAGATAGAGCACCAGAGACCCGGTGGTATGATGCAAGAATTTGGCATTCCTACTTGGAAGTGGGAGGAAGTGAATATGGATTTCGTGACCGATTTATCTCTCTCTCTTCATCATCATGATTCTATATGGGTCATTGTAGACAAGTAGACTAAGTTAGCACATTTCCTACCAGTACATACATCTTTCACCGCTGAGGAATATGCTAAGCTATATATTCAGGAGTTAGTCAGGTTGTATAGAGTTTTTTTGTCTATCATCTCCGATAGAGGTACTCAATTTACTTCTTAACTTTGGAGAGCTATTCAGAAGGGTCTGGGCACCCAAGTTCATCTTAGCTCCGCTTTTCATCCACAGAAAGACAGTCAGGCTAAGAGGACTATCAGACTTTAGAGGATATGTTGAGGGCAAGTGTTCTTGATTTCAAAGGAAGTTGGGATGAACATTTTCCATTGATTGAGTTTGCGTATAACAATAGTTTAAATGCTAGCATTAAAATGGCTCTATTTGAGGCTTTATATGGAAGGCGATGTAGATCACTGATAGGTTGGTTTGAAGTGGATGAGGCTACTGTGATTGGACCTAATGCTGTGTTCGAGGCCATGGAGAAAGTTAAGTTGATTCGGAAAAGTTTGAAGACATCCCAGAGTCACCAGAAGTCGTATAAAGATGTGAGAAGAAGATTTCTTGAGTTTGAAGTTGATGATTTGGTGTACTTGAAAATTTTGCCCATGAAAGGGGTAAAATATTTGGAAAGAAAGGGAAGCTTAGTCCTCGATATGTTGGCCCTTACAGAGTCTTGCATCGTGTTGGGAAAGCAGCTTATGAGATCGAGTTACCTGCAGAGTTGTCAGCTGTTTACCCTGTCTTTAACGTTTGTATGCTCAAGAAGCACATTGGTGATTATGTTATGGTTGCTTCATCAGGAATCTTTGGTGTTCGGGACAACCTTACGTATGATAAGATTCCGGTTGAGATCCTAGATTATCAAGTCCGTATACTAAGGAATAAGGAAGTTCCATTGGTTAAAGTTCTGTGGCAAAATCAATCAATTGAGGGTGCTACTTGGGAACAAGAAGAAGAAATGCGAACTATGTACCCCCATCTCTTCTCCGCAAATTTTAATCAAGCCGAAGGTACTATTCTTCTTTAATTCAGTTTCCTACTAATCTAGAGTATTCAGTTATATAAATATCCATTCTATGATTCGTGTATTCTGTGAAGTACTCGAAAGTCTAGAGTAAAGTAAGTCGGGTAAATTGTTCCCATAAGGTTTTTTTTCCCGTTTCCTCTTTGTTGTTGAGCCTAACTAAGAACATTCGAGGATGAATATTTCCAAGGGAGAGATATTGTAATACCCCAATGGGAAGACTTCCAAAGTGATTGATGTTTAAAATGTGAGGTATTTCTCTAATCTCTACTTTTTGTCATATGGAGAATTGAATAGGATTTCCATCGATACCAAATTCACCTAAATCCGACACTCGGGTGAAGAATTAGAGCCATTTAAGTGAGACAGTATGCCACCTAGCACTTTAGCGCGTCGCGGAGACAGCCAAATTGGCAATTGTCATTTTCCAGTGAGCCTTTGCGATATTGGCATGTTGCGCCAAGGCTTAATATCAGAATTGTCAAATTCTAGTGAACCAACGCGATTCCACCGCATCACGGTGCCCTTCCAGGTCACGACCAAGATGGCAAATGCGACTTCACCGCATCGTGCCACTGAGCAGTTTATCAATTTTCAAAATCCAGTGAAGGTCCACGATCATGGCACATTGCGCCAGAGACGAAAATCGGGCTCCAGTTCTAGAATTTTCTCAAGGGTATTGTGGTCTTTCCACCCGTCCTTACCCACTATATATGTACAAATAGAGGAGAAAATCCTTATTTTCCTCTTCCATTCCATCCAAAAGCTAGGGTTTCTATCCAAAATCCCATCCAATTCTTGTCTAAAGATCTCAAAATTGAGGCGTAGTTTTCACAAATTAGTTCAAGATTCAAAACTTCCAAGTCAAGAACATCAAGAACCCAAAGTCAAGAAGTGGGAAAAGAAGTTCCAATCAAGTTTATTCATCTCAAAATCATAATCAAGGTATGTGGGGCTTGAACAAAAATATCCTTTCATTCTTGTGCCCAAAGAATTGATTTTTTTCTATTGGAATTTCATGATTGTGCAAAGTGGGTTTATACCCAAATTACTTTATGATTGAGTTAGTAGAATTGAGATGTTCAAGATTGATATACATGACTATTTCATTATTTTATTTCCTAAATTGAGAACTTATGCTATGAATTGTATATTGCTACTATGAATTAGAATTGATGATTTCCAAGTGATAAATGATAAGAGTCATGATTTTAAGCTTTTCCATGAGAAGTTGATTATTGAATATATATATATATTGACGTTTGAGTTTAAGAGTCAAGAATGAATCTTATGATGCTTTCTTGAAGTTTTGACATTTGATATGAGTTAATAAGCAAGTCCACTTAATGTTGAGAAAAATTGTTTTGAGTTGAGTCCAGTTAGGAATCCAAAAATTATTTATGATTTACCGATGAGATATATTTATGATTTTAGTCTCTATGTTAGACCCTTCAGTTGATTAAGGTGGATTTCCTTACGTTTTCTCTGAGATTTAGTTTGGGAGTAGTATTTAGCACCGAGTGGGAAGTGTGGGTTTAGTGCATCCTACTTCCCCAGAAATACATGCCACCATAGGATAAAGATTAAGGGACAAAGGCCAAGACAGTGATCACTTTAGTTAAGGTTCTACTCCGATGGCAAGGATAGAACAACTCTCCCCAATATGGGCAAGACGTTGGACTCCATGTAAGCTCATATAGTTTATGTCGGTTATAAGAAAATCCCAAGTCCATAAGAGTTTACGTTTCTAGTATCACCAAGTTACTCTAAGTCTTGAGTTAAAGATTTTGAGTTGAGTATAATGATTTATGAGATTTACAATGCTTGCATTACAATTGATAATTTATAAGGAATATATTTCATCTAATTCAAGAGAAGAGATTCATTATTGATAGCATGCATGATTTTCTTATATATTTATGATAATGTTTATAATGCTGCATACACCCCCACATACTCAGTACATTACCAAGTAATGATTCCCATACTCCTCTGTGTTCTATATTTCCTCGTGATGCATGTTCGGTGCTCAGTCCCAGCAACAACAGTGATCTTTGAGTACCTTTTTTTACATTTCTGCAGTTGGTGAGTCTCATGGTTCGAGGACCTATGTCCTTGATTTTGCTTTGTTAGTAGATGGTTGTTTCTTTTCAGTTTAGTATGAGTTATTTGGGGATCTATACCAATGGCTCCTTAGTCTTATGTTGTATAGGCTATTGTCAGACTAGAGTACCAGTATATATAGAAATTTGAGAATTTTGTTTGTACAGGCCAGTATTTCTTCATCATTATGTATGTTCAAGTTCATGACATGATTGTTCTTCCCTATTTTTGCATGATTAGCGTTATAATAAGTTATGAAAGTGATGACAGGCTTAGAGGGTTAGCTTGAGGCCATGTGTGGCCTTAAGTACCATGTGACATCTCAGGATAGGTTCTTGGGGCGTTACAAGACTACTATCAACTGAATAAGGTCATGGTTTAGAACAAATATCCTTTTCCTAGAATTGATGATCTCTTTGACCAACTTCAGGGTGCTAAGTATTTCTCCAAGATAGACCTTCGTTCGTGGTATCACCAGTTGAAGGTTAGGGAGGTAGATACTTCCAAAACTGCTTTTCGAACTAGACATGGCCATTATGAATTCTTAATCATGTCCTTCGGATTGACTAACGCCCTTGTAGATTTCATGGACTTAATGAATAGGGTGTTGCATAAGTTTCTAGATCCGTTTTTTATAGTTTTCACTGATGACATTTTGATTTATTCTATGAGTGAAGAGGATCATTGCAATCACCTCCGAATTATTCTTCAAACCCTCAAGGATCATAAATTGTATGCAGAATTCTCAAAGTGTGAATTCTGGCTTAGTGTTATTGCCTTTTTTGGGCATATTATGTCTAGTGAGGGAATTAAAGTTGATCCCCAAAAGATTAAGGTAGTGAGAAAATGGCTTAGACCCAGGACTCCAATCGATATCCAGAGCTTCTTGGGTTTTGAAGGGTATTACAAATGGTTCGTGGAAAGTGTTTCTTCCATAGCTGCTCACTTACCAGATTGACAAAGAAAAAAGAAAAAATTTGTATGGTCTTACTTCTATGAGAATAGTTTTAAGAAGTTGAAAGACAAGTTGACTATTGCACTTGTTTTGACTCTTCCTGAAGGTACAAAGGGTTTTGTTATGTAATGTGATGTGTCCCAAGTGGAATTTTGGTGTGTACTTATGCAACATAGTAAGGTAGTATCTTATACATTTAGGCAGTTGAAGGTGCACAAGTGAAACTACCCTTCCCATGACTTTGAGTCAGCGGCTGAGGTGTTTGCACTTAAAATATGGCGGCATTATCTGTATGGGGTACATGTTGATATTTTCACTGACCATAAAAGTTTACAGTATGTCTTATCATAGAAAGTATTGAATCTTAGGCAAAGGTGGTGGTTGGAACTATTGAAGGATTATGACATGAGACTGCACTATTATCTAGGCAAGGCGAATGTGGTGGCCAATGCCCTCAGCAGATTATCTATAGGCAGTCTTTCTTATGTTGAGGAAGGAAAAAGGGAGATGGTTAAAGATATTCACCAGATTACAAATATAGAGGTGTGACTTCTGGATTTTGAATATAAAAGAGTAGTGGTGCATGAGATATCTAAATCTTTCCTATGTGCTTAAGTTAAGGAGAAGCAGGCCGAAGACCCCATCTTGATGCAAATTAAGAACAATATGGGTCAAAAAAAGATGATGGCATTTGAAATTAGCGGTGATAGTATTTTGAGATACCAAGGCAGGCTCTGTGTACCGAATGTGTATGGTTTGTGAGAGAGGATCCTCGACAAGGCTCACTCTTTGAGGTATGTTGAGACCAGGTGGTACTTCTAAAGAAATAACCTTGCCTATGAGGAAATGGGAGATGAATAATATGGATTTGATCACGGGACTTCTGAGGTCCCAAAACCAATACGATTCCATTTAGGTAATTGTGGAGATGATAAAGTTAGCTCACTTTTTCCCTTTGAGGACTAATTATTCAGGAGATGATTATGCCAAGCTGTACATTATAGAAATAGTTCTCTTGCATGGGGCACCTGTATCCATTATATCAGATCAAGGTACGCAATGCTCTTTACAGTTTTGGAATTTTTTTTTTGAGGGGTTTAGGTACCCAAGTGAACCTTAGTACTGCATTCCACCCTCAGATCTATGGATAAGCTGAATGCACCATTCAGACCCTAAAGGATATGTTGAGGGCCTGTGTAATTGACTTCAAGGGTATTTGGAGAGATCATTTCCCATTGATAGAGTTCGCCTGTAATAATAGCTACCATGCCAGCATTAAGATGGATCCTTTAGAAGCACTTTATGGAAGAAGATATAGATCATTGATTGGGTGGTATGAGGTGGGTGAAATGCGGTTGTATGGGCTTGATCTTGTTCACTAGGCAATGGAAAAGGATAAAATCATTAGAGAGCAACTTAATATAGCTTAGAGTCACCAGAAATCCTACGTTGGTGTTAGGAGAAGGGAGCTGGAATTTGAGGTGGGTGATTGGATATTTCTAAAAGTCTTCCCTATAAAGGGAGTCATGTGATTCGGGAAGAAAGGGAAGCTAATTCCTCACTATATAGGACCATACCAGATTATAAGAAGGATAGGTGGTGTTTCTTATGAGTTAGAATTTCCCTCAAGTCTAACTTTCGTTCATCCAGTATTCCATGTGTCCATGTTGAAAAAGTGCATTGGAGACCATTCCCTAATGTTGCTTGTAGAGGAGATCGAGGTGACAGACTCTCTATCATATGAAAAAGAACCTATTTCTATCTTTGACCACCAAGTTCAGAAACTAAGGAATAGGGAAATAGCTTCGCTAAGGTTCTTTGGGGAAATAAAAAAGCTGAGGAAGCTACTTGGGAATCAGAAAATGATATGCGAATCAGGTACCCAACCCTCTTTGAGACTATAAATGGTGGCCTAAATGGTACGAATCATATCCTACTCTCTTTATATTTTCCCTAGTGTGTTTAAAGTAGTTCTTGGTTGTGTTTTGAGCCATCATTTGGGGACGAATGATCCCAAGGGGGGGATAATGTAATACCCTATGATGTCCTCGACTTAATATCTCACTTCGTAGCATGCTTAAAGGGTTAATCATCTGAAAATTTCCTAAGTATCAGAAGGACTTAGTCATATTTTAAGCTCCTAAACTTTTGTGATTTTTAAATCGATTTTTCCAACCTTGCATAATGGATTTTTAAGTTGATTCATGATCGGGGGGGGGGGGGGGGGGGAGTAAAACGGATGTGTCGGGGTTGTTTTGGATTTTTTAGATAACGTTAGAGGTGTGCTTAGATGTTGGAAACAGTGACTCGATATGAATTTGAAGCGCCCCCTCGATGGTTGCATCGATGAAATAGTGGCCCGCTGAGATATCAATGCACTACATTAGTTAACGCATCGAGTACTAGTTCATGTTTTTCTTGTAAATTTTGGGCGAGGAAGGGTATTTTAGTCTATTTTTGCCTATCATAACTCAGTCATAACACGATCTTTAACTTAAGAAGAGCATAATTCATCAAAAACCTCTCTTATTCTCTCAATATGAAAACCCTAATCCATTCCCCAGGGATCAAAGTTCATCCTCAAGGTCCAAAACTCCAAAGACTCAATTACGATTTGGGTTTCTCGCTCTTCTTAAAAAAATAAGGTATGTGGGGTTGTCCTAATCTCATGGGCATGATTTTGATATGAATTTAAACAAGATTTTAATAATTACTTAAGTATGCATGAAATTATAAATGGGGTTTCATTTTTAACATAAAAAGCATGCATTGTGATATGGCTTTAAGAAGAATATTGAAAGATCATGGGGTTGTTTGCTTATATATCTTAATTGTTGAAATGGTGGACATGAGATTTGAATTTTGAAAGGTATTATGAACATGAGTTGTGAATCTTTTAATCCCCATAATGTTGTTTTATGTACTCCACATGATCCTATTATTAAACTACTGAGAGCATGGGTTTTATATCCACTATTGTACTACATTATAAATGATGAATTTCTTGACTATTACCTGTTGGGAATCATTATGCATGTGTCGGTGTATGGGAGTATTGTTGGTGTTCATACTATGATTTGTATAAGAAGTTTTGAGAATTGATGTGGTACTGATGACTTGTAAGTTGGGGTATAATGATACCCTGCGGAGGAATTTCCTCGAATGAAAAGAAGAAAAGAATGTTGTGAGCATGATGCATGTTTTCCTTATATATCATACTTAAGGCTTAATTGATGTGAGTTAGATGGTTACCCGAAGAAAGCACGAGTCAGATGACTATATGCTGGAAACCGTGATTTGCCAACATGGGAACTTAGCAGGGCCACACACACCCAACTTAAAAAGATTTGTAGTGACCTCACTTCATAACATAAAATTATAAGAAGGGTCTAAAGGACTCCCAACAACCGCATTTATAACCGTGTTGAAATGTGGACACAGAGATACGATCGCAGCCTGATTGGTCCGATTGCGTTACCGTGATCGCCGTCCTCAATTCACAGTCGTGGTATCTAAGGCCGTCTACTTTTCTATTTTGCCTTATTTTTCTGCATAGTTGCTACTCTTTCAAACTTAGTTGTCCCTTTATTTTTCTCCTTCTAACCAGCCTCAAGCACCTACAAAGAGTTTAAGATATTGTGACTTATTTAAAAAGAAATAATAGAAAAATGAAAATGATGGCTTGCCTCCCATCAAGTGCTTGGTTTAAGGTCACGACTCTATATTCTTCAGCTTTCATTTATGTCTCCACTTGGAATACTTGAAACGGTGCCCCAACTTTCGATCAATATATCTTTGTGGCACTTGGGGGCAAGGGAAGGGAGCATTGATACTATCTCTATCGTGCCACTTTGAAGACTTGAATATTTTACCCAACTTCACATCAAGCTTCTGAGTAGGCTCGTTGGGTATCGTTATGAACATTTGAAAGGCCACTAATTGGACACTGTTCTTTACACTTCTTTGACTTCAAGTTTGGGACTTTAGTATGCCTATATGGAAGGTCATATTAAAAAATATAAGGAAATTGCTCCTTCTCTCAAATTTCATCACTTGATTGGGTGGATTGACTTTTATCAAATCCACCAAGCAAAATGTTGAAAAGTGGGTAGATGGGGCCTTTTCCCTAATTTTGGAGTCGCATTCCATTAGTAATCTTCACACAGAAATGGACTAGAGTCTTCATAAGGATTTTGCTTGTCTTCTTATTCTGACTCTAGTTCTATTTCCTCAGTTTCGACATCTTCTCTGATATTTGGTTTAGTTGGTTGGTAAATCACCAAGGTTTCATCAATATTGATCTCATTTTGAAGAGTGGGCCCACTCATGTTTCTAGAAGATTAGCCTCCACACCCACTTATTCTATCCTTGTGATTTACTCATTACATGCCCTCATGGATTGATGCATGAGATGCATATTATCCACCTTTGATTCCACCCGGTCCAAGATAACTTGAAGCATTGCTTCAACACCACCCTTTTTGGTTCATTCTTCCTTTTCTTGACCATAAGACCTATGAAAATCATCAGATCCACTAGCACTTAGTTAGTATAATGGGGGTAGGGGCATTTAGACAATCACTCCAATGTCCATATCAACCTCCACATAGAGAATAACCATACTCCGTATAAGATCGAGATGGTACAAATATCTCTCTCTGGGGAGCATATCTACAATCTTGCTAAAAGTGGGGTCTAATACAATATGGACATGGATTGTCATGATTGGATCTCCCACCACCGAATTCACTTTCATTCCAAGATGCCATATTAACAACTAAACAAAATAACTATGAATCTAACTAACAAAAGAAGCAAAACAAAATCACAAACAGCTAATTACAAGTTTGAATCAAAGCAAGTAAGCTAAAATTCAAAACTAACTCAATACACAAAATTATTTTCCGGCAACGGCGCCATTTTTTATAACGCTCAACTTACACATCAATTTGAGTGTATGTCGGCCATCATCAATATATTTACCTAACTAAGAGTCGGATTCAAATAAATGAGGAATAATGTGAGTGACGATTGAGTCAATTTGATATAAAAGCTGCTTACTAGAGTCAAACCTATAGTACAGAATGGTTAGGGCTTTTTAAATCTTGTCAAGTGTGAAAGTAATTCTTGGGATTCTAAAGGACTAACTTGAGACTATGAATAATTCAAGTATAATCAATTAAAATAGATATTGGGACCATACTTTCCTAGGGGAAAATTATGCATGGGATCGTGATGATTTGGTGCAAATTCGAATCGTTGTTGATGTGGTAGGCTAGGTTTAAGGTATTTGAGGCTAGTTTTTCAACAAAATGATAAAAATGTCACTCATTGAATCTTTGGAGTACCTAATGATTGTGTCAATTAAATCCACCCAATACCTTAAATAGGCACCCTAATTTCTAGGATAGTACCCAAGGGATAGTCAACCTTATAATCACCCTTATGTTAAGATAGTTAATATTAGCAAACTAAACTTAATAGTTATCTACTATTGCCTTGGTTCCAACATCCTTCTTTAAAGAATGATGAGGGATCCTAAAGTTCACCCAAACCCCTCTTTCAAGGAGTGTTTAGGCTTTCAAGAGCTTGAGATTTTCACCCATCAAACCCATTTTGGTAATTGAGGCTTTCACCCATAAATCCCAACAAGTTAATCAAGAAATAATAGAACCCATCATCACCAAACTAAAGTATACAAAATATATCACAATCCATACACAATTGCATCCTATTCTAGCATAATCCTAAGGGTAGATCTAGCAAATAATAATGATAATAAACATAAATAAACAAATATTTCCATCAATGTTATCCATAAGAAAATAAAGAGAGGGCAAATTACACTTTAGAATCCAATGAATCTTCTATGGGTGATGCAAAATATACACTTAAATGTCATTGTAATGTCTTGATAGCTCAAGATTAGTACAAGTTTACAACAACCCGTACTTCTACCTAGCTTAAATTCATCTCAAAAATGTTAAAGACTTGCTTTAAATATGAATACACTTTTATACATATAATATTTTAAAGATTTTGACTTTTTATTGTGTGAGAAATTGAATAATCTTTCCATCGATATAAAATTTACTTAAATCCGATGCCCAGGAGAAGAGTTAGAGCCATTTTAGTATGACAGTGAACCACCTGGTACTTTAGCGCATCGCGGAGCTAGCCAAAATGACATTTGTCAAAAACCAGTGAGCCTCCACGATATTGGCGCATCGTGCCAAGCCTCAATTTTAGAATTTTCAATTTTTAGTGCACCAACGTGATTCAATAGCGTCGCGGTGCCTTTCTAGTTCGTATCCAAGGTGGCAACGTGATACCACCGCGTTGTGCCACCAACTAGTTTCCCAGTCATCCGCTTTCCAGTGAGCTAGCACAATTTCACCGTGTTGCACCAGCATGTAAAATTAGGATTTTTGTTCAGGTTCTATTATTTAATTTCAGGGACCATTTGGTAATTTCCCAAAGCCCCTAATCAGACTAAATATGGGATTTATACCCTCAATAGCCAAAATTGCTCATTATGTTCACTATTCCTTAAGAACAAAAGCACTCTATCTCAAATTAGAAAACCCTAGTCTCAAGAAATCAAGTTTAATCCCAAGAATCTCTCCAAGGACTCCAAGAAACTCACGAATTAAGGTATGTTAGATGTTTATTCATGGGTCCCTTCCACCCATGAAGCCCAAGAATCTCATTTCAAAGTACAAGATTATGTATTTATGAGTTTTTCTTGATTTATCTAAATTGAAGTTCATGTTTATATTGTTGTTGGGTGTTGATTCATGTTTTATATTTCTAGTTCCAAGATTTGATCCTAGCATGTGATGATTTGCATGATGTTCATGATAAACCCTTCAAGTTGCAAGTTATTGATGTAGCAATGATACTTGGATGTAGTAATTGTTGTATAACCAAAGCATGTTTCCCATAAGTTTGATAAATGCCTATGTGAATGAATTAGTGCCATTTTAGCATGTCAACATGAGATCCCCATTTATGTACAAGTTAATGCATGGTAAGTGTTTGAAGAAATGACTCATTAACTATATTGTGAATGATAGACTACTGTCATGCTATTCCAAAAATTGTCATGCTTTATATTATCCATGCTATAGAGTCCTGGGGGTATTTAATAGCCAACAATTTAGCCGTTTGCCTAGAGCCAGTGTTAGTTACAAAACAGTCTTAGTCATGTCACACTCAGTAGTACTATCAGTCAGTTTTAGAACTCAGTAGAACTCAGTTAGTTATAGAACTTAGAAAAACTCAGTAATCTCAATATCTGTTTAACCCAGATCCAATAATCAGTTCAAAAACTCAGTGGCATTCAGTCAGAAAATAGAATTCAATAGTATTCCATCAGTCAAGGGGACCCAGTGAACTCAGTTAGATCATTCAGGTAACATGATCAATAACATATTTAGCCCAGTCCAATATAATCTAAGAATCAGCTTAGTGTTTATTCAGTTGGGAGCAGGATTCAATACCGAGCGAGAGTAGGGATGATGGGTTCCTCATCAATTAGGCAGAGTCTTTAGTAGAAGTCCCTGTACTCACGAACTTCACAGCCATAACAGGATAACGGGTCACCCATTAGATTAAGGCTTGGTTACCTCTCAGGGGTCACCCGTCAAATTAGGCTTGACTTCTTGTTTAGGGTCACCCGTCAGATAGGCTTGAGCACCATAGTATCTTTACCCATGCCATGGTACTGACACCCTTCTAGCTGTGGTTATAGGTTGGACCCCACTAGTTCAGATTCAGGATATGTTAGTTAGATGATTACTTTCCACAGTTTCAGTTTTAGTCTTAGTCTTCAGAATAGAACTCAGTTTAGAATTTCATAAATTAGGACTTTCAAATATAGTAACTCAGCTCAGTAAAGAACTCAAATAGTTCTACAGATTTAGGACTGTTGGATACAATCAATCAGCATTAGTATCAGTAAATTCAGGGATCACCCGCCTGATAGAATTGATCTTGGGCGTCACCTGTTAGATAGGATTGACCCCACAATAGTCATTTGTAATATAGTACTAGGAGATCTAGTTATCATTATTATAGTATTAGTAAACTCAGGTAATAGTTAGACAGTATTCAAAATTCGTTATCAAGTGTTAGTATGACCTCAGTTACAGTTTATGTTTTAATGCATGCTTCCTTATTGAGTAGTCTCACGTTATTCACTCAGTTTTATGTTCATGAATATGAACCCTTGCATTTATCCTTACCTCAGCTAGCATACTAGTATATTCCCCTATACTGATACATACTTTTCTTGTGCTATGGTGTCTCATACCATAGGTTCAGATGAATGAGCTCCGAGTACCCTTAGTTGTTCAAATTCAGCCAGCAGCAGTAGAATTAGTAGTGAGTCCTTATCATTCGAGGATGTTCCTTATTTTATTATTGTATTAGATTTAGTATTTCAGTAGATGGAGTTAGTTAGGGGATTGTCCCATCAACTCTATAGTTCAGACATATTAGAGGCTTTTCAGACTAGAGTAGTTTCAGACAGTTGTTTTGGTTTTGGTATTGTTATACGTTATACAGTTGTATTTCATTTTTGAACCTTATGGCAAGTTTTTGCCAAATTTCTACATTATACAGTATTATTATTTAGTTATTACAGTAGGTACCAGTCATGGGTTAGCTTGTGGTTCTTTGGGATTATGAGCACCATATTGTGTCTGGGGTTCAGAATCCGAGGCATTACAAACTTGGTATTAGAGCCTATGATTCAACAGTGTCCTAGGAAGTCTGAAAGCCATATCTAGTAGAGTCTTGTGCATGGGTGTGTAGAGCGCCACACTTATGTATAAGAGGCTATGAGATATTTTAGGAATAGTTTCCCTTCTTTCAGTATTCATGTCGTGTGAGTGAGCATGATCTTTAGTAAAACCCTCAGTCTAATCTGCTTCTCCCTTTCATTTATGTAATATGCCTCTTCAAAGAGCTAATGCCCATAGAAATGATAACCAGCCACCTCAGCCCACAGATTCCTTGAATGAGAATGTGTCACATGTACAGTTTTGGGTTGCTTTTCAGGCGCTATCCTAGCTGTGATAGCTAATATTCAGGGTAACCATCAGGCTGCAGCCCCACCTCAAAAAGATGGGGATTTAGCCATAGCTAGAATTAGAGATTTTATAAAAATAAACCTGCCAGAATTCTTTGGGTCAAAGGTAGGTGAGGACCCATAACTTTTTCTTGATGAGGTGAAGAAGATCACTCAGATTATGTATGTCTCAGAAGAGGAGAGTATAGAATTTACATCTTATAGGTTGAAGGTTTTTGCTTATGATTGGGTAGTGATTTGGAAGAAGAGTAGTGGGGAGGATACAACTCCCATGACTTGGAAGATATTTTAGGATGCGTTCTTAGATAAGTTTTTCCCACTTGAGATAAGGGAAGCTAAGATAGAAGAGTTCATGCACCTGAAGCAGGACTCTATGACAGTCAAGGAGTATTGCCTCAAGTTTAACCAGTTATCTAAGTATGCCCCTGATCAGATGGTTGACCCTAGATCAAGAATAAGTAAGTTTGTAACCGGTGCATCTGGGTTTGTGGTTAAGGAGTGTAGGACTACTATGCTTAATAGAGACATAGATCTTTTTAGATTGATAATGCACGCTCAATATATTGAGGTAGAGAAAGCAAAGGAAAGAGAGAGAGTAGATAAGAGAGCCAGGATAGGTAGTTTTAGTTTTTCTCACCCAGGGTCACAGGTTATAACCGTTCTCAGTATAGTCAAAAGTTTTTAGTCCCATTTCTATCTTCAGCTAGTGCGCCAATACCAAAGTTCAGGAATGACAGTCATGATGGGGCACCAGGTTCCATGACCCTGGGTAGTGTGAGAAGAGATCGTACCTATTCACTTTGTGAAAAGTGTGGTAGAAATCACCTAGGTGTGTGTAGATCAAGAAAAAAGGTATGTTTTGGATATGGTAATTCAGGCCACAGGTTATGGGAGTGTAGAATAATGGCTTAGAGAGTTAGAGATTTGCGTCAGCAGGGTACTACTTCTAGTACCACTGGTGGTCAGCGCCTGAATAGACTTTATGCACTCCAAACTCGCCATGATCAGGGAAGTTCCCCTACCTTAGATTCCGGTACGCTATGAGTCTTTCATCCTTATGATATGCTTTATTAGATCCTTTGCTCCCAGTTGAGCTTAAGTTTTCAGCATAAGTAAGTCAGTAAAGCCAACCATTTAGTTTAGTAGTCAAGCAGTCAAATTCGTATAGTTTGTTTTTCCCATCTTTCCATCTAGTCATATTATCAAAAGTCTCGAGAATGTAACTATTCCCAGACAGAATCCTAGTATTTGCGAGTTTAGCTCAGTTTACGAATCGTGCATTAGTTTTAGATCCCAGATATTCAGTCACTATTTAGTTCGTAGGTACCCTATGCATCGCCCCGGTATCTTAGTGAAGTCAACATTCTTCGAAGGACATAGTATCCTAAGGGAGAGATGCACTATAACCCCCAAGCTAACATGATCTAAACCTTCCATTTTATCTTTACGTAATGAATCCAGCTTGAGGTAATGGGTACTCATAGTTGACCCTGTAGTTCCAATCTCAGTTGTAAGCTATGTACTCAAGGGCTCAGTTTAGTTTACGATATTCAGTTCATGTATCATATTTCAAACTCATTCATGTTCTCATATTTCAAGTCATGCATTTTTAGCAAATGATGTTCGTCTTATTAGTGTTCTCAACTTAAGGTAATAGTCTTTCTTAGATCTACTCAGTTCCATGTTTAGTTACAGCCATATTCTTAGTATCAGTTATTGTTGCATATTTAGTCACACATTCATTAATCAGTTCATTCATGTATTCCATGTATCAGACATACATGTCCAGTGTATAAACTCAGTCTGTCAGTACTCTTTTAGCTTAACTAGCCACATTCGAGGATGAATGTTCCCAAGATGGAGATATTGTAACACCCCGTACTTCTACCTAGATTAAATTTGTCCCAAAAATGTCAAAGACTTGCTTTAAAGATGAATACACTTTTATACATGTGGAATTTTCAAGATTTTGCCTTAACAAATTTATGGCTAAGTGTTTGAATTATCAGTAGGTTACGGTAAACACCAGAGGCCTAGTGATATTCTTTAGGAGTTTAACATCCCTATATGGAAGTTGGAAGTGGTAAGCAGGGATTTTGTGAGTAGGTTGCCTCATACACGTCGTTAGCATAATTTGATTTTGTGCATTGTAGATGGAATGATTGAGTTAGCCTATTTGTTGCCAGTTTATACTTTGTATCAGTTGAGCATTATGCTAGAATCTATATTAGGGAGTTGATAAAGTTGCACGGGGTTTCGTAGACCGTTATTTCAAATAGAGGTACTCAATTTACCTTCTATTTTTGGAAGGATTTTTAGAAGGGTCTTTGTACCCAAGTTCATCTCAATACAGCTTTTCATCCTCAGATAGATGGTAAAGAAGAGCGGACCATTCATATATTAGAAGATATATTGAGGGCTTATGTTAACAACTTCAAGGGTAGTTGGGATGACCATTTCCCTTTGATTGAGTTTGCCTACAACACTAGCTGTTACTCTAGTATTCAGATGGCTCCATTTGAGGCTCTCTATAGAATGAGGTGTAGATTTCCTATTGGTTGGGTTGAAGTAGGTGAGGATACTTTAATAGGTCCAAATTTGGTATATGAGGCAATGGAGAAAGTTCAGTTAATCCAAGAAAAGTTTAAGATAGTCTAGAGTCGACATAAATCCTATGCTAATGTGAGAAGAAGAGGTCTTAAGTTTGTGATTGGTAACTTGGTTTATTTAAAACATTAGCCCATGTAAGGGGTGAAGATATTTATCAAGAAAGGGGAACTCAGTCCCCATTATGTTGGCCATATAGGATTTTGAGACGTTTTGGGATGGTGGCTTAGGATTTAGACTTACCTACAGATTTTGCATCAGTGCATCCACTATTTCATGTTTCTTTTCTTAACAAATGAATTGGAGATGCAACTTCTCTCATTCCTCTAGAAAATATGGTCATGAAAGATAGCCTTTCCTACGAATAAGTCCCAGTTGAGATCCTTGATCACCAGATTTATAGGCTAAGGGAAAAAGAAGTTCCCTTGGTTAAGGTTCTATTGAGAAATCAGTCCGTGGAGGGAGCTACTTTGGAAGTAGAAGCTGATACGTAAATCAAGTATCCCCATATTTTCTACAAGAATTCAGATTCATCTTGAGGTAGTGGTTTTCACTAAATTGATTCTCTTATT
Source organism: Capsicum annuum (assembly GCF_002878395.1). Taxonomy (NCBI): domain Eukaryota; kingdom Viridiplantae; phylum Streptophyta; class Magnoliopsida; order Solanales; family Solanaceae; genus Capsicum; species Capsicum annuum. The sequence continues at coordinate 97,167,859 of NC_061120.1, read as the reverse complement.
TTCTATCTCGGCTATCTAACTATCCTTATTTCATAGCATGCATTCATGAATTTAATTCAAGCCATGCATCATGTTTTAGATTCAATTACTTAATGATGATTTGGCTCATAAGTATTCGGTGCATTATCTCAGTCTTCTTAATATATCAGTTCAAACAGTTTCATTTAGGGATGAATAATCCCAAGAGGGAGATATTGTAATACCCCAAAAAATTCTAGACAAGTTTCCAGCTACTCGTCCCATGTTTAGAAGTCCCAAATCTATTTAATTCACACTAAGTAAAAGTGAAATAACCATTTTAAGACCCCAAGATTTTGAATATTTCATTTTTTGCCTTCCTAAGTTTGAAATGTTAATTTATGAGTTGAAAATTTTTTAAGGATGTTTAAAGGGTCATCCGAGAGAGTTTCAAAATTTTTAGAAGAGGTTTGGGGTGTTTTGGGACTACGGAGGCAATTTGGACATGTCACGAAGGCTGTCCCTCCATGATACATGGCGTGTCATGGAGGTTAGTCTCCATGATACATTTTGTGTTACGGAGGCTAGTCTCCATGAAATCCTTCGTGCCACAAAGGCTATGAAATCCTGCAACATCTTTTAAAGGCTCAAGGGGTATTTTCATCTTTCTCTTCACCCTACACATCTAATTGACATCTAAAAATGACATAGGGGAATTATTTTCCTCATTCTCTATAGTTAACAATACTCAAAATCATCCCATCATCATAAATATAAAATGCAAAGCTTTTCAAAAAAATTCACCATTCTAGGTACCAATTCCAAGCTTTCTTCAAGGATTCAAGAAACTCAGGTACGTGGGATATTCATCAATGGGATTACTTCCACCCATTGAGTCCCAAGAACCCTTTGTTTTTTCAAAGTATAAATTCTTTTTCCTATTTCAAGAAATTTCAATGTTAAGTATGAAATTACTTAAATTCTTCTTAATTGTTTTGAATAAAAACCATGACATTGTGTTTCCCCATGTGAATTTTAATCTTATATGTTTTATAATCTACGTCAGCCATATCATGTTTAGTTGATACCATGTCAACTTCTCAAGTTATGAAATAAACCTTATGATCATGTTGTTCTCATAAGTTTAATGTATTCCTATACTCATGATCATGAATTTTATTATATTTGTGAAATATATCATGTTTTGGAGTTTACAAAACTTGAATTCCCTTATAGTGTTTTAAGTGATGTTATTGTATTTAAAGAATTATTCAATGCTGGAGGGTTATGAATACTTGATACCTATGTGTTTGCACATGCTTTAGATTTTTAAGTTTTAAGTCAGTTAGATCAGGATTTTATCATCATATTCAAATTATCATATTTATGTTGAGTAATTATCAATTACAAATTCATTTAACTTAAATCAGTACCAGTGTCAGTTCATTTAGGAGTAGGATTTAGCATCGAGTGAACCTAACGATGAAGACTCACCCGCCAGTAGAGGACTAACACCTTTAGTAACATTCCCTAGTTTAAGAATTACATAGCCAATGTAGGTTATAAGATATAGCCCATAAGTAGAGGATTGATACTCTCTTAGAGTTCACGTACCAGTAGAGGAATAACATACCAGTCCTTCAGGACATCAGCCTTATGGATCCACATAGTCAGATATTTATTAGTACTCAAGGCAAGGTACTGATACCCTTCTAACTGAGGTCAAAGGTTGGACCCTAATTAGCTTAAATTGGGGCATGTCGGTTTCATAATAGCTCTCACAGTCTTAGTTCAGTATTTAGAGTATGTCACCTCAATTTTGAATAACTAAGTGTACAGATATTAGTTATTCAAATCATTTCAGTACATGTTTATGCTTGGTCTTGCATTCATTTTACATGTTCATGTACTCATGCTCAGTACTTATATGTATTTCAGTTAGTCCCTATCTCACATACTAATACATTCAAAGTACTAACTACATACACTTTTTGTGCTATGTTGTCTTATAAGATAGGTTTGGACCCTTAGTTCCTCGATTACCCTTAGTCAGCTTTGTACCACTCTGCAGCAGTTGTGGTGAGTCCTCATCCATTAAGGATAAGTATTTATAGTTATTTTTAGTATTTTCTTTATTTCAGTCAGCCAGAGTTAGTTTTTTTCAATAGTTTCAGATATGTTAAGTATTATTTCAGTAGTACATCTTAACAATATTTGATCAGTTTAACTTTCGTATATGATATTATAGTATTATTTTATTCAGTGCTCATAGCAAGTACTAAATCATGGGTTAGCTTGAGGTCAACTGTAGCCTTAAGCACTGTGTTACCACTAGGGGGTAGTCTAGGGTCATAACATCCCATTATCTTGGTAAGACTATTCCTTGTTAGAGGGAAAGCATTGGTTAATAATAAGACTAGGTAGATGAATTTTTGATTAAATCATAAGGAAGTGACATTTAATGTATGTCGATCTATGAATCAACCAAGAACATGTGTGTGATCTTAATTATTAAAATAGTTGATGAGGATGCATTGGTAGCTCTTATTATGGAGAGGCTTGCAGTCATAGAACTTGTAGCAGTTATTATGAACTTTGAGAGTGATAATATTGATGCTTATGATAAGATGGTGAGCATACTTATTGGTTAAAGTTCATACAAATTTGCAACAAAGAAGTTGGATCTTGATTTGAAGAATAGAGTGACCCAATTGTCTAGGCCTTCTATTGAGGATCCTTCTATTTTAGAGATCACAACTCTTTTATACCATCTTTTTTATGCATTCTTGGAAGTGAACAATACTTAATGGGTTATTATTGTATCTAATTTGGTGGATTGATAGGTTACAACTCTAGTGTCTATCGGTACTTCTACTACAGAAATTTGACTTTGAGGTTAAAGATGAAAAAAGGGATTGAAAATTAAGTGGTTGGTCATTTATCATGGCTTGAAATAGAGGCAATGAAAAATTAGAAGGATGATCTTAGGATAGGTAACAATTCTCCAGATGAGTAGCTATTGGTTGCATAGAAAGACTTGATTCCATGCTTTTGTAGATTTTTCCAATTATTAGTAAGCAATGTGGTGCCCAAAAAACTATCATTTCAGCAGTAAAAGAAGTTTATGCATAATGCATAGAAATTCTTCTAGGATGAGCCATACTTGTTTTGGATTTGTGCAGTTCAGATGATATGTGGATGTGTTCTTGAGGTTGAGATGATGGGTATTCTAGATATATTCCATTTGTCATCAGTTGAGGGTCATCATAGTGATGCATGAACTGCTAATAAGATCTTGCAATATGGTTAATACTAGCCTACCCATTCATAGAGACATTTATGACTATACAAAGCTTTGTAATTAATGTCAAATACAAGGAAATATCTCAAGAATAAAAGAGCTCCTGATAATTGTAATACTAGAGTTTAAGCTATTTGATATATAGGGCATTAGTTTCATTGGCCCCTTTGTGAAATCATACAGTATAAAGTATATCTTGGTTGTTGTGGATTATGTTTCAAAGTGGGTGGAAGAAGTTGCATTAATAATAAAGAGAAGAGTGTGATGCATTTTTGAGATTTTTGAGGACGAACGGATTCTCCAAATTTTGTACAGCAAGGGAAATAATTAGTGATGAGGCTCCTATTTTTGCAATCATCTATTCAGACCCTACTTGAAAATATGGTGTAAAACATAGGGTGGCAACACTCTACCATCCTAAGACAAGTGTCAAGTTGAGATCTCCATTCTTGAGATTAAGTCCATTTTGGTGAACACTATGAATGCCAATAGAACGGACTGGTCTAGAAAGTTGGATAATGCATTATGGGCATACCAAACAACATTTAAGACCCCTATTGGAGCTTCTCCATATTAGCTTGTGTACAGAAAGGCTTGCTACTTTTCTGTTGAACTTGAGTATAAGGCATTATGAGCATTAGAGAGGTCAAATTTGGAGTGGAATAATGCGGAAAAGCTGAGGCTTGAGCAGCTAAAGAAATGGATGAATTTTTTTTCAAGCCTATGAACATTCATCTTTGTACAAATAAAATATGAAATCATAACATGTCCGAATGATAGAAAAGATAGAATTCACCATTGGTGACATGGTTTTGTTGTTTGAATCCAAGCTTTGCTTTTTTCCTAGAAATTTGAAGTCAAAATGGAGGGGACCATATCGAGTGGTGATAGTATTTCCATATAGTTCCATTAAGCTTGAAAATAGCAAGGATCAGAAGTTTAAATTAAAATTTAAAAGGGTGATGCATTATCTTGATAATGTTGAAAAAGTCAAGATGGTATGTGATGTGATCTTGATAGAGCCTGAGTAAGTGGCTCAGTTAAGTCATGCCATAATATTAAATTAGGTGTTTCATGGGAGGCAACGTATGGGGTAGTTTTGTAAAGTCTTAGTAGCCAAGTTATCCACATGATGTTGCTATATTAAATCAAGTGCTACTTGGAGGTTAACCCAAGGATTTTGTACTTTTTATTCCTTTTTACTTATAGGGTTGTAATGACCCTTCAAGTCATTTTCCATATTTCTACATATTTTGTCGTTAGAGCTTTTCTATAGCTTCCCCAAGTCATTTATGACTTGCTAGGATTGACGGTTTCATTACTGAGAAATTCATTTGGTTTTAAGAGCCAATTCCCTATTTAGAAGTCTTCCTATGTTGCAAATAGTCATTGGGCAAAAACTTTAGCAAAATGATTGTGAATGCAAATTCTAACTGCACCAACAGCTCCGTAATATTGATTTTAGGCTAGGTAGATTTTGGTTTGGGTCCTGAGGAACCCGGTCTCATTTACCTACTAGTTGGAAAGTTAAAATTATAAAATGTAGGTATAGGGCCCATATTTGATTGAAACAACCTCAGATGGAAATTTTGAGTACGCCATCACATTCGAAATGTCAAATTTGGTGTTACGTAGTTTATTTATGTACATGGTATTCCGGATGAATCCCGAGGGCTTGATGGAAACTTAGAAGACTTCCAAGTTTCAGCTGTCAACTGATGCAAATGCAATCACCATCCTTGATTCGCGATAGCGGTACTGTAATGGCACAGTATAGGTCACTCTCGTAACTAATTGTGCAGTCTTCAAGTACTCCGATCGCATACCTTGGACTAATGATAGCGAGTCGGAAGTACCTAGACATGTATAAAATGACCTTATTTGCCCAAATTTTGGCCATTAACCACCATTCTCTTAAGAGAAAAAACCCTAAAGAGTGAGACTTCTCAAGATTGATACTTGTGGGTGACTTAGGAGCTTGATTAACATTTATTTTCATGATTATCATCCATTTTAAGCAAAGAATTTACCCTTTTCTTGGTAAGATTTATTGATTTATTGCTCAAAACCCTATAAAACTTTAGGACTTGATTTCATCCCTAAGTTAGCCTGGTTTTCACTCATCTTTTGAGGTTATTATTTCTTGAGCTTGATAGCATGTTGGGTTGGTTTCGAAAATGCAATTTTCGTAAGTGGGACCCACATAAAGTTTTTGAGGTGATTTTTGGATCCAAAGAACAATGGTTCAATAGGGGTATCATTGTTCTCATATTTTTGATAGCTTGGCATCTTGAGGAGGCTTCACAAAAGAGAAAAGCTAAGGTTTAGCGATTCATTAAGCTTTCTTCGATATTGAGGTAGGCTAGGTTTATCCCTTGTTAGATTGATCAATGTCATAGTATATTTATGATATATTGTTAGATTGGGATGGGTTTTAGGTGTTAGAATGATAAAATTCAAGACTTGGGTTTGTTGAACCATTTAGGTTAAATTAAAATCGTAACAATGCTTGGCTTGTTCCTTTGGCCTGAGGTGAATTGGACTTCACTACTCGCAATTAGAATGAGAATGTCCTAAATTACTCAAGATTAAGTATCATGATCTAATTAATCATGCTTAGGGTAAGTTGTCCTTAGTTTCTCACACTAATGAAAGTGCCTTAGTTGCTATGATTGAGTTAGTTATAGTGTTTGGAATGACCTTTACCTTAAAACTAATTGTGGCTTGCTATACATCTAAGAGTGGATTAAGATACCTTAGCCTAGTTCGACGTAGAAGTTGACTTAGAATAAAGTTTGGGGATTTCAAAGTGGGCTTTTTGACCCACCTTAAGTCAAGATTGATGTTAACTATTCTGAAACCTTTGTGCGTATATTATATGCCTAGAGAATGCCCTTTTGGAGGCTATATTAAGGGATCTTGGTACTTGTTGGTTTTGATAAATGATGTTAAAAGTAATGCCTAATGATTATTCCATATGTTTGATTTATTGGTTAAGCTTATTATGAGCTACTGATTATGCTATTATTGTGGCTATTGATTGGGTTACCGATTATACAATTGAATTAGACCATAACTATCATATTATCTAAGCCATAAATTATGTTATGGACTATGCTATGAATAAGCTATAGATTATGCCATGGATTAGCTATTACTCGGGCTATTGATAAACTATCTTTTATGCTAATGATAGGCCATTGAATATGCCTTTAATGAGTCATTGCTCATGATGTTGCTTATGATTATGATCATGCTAAGAAATTATGCTTGAACATTCCTACATCAACGATTGCTCCATGAATTATATTAGAAGTCATACTTACTGATTATATGAGAGGTTATGCTATTAATTATGCTTGAAATCATGATGCTATATTATATGATCACTTATACTGTTGATTTTCCTACCGACTATGATATCTTAATACCCGACAAGGCCGAAGGATATCATGATGATATATTGATACCTAGCAAAGTTGGAGTATATTATGATAATATATTGGTACACGACAAGGGAGGAGGATATTGTCATGTTATATTATACCCGACAAGGATGAAGGATATTGATACCTGGTAAGGCCGGAGGATGATTATGATGATATATATAAACTCCGCAAGGCTAGAATATGATTATGATGATGCATTGATACCCGACAACGCTGGAGGATAATTTAAATGATGTACCTATGTGTACATCTACCAGTTCGAGTCCGGCTATGCCATATTTATGGCAATTATATGCATATATATACTTATATGGAAATTGGGTATGTTGTTGACATTAGATATGTCAGTTATAGCCCGAAAGTGATAAATACTTATAAAGTGGTATAGTTGATGATTAGTGATAATTGAGGATTAGTGACAATTTATGATTAGTGGTGAATTTAGTTTAAGTGACTAATAATGTCTAGTTGACAATCGAGGACTAGTTTGTAAATGTGGATTAGATAATAACTAATGTTAGATGAGAAATGATAATTATCTAATGAATAGTGATTAGTGGATATGTGGTGAATAATTGTTGAATGATAACTACATGTTATATGATCACTATTTATTAAATGGATTAGTTAATAAATGATGGTTAGCTAATAAATGGTGACTTTTGAGTATCTATGATAAGGTTGTTAAATGATGGTAGTATTATTATTATTGGTATATTATGACAATATTGGTAAATGGTATATTGATTATACTTGTGGAATGATGGTAAGATAATGATGCAGGTTGGTTATAATATTGGTTGATTTCTTTATTCTTCTCTTGAGTGCACTCTCCAATCGTATGGGAGGCTTGATGAGTTCTTCACTTTTCTATACCAATTGGCCTATAGGAGCTAAATTTGTAATTATGTTCGCTTATGTTGATGCTTTATGAAACATTATTATCCAGCGTTGTTTACTTATTATGCACAGAGGTATTGGCATGTGTTAATGCCTTATGTTATCCTACTATTCCAATTTAATTACTTATTTTGTACAGGAGTATTGGAGATTATTCAGGTTCATGTCTGTACCGTGACTTAGTTATGTTATCTTACATTTATCATACTTATATCATGATTTAGCTCAGTCAGTCGATGATGCCTACTAAGTACCCATTATTTTGGTACTCATACTATATTTCAGTACCTTTTTAGTGTAGATCCGAGCGCTTGTTGCCACTATTGATTGAAGTTTGTACGGCGATTGATTTTTGGAGATAGGGTGAGCTCTTAGAGTTTGATTTGCCCATTTCCATATTTAGTCTTTTGTTTTGAGAAAATTGTTGTTGACTATTCTAAACATTTGAAGTTATATTATTCTCATTTTATACTCTTTACTAGCTCTACCAGGTCGTGGGATGGTATTTAGTATATATTATTTTATCTATTTAGAACACCTGCGTATTTATGAATTGTGTTCTTGAATTTCTCCTATGATGGGCATTTCCTACAGAATTAACTTATTGCATTAACTCTAGGTTATGGCTGGCTTATCTACTGGTGAATTTTAGTAGGTGCCATCATGACTCATAAATCGAGTTATGACAAATTGTTATCAGAGCCTAGGTTTCACCGTTATTGTTGTTACAAGAGCGAGTTTCTAGTAGAGTTCTATGGATCAAAATGATGATGCCCATTTTCTATCTTAGGAAGGCTATGGAACATTCTTAGGAGTTCTTCACTTCTATCACTCATATCGTGCTAAGATTTTGAATTGTTCTATAGAACTATTCCCTTGAATTTACTTTTTTGCAGATGGAAAGGACACGTGTTATCGCTACATGAGATGTGGGTCCAGAGATTGAGCCTAGGGATCCTACTCCAGTTCATGGAAAGCCTAGAGGTCATGGAAAATCGGGTGATATATCCCCAGCTAGTACCCAGGACAGTCTGCCTTCCCCAAGTTCTATTCCAACTCTAGATTCAAAGGTTATTCCATCCTAAACAGTAGAGGGCCAGGGACCAGCCTAGGCTCCATCAGGGTGTAACACCCTGCATTTTTTGGCTAGACTTTGAACCATCGTTCATAGGTGTATAAACTCAAATCCCATGATTTATATTTGAATACATGTATCATGATCATAATCGTAGTGTGAAGAGTGCCTATGAGGTGAAAAATGTTCATCGGAATCACTTAGAGAAAAGTTGAGCTAAGAGCCTTCGATACAGCCAAATCTTGGTACTCTATTCTACAGGGGTCAAATTTGAAAGTATATAAATTTTGACACATATGGATTTTTGCAGCTCAAGACACACTAAATTATAGATAGTTGAATTAACTTTCCAACAATACCGATTTCGCCTTAATTTGATACCCGAGTGAAAGTTATGACCATTTTCTTGAGAAATAGTAAGGTTCTATGATAGGGCCACATTGCGAAAGCCATTCACCCAGAATATGGTCCGCGTCACAGAGGCCATTCTCCCAGAATAGGGTCTACGCCGCAGAGGCTATTCCCCTACTATTCTTGATTTAAGTGGCCAAGAGGTAATTTAGTCCTTTCTCTTCAACCCCACTCGTCTAAAACGTGACATATAAAAATCAAATGGGCGTTATTTACCCATTAACCTTAAAATTTCTCACGTAGAAACCCTCTTTTTTCCCAAGAACAAAATTCAGGCTTCTTCTCTCAAGAACTCAAGAATCTAAGTTCTAATTTCAAGTTTTCTTCAAGAATTAATCTAATTGAGGTATGTGGGGTTTTGAACAAGGTTAATCTTTCATCCTTGAGCCCGAAAGTATGATTTTCAAGTTGAATTTACATTTTTTAAATCAGGGTTCATCCCCAAATTCTCATATATTGAAACATAACATTACTCTATGATTTAAAGGACTAAAAATGCATAAGAGTTGTACTTATTCATGTTTTAAACTACAAGTTTGATATTTTGTCTTGAATTTCATTATTTTGATTAGGAATTATTATTCTCCTAGGTTTAATATGTTTTCATTCTTAAATTCATGTACTATACTCATGTAATGAACTATCCACTGTCTTGGGTCTCTGAATTATGACTTCATATTACTGTTTAAGGAGTTGTTATCGTATTTTAGTAAGCATTCAATTGGAGGGTTAGGAACACCCGGTACCTATGTGTTTATTTGTTATTTTTGGACTTTTCAAATGCCAAGTCTGTCGACACATGATTTTATAGTTAAACTATGTTTGCTATACTCGTCTCGAGCACTACCAATTTACATGTTTATGATTACTTCAAACAATGTATGAACTGATGTTTTCAAAATACCATGACTTGAGCTTTTTAACTTTGGTATATGCATAAGTTAGTATTTCAGTGTGTTTCAGTTGGGAGAAAGATTTAGCAACAAGTGGGAAGTATGGGTTCAGTGCATCCTACTTTCCCATAAATTATATGCCACCATAGGTTTAGGGGCCTCGCTAAAGAGTGTCTCCCCTTGCCCAATGTGGGCTTAGTTTAGTGATCACTCTACTTTAGGTTCTACTCTAATGGCAAGGATAGAACAACCCTCCTCAACGTGGTTCAGATGTTGGACTCCATGATAGCTCACATGGTTTATGTTGGTTACATAATAGCCCTCACAGTTCTTGTCAGTATTTAGTTTATCTCAGTTCAGATTTGCTTGACCAAGTAATCTAATTTTAGTAATTATTCAGTCAATTTTACAGATTTCTCATGTTATTCAGATCATATCAGTGCATGCTATAATTGGTCTTCCATCTTAGTTTTACATGTTCATGTTTTCATGCTTAGTATCAATACATGATCCTCAGTTCAATTTTACAACATGTTTAGCTTTATATGAGATTTACATATAGTATTTATGATTTACCGCTTCCCAACTTCAGTTCTACTCATTCTTCAAAAGTAAAGATTTAAGAAACTAAGTGTAGTGATTCACCAGCTTATCAGATTATGTTTGTACTCATGTTCTAAGATACTTCAACTTTTAGTTAATTTCAGTCACTTGGTGAGGCTACTTGCACTTGGCATGCATGTTTTAAGTTTATGTATCTATTCAGTTTTACTTTTTGCATTCACCCCTACTAACTCAATACATTCCAAAAGTACTGATCATATATACGTCTGTGTGGATACATTGTTTCATAATGTAGGTATCAAAAGTAGTCCACACACTAGGGTCAGACAGTTCTCAGTTTTCAACCAGCAGGTAATCCGTTCTTCTATTTTGAGAACTCCATTCAGTTGTGTTCCTGTACTTTATTTTGATTAGTGGTAGTTGAAGGCATGTCCCAGCTATCTATAATCAGTATAGTAGAGGCTTCATAGATGGTCTGTCAGAGTTATTCATGTAATTCAAGTTCTTTCTTCAGTCTTATCATGTTGTAAACTTTATCAGCATTATAGTTATTTAGATTTCCTCATGTTTATGTTTTTGTACAGCAAATTTATCTTTTATTTATATTATAAATTAATTGCTCAAGTAGTATGCCTGTACATAAGTTAGCTTGGGATCACTTGTGGTTCTAAGCATCATGTTACGACCAATGGGTAGCCTCGGGTCATGACAAACTTTGTATCAGAGCCCAAAGTTCAAGTGTCCTAGGGTGTCTATGAAGCCGTGTCTAGTAGAGTCTTAGGGAATAGTACGAAAATGTCTGTACTTTTCTTCGAGAGGCTACAGGGCATTTAAGAAATGTTTCTTTTCTTTTATGTCTCAAATCATGCAGTAGAGATGTTCTTTAAGAAACCTATGCAGATTCTTACATTTCTCTACTCATGCCAACTCTGCCTTAGTTTTAAGGTAACAACATTAGTCAAGCTCAAATTCCTATAGATAGAGCTTTCTCAGATAGTCCCTATAGGCAGTTATGGAATTGGACACAGGCTCAAAAGTATCCCATCAGTGCTTTGAAGTTTTAAAGTTTGAAATATTTTATTCTTATTTATGAAAATTATACACTAAGACAAAGTCATATGTGCTCCTAGATCCTTTGTCAGAATCCTATGATAGCATATGACCTAGAGTTAGAAGCACAAACCTAGGAATTTAATAGCAGTAAAGTGGGGATAGTGTTTATTTGGATTTAGTAGATTATGTATCCATGGAGTTAGTTGTATGAAAGGTTAACAAGTAGGCTTGAAATAGTGTATACAAGAATTTCAATTTATTAATTCAAAGATACGCGTGATAGTGTGCGGTTATAATCTAGAGGTGTACCTAAGGCGATATAGGATTGTATTATTTATAAGTTTTTACAGTGTGTTCTTTGATAGTACCCTTGAGTTGCTAAGTGTGAGTAAGGCTAGTTATGTAGTATATAATGTTCTTACCATCTAAGTTATGGGCTATAGAAAGCTAAGAGTTGTATCTCAAAATAAAGTCTTAGCAGTGGGTTTTACATTTTCAAGTATAGTTTTTCTGGGTGAGTTTATTATTTATGTATATTGTTATATCTTGGACCTAGAGTAAAATGGTTGTAGTTAAGTTTAGAGTTTATTAGAGAGGTCCACAGACTTAGAATGATGTGTTAAAGCTAAAGGGGAGATGATAGAACAAGGAACCAAGTCAGGCTCTCAGATTCTAGTAGTGATGTCAGTGTATTGTACAACATCAGTAGGGGAGGAAGATGTCTGACCCATTCTCATCTCAGCACAAAGTTTCATACTTCTGTCATAACAACATCTGCTCATGCCTTACACATTATCTCCATTATCACAGTTCATGTTCCTACAGATATTAGAGAATCATGTACGCTCTCAGTTCCTAGTATGAGTAGTTCTAGTCCACATAGAAGTACGAATCATATTCCATGAATTTATGAATTCCTAACTAGGGTCATGCAGCTCATGGCTCATGTACTCATGCTTTATAGTATATTCAGCTCCAGATACTTATGCTACACTCTTAATGACCAGTGAAATTCTGATTATGTCATACATATCCTCAGTTTAGATGTCTTTGATGAATCCATGCCTTTCATACTCTATTCCTTATGCCTCAGTTAAGTTTTAAAGTTATGCATAGTATTTTTCATGGTTTAGGTCCTATGTTTTATCTTTTTAGTGACCTCTCTTTAATTTTAAGATAGTGGTGATAAAAAATAATGATCAATGGTTTAGATAGGAGAGAGTAAATTTTTCTTGTTAAGAAAAGGTTGTTGTATTCTTATTTTATTTAAGAATGTATGGTTGAAGGAAGATTGAGGTAAAGCTTTTGATATATGCCATGGTTAGTTGAGATTTATATGTGTGTTTTATTGGGGATAGTGAATGGGAGTTGTTATTGACAAGAGATATTAGAGAATATAGGAAAAATGCTATGGTGGGTTGTTTGCCTAGAAGTTCATATGTGATTATAATAATAGCATTGAATTTCATGTTAGAATATAAGTGGAAGGGAAAATTTTGAACTAGTAAATTCTCAGTTGAGGTTGGATTTAGTTGTTGAAATGGTAAGAATAATTATTCTTGAGATAAGAGCTGTAAAACACACATGGGGTATTAAATTTGTGGTTTAGACTAGTAATATGATGCTATGTGTTGTACCTTGTGAATTTTAGTAGGCTTGAACATGGTGAGAAGATTTAGTTCAGTTTAAACTTTAGTACATGGAGTTATCAATGCCCATGTGAGAATTACAAGTTGAATCAATGAACATGGTATTTAAGAGGAGAAGTACAGTTGATAGAGTATTTTAGAAGTGTGGTTAGGCTTAAAAGTTTGTAGTTGCATTGCCTAAGACATAGTAGTCCTATTCTAGCTTCTATTCTATATGTGTATAGTCTATGTTATAGAGTTATAGCCATGTTACGATTCCTTATTCAGATATCTTACTTGGATCATACCCAATATTCTTTCTCCCTAGTATTATTAGCACTTCTTATAAAGAGTGTTAAAGAAATACTCCAGTTAAGTATAAACTTTCAGTATGATTCATTCTGAATAGCCAACAATTCAGTTTAGCAATCAAACAGATAACCTCATATAGTTTTCTATCTTTCCATCTATTCTTACTATCCAAAGTTTCAGGAATATGGCTATTCCATGAGGTAATTTGTTTGCATATATGTAAGTTAGTAAATTCAGTTCAGTCCATGCATCATGTTTTAGATTTAGCTATTTAGTTATGATTCAGTTTATAAGTGTTTAGTGAAAGATTTTAGTTTTCCATGTATTCCAGCTCAGACAGTGTAATGCCTCTCATGCGATCTTAATCTCGTTGTCTCATGATTTGTGCATACATAATGTACTTGGAGGTTCCATGAATCCCTTTTCTTTTGATTCCTATACGTGTTTTGTTAAGGGACAATTCCTAATAAAGAGCTACATACTTTATTCCATCCTTAGTAACTCTTGGAATTTATTTCTTCAGTTATCACTTCACAGTTCTATATGTATTATCATATCATGAACATTTCAAGTGAGTTCTAGACTCTCAGCATGAATTGGCTCCTTACAGTCAAAAGAGTCAAGTCAGCTCAGAAATTAATTTCATGATGGAAGTTGTAATCTTTCAACTCAGTTATATCCTTCATTAGCAGACATGTCATGTCTATATTATTCCACACTCATAATACTTCAAGAAGTTCCTATGCATTATTTGAGGACGAATGATTCCAACGGGGAGATAATATAACACCCTGTATTTTTGAGATAGACTTTGAACCATCGTTTCTATGTGTATAAACTTAAATCCCATGATTTATATTCAAATAAATGTATCATGGTCATTATCCCAGTATAAAGAGAGCTTATGTGGTATCACTTAGAGCAAAGTTGAGCTAAGAGCAATCACTATTCGGCCAAATCTTGGTATCTGATTCTAAAAGATTCAAATTTAAATATGTATAACTTTTTACATATATGGAATTTTTCAGCTTAAGACACACCAAATTATAGATAATTGAATTAGCTTTCAAACTATACCAATTTTTCCCTAATCTAATACTCGAGGGAAAAGTTATGACCATTTTCTTGAGAAATAGTAAGGTTCTACGACAAAGCTGCGTCGTGGAGTCCATTTACCTAGAATAGGGTACACATCGCTGAGTCCATTCCCTCAGAATAGGTTCTGCGCTGCGGAGGCTATTCCTCCACTATACTTGATTTAAGGGGCCAAGGGGTAATTTAGTCCTTTTCCCTCAACCCCATTTATCCAAAACATGACTTATCACACTCAAAAGGGAATTATTTGCCCAGTACCCTAAATATTTCTCACGTAGAAACCCTTCCTTTTTCCAAGAAAAAAATTCAAGCTTCTTCTCTTAAGAACTCAATAACCTAAGTTCCAATTTCAAGATTATTCAAGAATTCGTCTAATTGAGCTACGTGGGGTTTTGAACAAGGTTAACTTTTCATCCTTGTGCCCGAAAGTATGATTTTTAAGTTGAATTTACATATTTTAAATTAGGGTTCATCCCCAAATTTTTATGTAATGAAACATAGCATTACTCTGAGATTTAAAGGACTAAAAGTGCATCAGAGTTGTACTTATTCATGTTTTAAACTACAAGTTTGATATTTTTTGTGAAATTCATTATTTTGATGAGAAATTGATATTCTCTCAAGTTTAATATGTCCCCATGCTTAAAATCATGTATTATACTCATGTAATGAACTATCTAATGTTTTGGGTCTCTGAATTATGACTTCATATTACCGTTTTAAGAGTTGGTATCATATTTTAGTAATCATTCAGTGCTGGTGGGTTATGAACACCCGATATCTATGTGTTTACTTACTATTTCAGACTTTCTAAATTACAAGTCTGTTAGTCCATGATTTTATTGTTAAACTCAGTTTGTTATGCTCATGTCAAGAACTATCAGTTTACATGTTTATGATTACTTCAAACTCTGTATGTACTGATGTTTTCAAAATACCATGACCTAATCTTATTAACTTTAGTGCATGAAATTGTTTGTTCTTCAGCGTCTTTCATTTGGGAGTAGGATTTAGCATAGAATGGGAAGTATGGGTTCAGTATATCATACTTCCCCAAAAACTATGTATCACCGTATGTTTAGGGGCCTCACTAGAGAGTGTCTCCCCTTGCCCAATATAGGATCAGTTTAGCGATCACTCTAGTACAGGTTCTACTCTGATGGAAAGGATATAATAGTCTTCCTTAACATAGGTCAGATGTTGGACTCCATGATATCGCACATGATTTATGTTGGTTACAAGATAGCTCCCACAATTTAGTCAGTATTCAGTTTATCTCAGTTCAGGCTTTCTTGACCAAGTAAACAGATTTTAGTAATTATTTAGTCAGTTTAACATATTATTCATGTTATTCAGATCATGTATGTACATGCTATAGTTGGTCTTGCATCTCAGTTTTACATGTTTAGGTTTTCTTGCTTAGTATCCATACATCATGTTCAGATCATTTTTACAACATGTTTAGATTTACATGTGATTTACATACAGTATTTATGATTTACCGCTTCCCAACTTTAGTTCTACTCATTTTTCAAAAGTAAAGATTTACGAAACTAAGTGTAGTGATTCACTAGCTTATCAGATTATATTTGTACTCATGTTTTAAGACACTTCTACTTTCAGTTGATTTCATCCTCTTGGTAAGTCTACTTGCATTTAGCATGCATGATTTAAGATTATGTACCAATTCAATTTTACTTATTTAATTCACTCCCACTTACTCAGTACATTCACGAAGTACTGACCACATATATGTTTGTGTGGCTACATTATTTCATAATGTATGTATCAATAATAGTCCATTCACTAGGTTCAGACAGTTCTCAGCTTTCAGCCAGTAGGTAATGAGTTCTTCTATTTTGAGAACTCCAGTCAGTTGTAGTTCATGTAATTTATTTTGATTATTCATATGTATTGATTAGTAGTAGTTGAAGGCATGTCCCAGCTATCTATAGTCAGTATAGTAGAGGCTTCATAGATTGATTAGTAGTAGTTGAAGGCATGTCCCAGCTATCTATAGTCAGTATAGTAGAGGTTTTATAGATGGCCAGTCAGAGTCATTCATGCAATTCTAGTTCTTTCTTCAATTTTATCATGTTGTAAATTTTATTAATATTATGCTTATTCAGATTTCCTCATGATTATATTTACGTTCAGTAAATTTAGCTTTTATTTACATTATAAATCAGTTGCTCAAAGCAGTATGCCAGTACATAGGTTAGCTTGGGATCATTTGTGGTTCTAAGCACCATATTATGACCAAGGGATAGCCTCGGGTTGTGACACAGGGTTTATTTCTTCTGCAGTTCTCAGAGATGAATTGGTGCAGCTTTTGAGGATAGTTGGTGCTTTATTGTCTAGTGTTCTCAGTCTATAGATCAGACTGGTACTGAGGTGAGGGCACAATCTATAGTTGTGGTGCATAGAGTTTAGGTTCCTCCTGCACCGATAGTTTCTCAGCTAGTGGTTTCCCAACCTTCTATGTATTCTGATAAGCAGGAGATGTTGGGTTAATTATTGAGATTAGCTCCACTTAGGTTTTTTGGTGTCTCGGAGAGGATGCATAGGAGTGTCTAATTTCTTATGAGGATAGGTGTCGTAGTATAGGCTTTTTTGAGACTCGTGGTCTGGATTACTCCATATTTTAGTTGGACTTGGATTCTTGACATTGGTGAAGAGTTTTATGGATTCTAGACCAGCTAGATCTTCTCTTTTGTCATGGACTCAGTTCTTCATGATATTCTTGGAGAAGTACATGTATCACTGCCTTAGAGATCATTTGAGGGATCAGTTCTCTTGATTGGAGTAGGGCTCCATGATAGTTACAAAGTAAGAAGCTCATTTTCCTGAGTTGGCCAGGTGTACGACTTCTATCCTAGATACTTAGTATGAGAGAGTTTGTTACTTTGTTAGATGTTTGAGTATGGCTACTCAGAGTTTAGTTGTTGTGGGTAGGTATTTTGTTGAGGTGTTGGATCACACTAGGTTCATAAAGGATATGCATCGTGAGGGTCATGATAAGAGGCCTAGGTTTCAAGGCAGATTCAGTGGGAGCCATCTTAATTCCCAACCCAGAGATGGCATTTTCAATGCAGTTATCCTCCGCATCCATCCTATCAATCTCAAAGTCAGCCTAGTCAACCTATTCAGGTAATACTTCAGATTATTGACGGAGGTCAGTCTAGTGCCAGAAACCTCCCTGGTAAGGATAGTGGTCATTCTTCGTGAGGTTAATCTTCTATTTATTCTAGTTGTGGTGCTTCCTCTAGGCCAGTCAGTTCTGTTAGTTCTAGTTTAGCTCCTCTCTCATGTTAGTTATAGTTGTGGAGCTCTTAGTCACTATTTATAAGATTTCCCTAGTCATGGGAAGAATTTTTCTTCAGCTCAGAGAGTTCTTTCTATTATAGTAGTTCATATCTCAGTTAGAGGTGGTTTTCACGGTCGTAGGGGTGGTTTCCAGGGAACTCAAGGAGGTTCTCAGGCAAGCAGAACAGGAGGTCGGTCAGGTGTCCATCCAGGTGGCAGGCATGGTCAGTTATATGTAGTAACTTCTATACCCGAGGCTGAGACTTCGGATGTTGTAGTTATAGGTATGATTTTGGAGTGCCTCCAGTCAGCCCTTGCTTAATTTGATCTGGGATCCACTTACTCTTATATATTTGCTAATTATGCACCATGGTTGGAGATGTCTTGTGATTTATTATTCGTGCCATTGCACGTATCTACTCCTATAGGTTCTCAAAATTGAGACTTGTGGGTGACTTGAGAGCTTGATTAACATTTATTTTTGCGATTCTCATCCCTTTTAAAGTAAGAATTCACCCTTTTCTTGGTGAGATTTCTAGATTTATTTTGAGATTTCTAAGATTGGGTATAAGAACTTTATGGGACCGGAGTAGGCTCCATATATCTTGAATGCTCAATCTAAGGGTCAAAAGAGAGCCTCTTAGTACTACCTCTAGATGAGGAAGATCCTCATGCCCATCTACTACCTCGAACTCGTCCACGGCTCACAACATGCCCTTTGGACTAAGCCACTCTTCGGATGATAGCTCTGCATCTCTAGCCTCACGAGATCTAGTCCTTACTATTAGCCTAGAAAAAATGAATCATTGTTTAGAAAACAAGGTATGAAAGATCTATACGTTATAGAATAAAATAAGAATAGTTTTCTAAAGATATCTTATAGCCTTTCAAAGATAGATACGGACATCTATGTACCAATCTGCAAAACTCTACTAGACACCCTGTTCTTATACTGATGAGACCAATTAAAACTTGTTTGCTCTGATACCAATTTGTCATGACCCAAAAACTAAGGGTCATGATGGAACTTGTCATGGCAAGTCTTGAAAAGTAAGCATATAACCAAAACTGATATGCAATGAGAAATCAATACCAAAATCAAGGGTAAGGCTTCTAGAACAATGATGATCACCCAAATATGATAAAAGTAAACGTACATAACAAAAAATACCATACAAATCATAAAACCTAGAATCACAATGTAAGAACTACTAAATACATCTCGGATGTAAAATATAATAATAGACCAAATGGATCATAATCTATCTCTGAATATAAAAAAGATATAAAATAGATAGAAAGAGGTAGAAGATCAACTCCGAAAGCATAGATCGACCACTACTGTTACGACTCAATTTACGAGTGAAGTGGCACCTACTCTATCCTGCCAGTAGGTATGTTGAAACATAGCCCGGAGCTTGATGAAATGAGTTATCTTGGTGGAAAATAGCTTTAAAGTCGAGAAGAAACAATTAAAGATCCATATAGCAATAATACAGTCATAAAGGTCTAATAGATAGATAGAAAGCAACACATATCCCAAGACTCAATAATGTCGGTAAAAGAGGTACTACAAAAGAACTATGAATACTAAGTAGTTAAATATAATCCACCTTGAAGATGAAAGACTAGACATAGATAAATAGAAGAAAAAGGGTAACTCCAACTATAATAACTTACCCAATATCTGGAATCAACCTTGCACGAACGTCGAATCATCGGTGGCAGCCAGTACTCGAATCTACACCAAAAAGGTATAAAAGTGTAGTATGAGTACCAAAACCACTAGCACTCAGTAAAGATCATCGTCTGACTAAGCTAAATCATGATATAAATACGATAAGGTACAGGATAGCATAAGCTAAGCCAAGGTAAAAGGACATACGGGGAAGTAACGTCCAACCCTGTTGTACATACATACGTAAGTAAAATTGGAATGATAAAATAACAATCATACATTTATAACTACAAAATTGGTCCCCATAAGCCAATAAGTGCGAAAAAGGAAATAACCCCACACAGGTTCCCATTAGCCTGGAGAATATAATCAAGAAAAGTAAACCACTAAATAACCATAATTTACCAACTTTCATATGATAACCAAGAATCCATCCATCCCATATCACATCATAAGTACCCCTCAATGTCGAACTCAAACCAAAACTCATATTATCAATACCATCAATAATTGTAGGACTTGAACCAGAACTCATATTATCAATATCATCAACAATTGCCGGACTTGAATAGGAACTCATACTTATAAGTCTTATCAATGAATCATATTAGTGAGTTATTTCAATAAGCTAAACTCAATAGATTATACCAATAAATCATAGCTATAAAGCATCCCTTTAATCATATTTATATATTGGAGCAATAATCATAACCGCAAGTCTCAACCATAATTACATCTATAAGCCACATTATTATCCATATCTAAAATCCATATCAATACTAATATTAATAAGCCATGTCATCAAGCATATCCGAAATTTTTATTTTATTAACCATATCTATAGACCACTCATCATATCTATAGTCCATTAATCATATCTATAAGCCACACCATATCTAGGAGCCATGTCATTTCCATAAGACATAATATATCTATATATAAGCCACACTTTGCATATAAGCCGTAATATATCCATGAGCCATTCACCATTCATAATGCCAATATCTATAGAATTAAGCATATCAATAAGCTGCGCCATTATATAAAATGAAATAAGGGTAGTTTCCTAAAGATCTCTTATCTCCTCTAAAAGACAGATACAAATGTCTACGTACCGATCCGTGAGACTCTGCTAGATACCCTGTTCTTACACTGTTGAGACCAATTAAAACTATTTGGTCTGATACCTATTTGTCACGACCCAAAAACTAAGGGTCATTATGGCACTTGTCACAGAAAGCCTTGACAAGTAAGCCTATCACCCAAACTGATATGAAATGAGAAATCAATACCAAAATCAAGGGCAAGGCTTCTCGAACAAAGATGAACCACAAAAATATGATAAAAGCAATGGTACATAATAAAACATACCATACAAATCCCAAAACTTGGTGTCACAATATAAGAACTACTAAATATATCTCGGATGTCAAATATAATAATAGACCAAATGGATCATAATCTATCTCTAAATACAAATAGGACACTAAATATATAGGAAGATGTAGTGTATCAACTCCGGAAACATAGATCGGCTGCAACTATCATGACCAGATTTATGAGTCAAGATGGCACCTACTCTATCCCGCCAGAAGGTAAGTTGAAACATATCTCGGAGCAAGATGGAATGGGCTATCTTGGTAGAAAATTGCCAAAAAGTTGGAAAGTAACAATTAAAGATTCAAATAGCAATAATACAGTCATAAAGGTCTAATAGATAGATGGATAGCAACAAATATCCCAAGACTCGATAATGTCGGTACAAGAGCTACTACAAAAGAACTATGAATACAAAGTAGTCAAATATAATCAAGTCTTGAAGAGGAAAGACTAGACATAGATAAATAGAAGAAAAAGGGTAACTTTAACTCCGAGAACTCACTCAATGTACAGAATTAACCCTGCGTGAATGTCGAATCATTAGTGGCAACTAGTACTCAAACCTATAGCAAAAAGGTACATAAGTATAGTATGAGTACTAAAACCATAGGTACTCAGTAGGCATCAATGGCCAACTAAGATAAATCTTGATATAAATATGATAAGATACAAGATAGCATAAGGTAAGCCAAGGTAAAAGGGCATATCGAGAAGTAACCTCCAACACCATTGTACATACATAAGTAAATAAATTCAAAATGATAACATAAAAGTTGTACATTTATAACTACTAAATTGGTCTCCATAAGCCAATAAGTGCAGAAAAGTAAATAATCTTATGTTGGCTCCCATAAGCCTGGAGAGTACAATCAAGGAAAGTAAACCACCAAATAACCTTAATTTACCAATTGTCATGTCATAACCATGAATCCATATGTACCATATCATATCATAAGCAACTCTCATTGCCAAACTTGAACCAAAACTCATATTGTCAACACCGTCAACAATTGTTGGACTTGAATCAGAACTCATATTATCAATATCATCAACAATTGTGGGACTTAAACCGAAACTCATACTTATAAGTCAAACCAATAAATCATATTAGTGAGCCATTTCAATTAGCTAAACTCAATAGATAATACCAATAAATCATAACTATAAAATATCCATTTACTCATATCTATACATTGGACAAACAATTATAACCGCAAGTCTCATCCATAATACATCTATAATCCACATTATTATCCATATCTTAAATCCATATCAATACTAATATTCATAAGCCATGTCATCAAGCATATGCAAAATATATATTAATAACCATATCTATAGGACACTCATCATATTTGTAGGCCATTAATCCTATCTGTAAGCCACATTATATCTAGGAACCATGTCATATCCATATGCCATTAGTCATATCTAAAATCCATATTGTATCGATGATCCATATCATATATATATAGATATATATACATATATATCATATCTATAATCTACCTTCTATTAATATATAAGCCACATGATGTATATAAGCCATAACACATCCATAATCCATATTACATCTATATATAAGCCACGTTATACATATAAGACATAACGTATTCATAAGCCATATTAAATCTATATATTATCACCACACTATAAATATAAGCCATAATATATCCATAAGCCATAATATATCTGTATTTCAGCCACACTATACATATATGCCATAACATATCCATAAGTCATTCACCATCCATTATGCCAATATCTATAGCATTAAGCATATAAATAGGCCACACCATTATATAAAATTAAATGGGTAGTTTCCTAAAGTTATATTATAGCCTCTTAAGGATAGATATGAACGTCTATGTACAGAACCACTAGACTCTATTAGACACCCTATTTTACACTGATAAGACAAATAAAAACCTACTTGCTCTTATACCAATTTGTCAAGGCCTAAAAACTAAGGTTCATGAAAGAACTTGTTGTGGCAAGCCTTGACAAGTAATCCTATCACCCAAACTGATATGAAATGACACACCAATACCAAAATCAAGGGCAAGGTTTCCAGAACATAGCTGAACCACACAAATATGATCAAAGCAGTGGTACATAACCAAAAATACCATTTAAATTTGAAAAACTGGTATTATAATATAAGAACTACTAAATACATCTTGAATATCAAATACAATAATAGACCAAATGGATCATAATTTATCTTTGAATATAAACAAGACATGAAATAGATTGGAAGAGGCAGTAGATCAACTACGAAAGCATATATCGACCGCTACTCTTATAACTCAATTTACGAGTGAAGATGACACCTACACTATCTCACCACTAGGTAAGTTAAACCATAGCTCAAAGCTAGATATAATGGGCTATCTTAGTGGAAAATGGCCTAAAAGCTGAGAAGTAACATTTAAAAATTCAATAGCAATAATATAGTCAAAACAGTCAAATAGATAGATAAAAAGCAACAAATATCCCAAGACTTATTAATGTCGATACAAAAGATACTACAAAAGAGCTATGAATACTGAATAGTCAAATATAACCCATCTTAAAGATGAAATACTAGACATAGATAAATAGAAGAAAAAGGGTAGCTCCAATTTCGAGAGCTCACCCAATCTCAGGAATCAATCCTACATGAATGTTAAATCAACGATGGCAACTACTACTCGATCTACACCAAAATAGTATAGAAGTGTAGTATGAGTGACAAAACCATTGGTACTCAGTAGGCATCATTGGACAATTGAGCTAAATCATGATATAAATATGATATCATACAAGATATCATAAGCTAAGTCAAGGTAAAAGGGCATACCTAGAAGTAACCCCAACACCATTGTACATACATAAGTAAATAAAATTGGAATGATAACATAACAATCGTACATTTATAAATACTAAATGAGCCCTCATAAGCCAATAAGTATGGAAAAGTAAATAACCCCACACAGGCTTCTATAAGCCTGGAGAGTCTAATCAAGGAATGTAAATCACCAAATAACCATAATTTACCAACTGTCATTTCATAACCAAGAATCTATCTATCCTATATCACATCATAAGCAACCCTCAATGCCAGACTCAAATTAGAACATATATTGTCTTTATCATCAACAATTGTCATACTTGAACCGAAACATATATTACTATCAATAATTGTTAGATGTGAATCAAAACTCATACTTATAAGTTGTATCAATGAATCATATTAGTGAGCCATTTCAATAATATGAACTCAATATATTATAATAATAAATCATAGTACAAACTATCCCTTTACTCATATCTATACATTAGACCATGAATCATAACCGCAAGTCTCATCCATAATTACATCTATAAGCCACATTATTATCTATATAGAAAATCCATATCAATACTAATATTCATAATCCATGTCATCAAGAATATTCAGAATTTATATCAATAAACTTATCTATAGGAAACTCATCATATCTATAGTTCGTTAATCATATCTATAACCCACATCATATGTAGGAGATAAGTCATATCCATTAGCCATTAGTTATATCTATTATCTATGAGTCATATCATATATATATGTATGTATGTATATATATATATATATATATATATATA
>NC_061120.1:97087241-97143129 GCF_002878395.1 Capsicum annuum | reverse complement strand
ATATATATATATATATATATATATATATATATATATATCATATCATACCTATAAGCCACCTTATATTTATATATAAGCCAAACTATATATATAAGCCATAACATATCCATTAGTCATATTATATCTATATATAAGCCACACTATACATATAAGCCATAACATAGCCATAAGCCATATTATAGCTATATATAAGCCACACTGTACATATCAGCCATAACTTATACATAAACCATATTATATCTATATATTAGCCACACTATACATATAAGCCATAACATATTCATAAGCCATTCAACATCCATCATGCCGATATCTATAGCATTAAGCATATTGATAGGTCAAGACTTAATCATATCCAAAAGTCATATCAATAATCACACTTGTAAATTATATTCTTAACCATGCGTGTGAGAAATATCATTAGTGATACTCAAAATTAGCATTAATCCTCCAATATCAAACTAAAATATGCAATAATTATATTCAACCTCCTCAAGTTTCAAACTTACCATTAATTAGAGTATATCAGACGTAGATGAGTCTACAAGGTTACCATAAATCTTGGCCTAAGGTAGGCTGGAAGAGCCCACTTTTAATCCTCAAGACTTCTACTTTGAAATAGGCTAAGTTATATAGGATAATTCCTAAATATTGAATATGCTATAATTAGTCCAAAACTAATAATCCTTTCCACATATGAGCAACTAAGGTAATTCAATTGTCAATAGTCACAAAAAATGAGGGAAATCACAATCCCCTAGTTGATTCACCATGCTCATGCACCCCACCAATTCATAACCATAAATAAAGTATGAACAATCATATGTGAACTATGGGATAACATTATTCAGAAACAAACATTCAAAATCCTCAACCCATGTGCCAAAACCAACATCAAAACCATGTTAATAACACTTTTAAAACACATGCTTAACAAAATAATATGTGGGGAAGAGTAATATTCCTAAAAGTGTAGAGAATTATGGAGAGAATTCAACCCTTGGAAGTTTTAGACACCAATTGCTTAAAAAGCCAAGGTGTTTTTTCTTGAGAGAACTTGAGAGAGTTTAAGAAGTTATGTCTATTTGTTTTGGAGTTCTAACGAAACCCTAAAGGGGCTTTAAGTCGTTGCTTGTTATTAGGGAAAAAGGGAAATATCCAAAGTGCCCCAAATTAAAAGCTAAAAAATTATCGTCAGTGACTACGAGTCACTATACGACTTGTAAGGACTCACTACGACTCATTACCTCAAGCCGTAGTCTGGATAGTATCTGAGGGATCCCTCTACGGTGACCCCACCATTCACACCACATGACTCATCAAGAGGCCCTACAACTCATAGGGTCCTAGTTATAACTAGGACATAAACATTTAGGGTACACACTAGTCACCCTACAATCTGGAATTCATGACTCCTAATGAGTCTTTACGACTCAAAAAATCTAGTCCAAATCAATATAGTAGAATTGACACTACTAATTGGCCAAGCGATGCCTTGGCTCCTATGGCTTGTAAGGACACCTTACGAATCGTAAGGTGAGTCATAAGTTTGCCAATGAGTTCAAAAACTCAGAAACTTTTAGGGACCAAAATTCGGGGTATTGCATTCTCCCCCTTAGGATCATTCGTCCATGAATGATGAGACAAGGTATCCTTTAGCTTGATTTAACACAGAACACAATCACACTTTTAACACGGAACACAATCACACTTACCTTTATCAAAGACAAGAAAAAAAATATAAAAAAACTCAATTTTCTTAAACAAAGTCAGAAAAGAAAGATATCAAGGAAATACATATCTTAAGCACGATTATCCCAAGAAAAAAATAGGAATGGATTTTTCAACATCATGTCCTCTTCAGCTTCTCAAGTAACTTCTTCAACCTTATGATTCCTCCTTAGAAACTTTACCAAAGCCATATCCTTGATCCACAATCGGTGGACTTACCGATCCAAAATCTTAACTAAGACTTCCTCATAAGACAAGAAATCCGAAATGCCAAGACTGTCCAATGGGACAACCAAGGAAGAATCACCCACGCACCTGTTCAACATCTAAACATGAAAGATCGGATGAATGGAACCCAAACTAGGAGTCAACTCCAATTCATAAGCAATATTTCCCACTCTCCTCAAGATTAAGTATGGCCCAAAATAACGGGGACTGAGCTTCCCCATCTTCCTAAACTGTATCACTCCCTTTATGGGAGACACCTTTAAGAATATCCAATCACCAACAGCAAACTCTAAATCTCTTTGCCTCATCTCCACATAAGACTTTTGGTTATTTTAGGTAGTCTTAAGACTTTCCCTTGTTACTTATACCTTCTCCATGGCCAAATAAACCACGTCAGGACCAAACAATCCAGCCTCACCAACTTCAAACTATCCAATAGGAGAACAACATCTCCTACCATATAAAGCCTTAAATTGAACCATCCGAATGATAGAATGATAACTATTGTTATATCCAAACACTATGAGAGTCAAACGGTCAACCCAACTATCATACAAATCAATCACACAAGACCTTAGCATATCCTTCAAAGTTTGAATAGTCCTCTCCACTTGTGCATTTATTTGAGGGTGGAAAGTGGTTCTAAGGTATAAATTAGTCCCCAATACTTTCTAAAAAAATACTAGAATTGAGATGTGAATTATGTACCTTAATCAGATATGATGGAGACTGAAGCACCATTAAATTTGATGATCTCCTAAATGAACAACTTCTTATAATCCTCTATAGAATAACTAGTCCTCATAGGAAAGAAGTAAACAGACTTGGTCATCCTATCCATGATGACCCATATTAATCAAACTGACTATGAGACTACGATACACCAATAATGAAAACCATGTTGATCACTTTCTATTTCCACATGGGCAACTCAATCTCTTGAAACAATCTACTAGGCCTCAAGTAATCCACCTTCACTTGTGAACATATAATAAACTTAGCCATGAAATTTTCCACCTCTCTTCATGTTGTTCTACCAATAAATCTCCTTCAAGTGATGTTACAACTTTGTCGAACCAGGAGAAATCATATACTACGACTCATGAGCCTTAGCCAAGATTCTCTCTCCTAGTACATCAATATCAGGAACACACAACCTACCTAGGTACCTCAAGATACTATCACCACCAATCTCAAAGGACATCAATTTCTATTCGGCAATATCATCCTTGATTTGCATTAAGATATGATCCAAAACCTGCTTCTTATTTATCTCTGCATCAAGAGATGACTTTACCATCTCTTGCACAATCACACCTCTATCCTCAGAGTCCAAGATATGGCTTCAAGGTTAGCCAAATAATGAATAGCCAACCTACTAAGAGTATCATTATCCATATTAGCTTTACCTAGGTGCTAATGAAGACTCATGTTGTAGTCCTTGAGCAACTCAAGCCATATCCTTTGTATGAGATTAAGCTCCTTCTGGGTGAACATATACTGCATTCTCTTGTGACTTGAAAAGATGGAAACTTGTACCCCATACAAGTAGTGATGTCAGATTTTCAAGGAAAATACCATAGCTAACAACTCCAAATCATGAGTCAGATAATTTATCTCATGGGCTTTTAGCTGCCTAGAAGCATACGCCACCACCTTGCCATGTTGTATCAACACAAATCCTAGTGCCACTCGAGATGTATCACAATATACAATGAACCCACCAGCACCATTGGGTAGGGTCATGATTAAAGCTGAAGGCAACTTATCTTTTAACTTCTCAAAGCTTCCCTCTCAAGATTCAGACCACAAAAACATCACTTTTTTTTGAGTTAATTTAGTCAATGGAGCAGCAATAGATGAGAAGCTCTCCACAAATCTCCTATAATAATTGGCTAAACCTAAGAAACTTTGAATATCGATTGGAGTCGTAGGTCTAGGACATTTCTTAACCATCACAACTTTTTGTTGATCCACCATGATCCCTTCACTAGAAATAACACGACCCAGAAAAGTAACAGTATTCAACAAAAACTCACACTTGGAATATTTAGCATATAATTGTTAATTCTTAAGGGTCTGGAACACTATATGAAGGTGATTGACATGATCCTCCTCACTTTTTGAATATACTAGAATATCATCGATGGAAATAATGATGAAAAAGTCAAAAAACTAATGGATTACCCAGTTCATAAGATCCATAAATATCATCAGGGCATTTGTCCAACTAAAATACATCACTATAAACTTGAAATTACCATATCGTGTTAAGAAAGAAGTCTTAGGTATATCTGTCTCCCTAATATTTAGTTGATGATATCCTAATCGAACGTTAATCTTAGAGAAACATCTAGCACAGTGAAGCCAGTCAAAGAGATCATCAATCATAGGGAGAGGGTAATTATTCTTCACCATCACCTTATTCAAATGGAGATAGTCTATGCACATCTAATGGGAACCATCCTTCTTATGCACAAAAAAATAGGAGCTCCCCACGAGGAAACACTAGGGTAAATAAAACCTTTGTCAAAAAGATATTTCAATTACTCCTTAAGTTTTTTCAACTCTATAGGAGCCATTTTATAGGGAGAAATGGAGATAGGTCAGATATCTGGAAGAAGGTCAACACCAAAATCAATTTCCCTGTCAAGAGGAATACCAAAAAGATCTTCCAGAAACACATCTAGAAACTCACTAACCATGGGAACAAACTGTAAAGAAGGACCTTCAGAACTAGAATCCTTAACCTGAACTAAAGATATAGACACTCCTTGGAAATAAATTTTTGAGATCTAAGATAAGAAATGAACATTCACTTAGGCACTACGGAACTCCCTTCACATCCTATTATTGGCTCATTTAGGAATATAAAAAGGACATTATGGGTCCGACAATCTAGAGAGGCATAGTATGAATGGAGCCAATCTATCCCCAAGATTACATCAAAATCAACGTTCCAACTCTATAAAGTTTACCAAGGTCTCCTTACCACAGATAGATACCACATAATCCCTATAGACTTTTCTAGCCACAACACAATCACCTACTATAGTAGCCATAAAAAATGGTCTGAAACACACTTAGGACCAAAACCAAATTAATAGCCAAATAAGGGATTACATAAGAAAGAGTACAACAGGATCAAGAAGACAATACACATCAAGAAAAAAGAGTTTTAGCATACCAGTGAAAACATTATGAGAAGCCTCAGATTCTGACAGGTGGCAAAAGCATACAGACAATTCCATCCAGAGCTGGTACTGGGAGCAATACCCTTTGGTGCAAGAGCTGAAGAAGCAACAATAGGAACCTTATTAGCCTTAGTAACAACCTTGGCTAAAAGACAATCCCACTGCAGGTGACCAAGTTGATCACACCTAAAACACTAATTCCTCCCCCCCAACACAGAAACTACAGAGCACCTGTCCATAAAAAAACACGAGGGATAAGATTGAGCATACTAAACCCCACTATCCTGATATTAGGCACTTTTTTCTCTAAATCCATTATCAGTCTAAAGCAATAATTGTCAGAAAACATAGGATATGGAGAACTAGCCATAGAATACGAACTTAATTTTTCCCACTTCTTCTTAGACCACTGCCTGCCATCCCTACCATTATTCTGATGACCTCCTCCTTGTTTAGAATACCTAGATTTCTTATTCTGCCTTTCCCCTATCTCAAATTGCTTCTTCTTTTCCTCCTCATCTTATTCCATATTCACCATAAGCTTAAAGATATCCATATCCTTATTCAACAAGGTGGCCTTGTACTCCAAAACCAAATCATGGGACAAGCATAAAGCAAATATTCTTATCCTCTCCCTCATAGCTGACACCAACTCTAGATTATGATGAGATAACTGATGAAATTTCAATGAATACTCTTTCATAGCTATTCTACCTTTTTCAAATTCATGAACTCCTCGACCTTTGCCTCTCTTAACTCCTAAGAAAAGAAGTAATACAGAAAAGTACTAGAAAAGTCATTCCACATAGCTGGCTCAGCATCATCTCCACTCATTTTTTCCCACTCCTTATACCACTAATATGCCATATCCTTTAGCTAGTATGCAGCAAACTCAACACTCTTCAATTTAGAAGCATGCATAATTCTGAAGATCTTTTCCATATCATTATTGAAATTTTGAGGATCCTCCTCAACCTTTGGACCAGTGAAAGTCTGAGGGCTATCCCTCATAAATTAGCCAACTCTAGTGACCTCAAAATATGGAGAAACAGAAGCAACACTGTAATACCCTACAAGATTCTAGACACGTCCCAGCTCTTAGTTACATGTTTAAAAGGGGTACAAGTCATTATTGTACTCTAAGTACAAAAGACTTAGCCATTTTAAGACCCCAAGAATGTGAAAGTTTTATTTTTTTTAGCCTTCCCAAGTCTAAAATATTGATTATGAGTTGAAATATGTTTAGGTATGTTAAAAGGCTCATCTAGGGGAGAGTTTTGAAATAGGTTTGGGGTGTTTTTGGACCTCCGAGGTAGAAGGCCTCTGTATTTTGGATGTGTCACAGAGGCTGGATCTCCGTAGTAGCCTCCATGGCATAAAGGTTAGTCTCTGCGATAACCTTTGTGCCATGGAGGTTAGCCTCCGTAATAGCCTTCGTGCCATGGAGGCTCTATTTTCCTGCATTCTTAATTAAGGGCCAAGGGGCATTTTGATCTTTCCTCTCACCCTAAATGCCTAATTAATGAATTAAAACCCAAGAGAGGCCTTAATTACCCCATTCTCTATCAGTTATCATATGTAAACTTATCCCTCATTCCCAAGAACGCAAAATACAAGTTTCTACTCAAGGATTCATCTATTCAAGTTCCAATTCCAAGATTCTTCTTCAAGAATTCAAGAAATTAAGATATGTGGGGTATTCATCAATGGTTTCTTCCACCCATTGAGTCCTCAATATCCTTTTTTCCAAATATGAACTCTTTATCCCCTTTTCATCAAATTTAAATATTAAATATGAATTTACTCCATGTCCTCTTCCTAGTTTTGAATTCAAGCCATGCCCATATATTTCTCCATGTGAATTATTTTATTACATTTTGTGAATTTAAATCACCCATATCGTATTTAGTTAACACCATGTTAATTTACCAATTCATCAATTAAATTATTCGAATATGTCGTTATCCCATGTTATTGAAATTCTTATATTAAAATTCATAAATTTCATCAGTTTAGTGAAATGTACTATGTTTTGGGTCTTAGAATCATGAATTTCCTTATAGTGTTTTAAATGATGTTATAGAAGTATCATTTAATGCTGATGGGTTATGAACACCAGATACCTATGTATTTTTCCATGTTTCCATTTTCAAGTAACAAAGTAGTCAAACCATGATTTATTATCATATTTAAATTATCATGTTCATGATGAGCACTTATCAATATAATACCATGCCATGTCTTACAAATAATAATACTAGTGTCATTCAGTTAAGAGTGACACTTATCACCGAGCGAACACAGGGATGAAAGCTCCCCCGTCAATGATGTGCTATAGAAATATAGCACATTTAAAGCTTAAAATGTGGAAAATATGCAAGTTTTTGAGGTTGTTTTGTTAGACATGATGTGTCTTGGGTATGTTTTGAAGAAAATCATGTTTTGGATTCTAAGTTCATGAAAAAGATGAAAAAAGTATTTTTAGCTACTTATTGGAGAAATTATGGATGTTCAGGACACATTTTAGCTTGATCGTGATCAAAGCATGTTCGAGAATTGAAGAAGAGATGAAAAAATGGCTACCAATACCTACTAAGTCAACATATGGACTACAAATAGGATGTGTGGACTGAAAGTAGGAAAATTAAGTGCCAGAAGTCAAAAATCCCAAGAGCAAACCTGCAGAATTTTTGGGTCTTGGCACTTGCGCCCACCCTATAGGCCGCAAGTGCTACCTGCACCCAGGGTCAGGGCGCAATTATAGACCATAAGTGGCCACCGACCCTATTTTCTCCTATTTCATTTGGGCTTTCATTTTAGGGTTTCCACTTGTACTATAAATACCCTTTCTGTACTTTTTAGTAGGAGTTACTCACTTTTGATATTCACAAACATATTTTGATTCTAAGATTAGATTTTAATCTTGGGATTCTCTTGTATTGACTTTGGTTCATTAATTCAGTTACGATTGTTTGTTTTTCTATGTCTTATTATTATGATTTCATCTATGCTTTCTGTTATCAATGTTGTTGATTTCTTCACTAGCATGAGTGGCTAGAAGCATATAGCTAGGGTTGTGGAAACCCAAGAAGATTGACGAAGTAGTGGAAGTGCTATTGTTGTTCTAAATTGATACCCATGCATATATTGTTTTATCTTCATTATAATAGTTTTCTTGATGGTTGTACACATTAGTATCCTGCCTAAATTGTTGAAACTTACTCCAAAAGAGGAGTAGTGACTGGGAAAAGATAATGACAACAGTAATTTGGAGTTTAATTGTTGATCGATGCTTCTAGATTTTTTCTTAGTAAGATGGTTAGGTTTCATCTAATAACTAGAGTCTCAAAAGGTAATAGTTAACTGGGATCAAGACAAAGATTAGTCAGGCGACACCCTGAGACTTAAAAGGTATAGGGTAAAATTCTTCTACTCATCTAAATGATCGTAGAAGGTACATAATTTTTCAATTTTGCATGCAAGTTATTGGATTGGTTCAACAAAGCACGATAAGCATATAGAGTTGAGAAGACAAGGGAAAATAATCCTAGTGTTTACCTACGACTGATTATGACCGAAGTTGATATAGTTACATGCTCGATATTACCACACAAATCCCTCATTTACTTTTCTAGTTCTTCCTATAGATTACAACAACTAAGAGTTGTGAATCCATGTATTCCCTTTGTATTCGACCCCACACTTTGTTGGGTTACTATATTTGGTAGTGACCGTATCATATTTTCAGAAGAGGTATAGCTTTGACGTTAGTCAATTAGGCATGAGTCGTTAGTAGCAGTCCCTAAATTTAAAACCTATGGTGCCATCATAGATTATGAGGGGTACCCCATTAGTTAGGCATGACAGCCTCATCCTTCAGGACATTATCCTTGTGGATCCACATCGTTAGTCATGTATTGGTACCCCTAGAAAGTTACCATCACCCTTCCAATTGGGGTTACATGACACGACTCGAATCAGGTCTTTGTCATAATAGACATCCCAATTCCAACCGGGAGTGGAGACAACCCACGTTATCCAACCCAAGCAACCTATACATATTCTGAGTTGGATGAATTTAGAATATATAACAAGATAACGTTATTTCATAGTCCAAGAATCTGGGATAGGACTATATCTATAACCACCTGAACAAGTCCAATCGTTCGATACCCAACCGTTAACCCATACTAAACCAAACCATAATAAAAAACCATGACCATATGAGTTCCATAATAATTATAGAATCCTAAAATAAAAGAGAATGGAACAATGAGAAATTTAGTCCAATGATATCATCCCCAATACCAATGTCGATACCAAGGTTGACACCAATATTGATCCCACACATATCAACCCATAGCAGTTTCATAAAAGCCTCCAACCAAAAAAACATCAATATTCAGTTGGGACATGCCCCCAACAATACCCAAAATCATTATCCATAAAATAACCAAAGTATATGAAAATTTCCATAACATGAAATGGAGACTTCCAAAAAGATAAAAACTCACCACTTCAATCCAAAAAGTTGACCCCAAAATCCAATCACTATGTAGGAAGAGCAGAATGGTCAGTTCCTATATTGCGTGGGGATACAGCCACCCGAAGACGGGTTGGCGAATGAACGCCAGCATGAAAAAAGGATAAGGATAAAGTAATGCCATCTATTAAGACCAAGTAAACTATCCATATGCATACAAACCATAAAAATAAATATATATAATCATGCCGGGAAAGGGAATTGGGTTTAGCATGCATTTAAAACCATTAACATGGGTATATGTAGCTTAACCATCCTTAACTATCCATGGGATATACGGGTCCAATGTAACCCCTGAATGGGACCTGATATGTTTAGCCATACGAACAAGAGATACCATAAGAGTAGGGGATTCCTAAGTATCCTTCGCTCCCCATGATACATATATACAGTGTAGTTAGTGGATTCCAGTGTCCTCTATAGTATCATAAATGGTCACCATGACCAACCCCTCATGTCAGCAAACATGAGTTTCCAGTGTTCTTTTATTGAACTCCCACCTTTACAGTTAGCTATCACACCCCGCCATTACTGCCCAATTAAAACCATTTCTAACCAACCAATCCATCATTCCATTTATTATTAACCAATGCTATAATAGTGGTATCATCATACCGACTATAACTTGCAAGTATTTTCCTTAACCAAACCTTGTAAGGTAAAGGGATTCCCGTGTACCCATTTACCAGGTTAACTTGGAAGAGTCCCATGTACCCCATAATTGTTCCATTATATTTGCTTGGGAGAGTCCTATATACCCCATAAGTTGTCCATTAATATGTTTACTTGGTGGAGTTCGTTGTATCCCACAAGGATATTCAATTTACCATAACCATGACCACCAAACCATTCTATTTAACCATTAACAATGCTCAATTTACACGTCAATTAAGTGCAAGGCGGTTGTCGTCAATATATTTATCCAACTTTGGGGTAGAGGTCGAATCCATGATGTACAATATGAGTGGTGATCAAACTAATTTGAAATGATAAATACAAGACAAATTCAAAAAAATGTTACTAAAAGATAAAATGGGGGAGGTGAGTTCCTACACTAATGTTTCTTTTTAGGATTTTCTAGAATAAATTCTGGGCTATGAATAATTAGAGTTTTAAAAATTATGCACGGATCTTGGGATTATGTGTTACTAAGGGAATGACATATGGGAGATAATTATCAACATCACTTCAATAATTCAAATATGGGTAGGCTTGGTTATAGGTTTCGATGTTAGCCTTTCAACAAAACATCAAACTTTTACCTATTGATACTTTGGAATACCTAATAGGCGTGTTCAACAATTTGTAACCACAACCTCAATCAAGGCATCCCTATTTTTAGGATGATGCCCATAGCATAGTTAACTTCGTATTCACCCTTAGTCTAAGATAGTGAAAATTTAGCAAACTACACACATAATTGCCTATCATTTCTTTGGTCCCCACATCCCTCTTTTGAGGATGACATGGATTCCTAAAGTTCAACTAAAATCCTTCTTTCAAAGATGGCATTGAACTTTCTAGAGCATGGAGCTTTCACTCATCAAACCCATGTTGGTATTTGGAGATTTTTCCCATCAAATCCGAACCAAAATAGTGTAACAATAATAGAACCCATAAACATGAGCTACCAAATAGATGCTAACAATCACAACCCACACACACTTTAACCCCTATTCACACATAACCCCAAGAGGGAGATTTAGCTACACATAAGATAAACAAGCATAGTTATACCCACAATCTCCATTGAATCAAAGTTGTAGAAGATCTAAGAGAATGTTACTTCAAACTTGGCTCTCAAAAATATCAACAATAGAAGTGAGCAAATCTTACGCTTAGAAAGTCTCCAATGTATTCTTCACGTAAAATTTACACAATATTTTCTTCTCCAAAAATAGAGGCTATAAAATCTCAAGTTAAAACCTAAAAAATTGGGGAAGAAAGGATGTGATGGAATGAATGATTTCATGGAATTAGAGCTTGAGTGTTTTTGATCGAATTGTGATCAGCATGTGCATTTACAGTTTTTCCCTTAGGCTAAACATTTCTGCCAAGCCGCGACCGCAGGTCAGGCTATGACCGCGGCTATACGACTGCGATTAACTTCCGCGGTTGTGGTTAATTACCGCGACCGCGACCGCGACCACTGGGCCACGACCGTGGTAAATGAGGCTCTTCCACTACAGGTCTTCAACTGCACTATTTCAACTCCTTTTTGATCATTTCAAGCTCCACTCCACATCTCTTTGTCTTTTTAACTCTTATACCTGCAAAGAGTGGATATTAGTGCATTTAATCACAATCATGACTCATTTACTCATTTAAAACAAGGTAATATGCACTAATAATGAGTGTGAATGAGTGGTAAAATCACCACTCATCAACCATTTAAACCATTTAGAGTTCCATTACCAAGTTCAAACCATGCAATAGTTCCATTAAAAATCCAATAATATAGTAAAAGCATTATCATAGGAATTATATTAAACATGTTGGGGGCATAGTATTTCCAAAACCAAAACCAATTACCATGTGGCCATTCCTATGCAACCAATTATCCAAAACCACCATTAAAACATGTAAAAACATAATTAATACATGGGAAACCCAAAACTAAGCCATTATAACCAAAACCCCAACACATATTTGAAAACCCTAAAACCATACAATTAATCATGCCATGAAAACATTATATAAAACCTAGCCTTTAGTTGAAACTAACAATGAGGGAAAAGTACATTCCTTAATTGAGAAAATAATGGAGAGAAATCACCGACACAAGCCTCAAATTAATCGTTAACATAAAACCCTAGCTTCTTTCGCCTAAGATCTTTAGAGAGTGTTTTCTAAGTATTAATGTATAGAATAATAGGGAAAATAACCTCTCAAGTGAATTAAAAGTCATGGGGCCATACTAGTTTAAGTGGGAAATTGTCCAGATTGCCCTCACTTAAACTGTATAAAAATCTCATCAGGGGCTACAACTAACCATACCAGTCGTACCCTCCAATACCAGTGGTACCCACCACTCGTACACTAGGCCCTCTTTGGACCCAACACTATCCAAGGTATCACTCACCCAAACCAAATCGTACCCAAATCATATGACCCATACCTCTGACCCGTACCCTTGGAAAAATAGAATCAAAATAAGATTGAACATTGTCCACCATACGAGTCCATGGTATGACTCATACCTTGGCTTATGCATAGTGTGCCACTCGTACTCAGATCCAACTTAAGTCACCGAGTTTAGGATTAAGTGAAGTAACCAAACAATATATATCCATCGATACGACTCATACTACCTAAGTGGTATCCATTCCGAAAATCAAATCCAAACCACTAAACAATGCTGGTCAGCATATGTCATACCCAACCAATCGTACCTTAGTGTACGACTTGTTCCCCTAGTTGTAACTTGTCCAAAAATTAGAAATCCAAGAAATTTTCTAAGGGTCACAAACCCGGGGTGTTATAGTCTTTCCTACTAGGAACATTGACGGACAAGGTAGGGTAACCACAAGCACAATTCATTTGCATTAGAAAATATCAAACAAACCTTTAACCAAGTTAAAAAGTAAAGATGCAAAGATATTAATATTTCCTTTAACAAAGTTTGAAAACAAAAGTATGTTAAAGAACACATACTGACCCGACCCGACTGGGGGACTTGTTGTAATGGGTGTCTAAAGTCCGACCGGTACCGGAGACCATCCCTGTTACCCAACCCAACCTCCAGCCGCCTGGCCTGAGTTGGCTGAATTTTGATCATATAACAAGATAATGTAACAGGTCATATGAAGACTCTAGGATAGGATCACAACCGTGACTGACCCAACCGAGTCCAACCATTCCATACCAATAATCCAACCATACCAAACCAATACCGAAACAAGGGCCATAAACTAGGACATAACCAATGTAAATTCAATAACATAATATAATTAATCCCAAAATAAAATACGATGGAATAGTGAGAAATTATGTCCTATGATGCCAGCCTTAATACCAATAGCTAGTCTAAGGCTGACACCTATACCGATCTCGCCCATTCTAACCTATAGCAGCACCACAAAAACTCTAACCAAAAGAGTAATAAAATTTAGTTGGGACATGCCCCCAATAATGGCCAAAACCAATATCCAAGATAAAACTAAAGTGTCTAGGAATATCCATAACATGAAATGGAGCCTTCCAAAAGGATGAAAGCATACCACTTTAGTCTAAACGCTGATCCTTAATTCAATAACTATGCAAGAGGAGTAGAATGGTTAATTCCTACATAGCGTGGGTATGCGGTTATCAGTAGAAAGGTTAGCGGGTGAACACTAGCATGATCTTGAGATAAGGATAAAATAATGCAATTTATAAGGCCAAGTAAAACCATCTATATAAATACAACCATAAATATATATTTATATAAACATGCTGGAAAAATGGATCGGGTTTAACATGTATTTAAAACCTTTACATGGGTTGTGTAGCTTTGCCATCCAAAACCACCTACGGGCTATATGGGTTCAGCTCTCCTGCTGAAAGGGCCCCAGTGCATGTAGCAGCACGACTAGGGAAGAAAATCTATGATGGCTATTACATCCCCCAAAATATATTGTGACATTATGTACACGGTCACCAAGACCAAACCTCACATCAGCAAATATAAGTTTCCAGTTTTGTTCCCCTAGGACCTCCACCTTCCACAGCTTTGCTACACACCCTACCATTATTGCCCAATCAAAACCATTGCTAAAAAACTAACAAACCTATTTACCATTTATTAATCATGGCCATTTAGAAGTGGTATCTTCATCCCGACCATACTTGCAAGTACTATCCATAGCCAACCACATATAGGTTTAAGGGACTTCTATGTGCCATTCTATTTACCATATCAAAAACACTTAGCGAATTCCATGTACCTCACAAGCATAACCATTTAGCCATTTACCTTTACAATCCATTTAAACCCAGCATAATTCATTTACCAAGTTTAAAACAAGAAACAGTTCCATTAAAAGTACTCAATGCAATGAAAACATTATTATAGGCATTGTATAAAACAAATTGGGGGCATAATATAACCAAAACCAATTTCAATTACCATTAAACCATTCCCATGCAAGCCAATTATCCAAAACCACCATTAATGCACATAAAGCATAATTTAAACCATGGAAAACCATAACCAACTATTTAGTATCAAAACCCCCAAATCGTATTTGAAAACCATAATAATACGATCAATGAAGTCCTGAAAACATTCATAAAAACCATGCCTATAGTAAAAATTAACAATGAAGGAAGAGAACGTATCTTAAACCAAGATAATGATGGAAAGAAATCACCAAGAAAAGCCCCAATACAATCCTCTTGTTGAAACCCTAGCTTTCCTTGCCCAAAAGCTTTTGACAAATTATAGTGTTTATAATAGTTTCTAAGTATTAATAAATGGAATAATAGGGTAAATAACCTTCCAAATAGGTTAGAAGTCATGGGAACTTGTTAGAATAAGTGGGGAAATATCCATAATACCCCCACTTAAGTTACACAAATTCCCGTCCTAGGGATACGACTGACTTTTACGAGTCGTACCCTCTAATATGATTGTTACCCTCCACTTGTATCCTGACCTCAACCTTTGGATCCAACACTTTCTAGCATACGAATCATCCAACCAAGTCATATTTGAAGCATACAATCCAAACCCTTTATTCGTACCCCTTGCATATTTAAACCCAAGAAAGATTTAGACACTGTCCACCATATGAGTCTATGGTATGACTCGTACCCTATATTACGGTTCGTGGTGAGCCACTCGTACTTAGATCCAACCTAAGTAAACAAGTCTAAGATTAAGTTAAGGAACCAAATGATCCATAACCAACAATATGACTCATACCCCTAAGTCGTATCCATTCCAGTAACAAAAATCCATTCCACCAACCAACACTAGTCAGTA
Organism: Capsicum annuum; assembly: GCF_002878395.1. Lineage (NCBI taxonomy): Eukaryota > Viridiplantae > Streptophyta > Magnoliopsida > Solanales > Solanaceae > Capsicum > Capsicum annuum. The sequence continues at coordinate 97,127,468 of NC_061120.1, read as the reverse complement.
TACGATAGGACCATACAATTCATACCCCATCATACGACTCATACCCATGAGTCATATTGGGCCCAGAGACCAGAATTCCAAGAAATTTTCTAAGGTCCAAAAACTAGGGTGTTTCAGTTTCCCCCACAAGGAATATTCATCCCCAAATAATGGACAAGGTAGGTGTAACCCCATGCATGAGTCATTTGTATTGTCAAATATATATCCGATCTTTAACAAAGTTTAAAAACAAAGAGGCAAAGATATTAATCTTTCCTTAAACAAACTCAAAAAATAAAGATGTGTTGAAGACATATACCTTCCGTATGAATCCCAAGATTAGAATATAGATATGGATACTTGGACTTCATATTCTCCTCTGCTTCCCAAGTAGCTTCTTCCACCTTATGGTTCCAAGACAGAACCTTAACCAAAGACACATCATTGGTCTGCAACCGACAAACCTGCCTATCCAAGATCTTAACTGGGATACCTTCATGAAACAAAGAGTCTGTGAGACCCAATCCTTCCAAAAGAATAACTGAGAAGGATCACCAATGAACTTCCTCAACATGGAATTATGAAAAACTGGACGAACCAAGCTTAAGATAGAAGGAAACTCTGGCTCATAAGCAATATTACAAATTTTTCGCAAAATCTCATAAGGGCCAACATACCAGGGACTATGATTCCCCTTCTTACTAAACTGCACTACTCCCTTCATAGGAGATACATTGAGGAAAACCTTATCCCCTACATCTAACTCCAAGTCTCTACACCTAACATTCGTATAAGACTTTTGTCGACTTTGGGCAGCCTTAAGCCTATCCTGAATCACTTTTACCTTCTCTATAACCTTATAAACAAAGTCAGGACCAAATATGTCCGCCTTACAATACTCGAACCAACCAATAGGAGATCGACACCTCCTTCTATACAATGCCTCAAAAGGGGATATACTAATACTAGAATGATAACTATTGTTGTAAGCAAACTCCACCAAAGGTAGATGCTCAACCCAACTTCCACCATAATTAATCATACAATCCCAAAGCATATCCTCTAATGTCTAAATAGTTCTCTCTGCTTGCCCATCCATCTACAGATGAAAAACGATACTCAGACTAACCTTTGTACCCAACTCTCTCTAAAAAAGTCACCAGAAGTGAGATGTAAATTGCGCGCCATGATCAAAAATAATCAAAATAGGCACCCCAAGAAGATTCAAATCTCCTGAAGATACATCTTTGTATAATCCTCCATTAAAAAGGTAGTCTGCACTGGCAAAAAGAGTGCAGACTTAGTCATCCTATCAGTGATGACCCAAATTGAATCATATTGATTCTGAGATCGATTAAGACTGGTAAGAAAGTCCATATTGATCACTTCCCGTTTTTATTTGGGCAAATCAATTTCTTGATACAACCCTCCTGGCTTTATGTGCTCAACCTTAACCTGTTGACACACCACGGATTTGGCTATAAATCAACCACATCTCTCTTCATGCCATTCCACTAATAGATCTTCTTGAGATCATGATACATCTTAGTTGAGATGGGATGAACAACATAGCATGATTCATACACCTCAACCCAAATTCTTTGTCGTAACCCATCGATATTAGGAACACACAACCTCCCTTAGTACCATAAAGTGCCATCACCACTGATCTCAAACACCGTTACCTTTTGCCTACCAATATCATTCTTAATTTTCATCAAGATAGGTCCACCACTGGCTTCTCCTTAATCTCTGTACCAAGAGATGACTGAACCACTTCTTGCACCACCACACCACCATCCTTGAAGTTCAAGAGGTGAACTCAAAGATGTGCCAAGCAATGAATATCCTTCACCAATTCCCATTTTCCTTCTTCCAAATGAGCTAAACTCCCTATGGAAAACCTGCTAAGAGCATCAGCAGCCACATTAGCCTTACCTGAGTGATAGTGAAGACTCATATCATAGTTCGTGAGAAGCTCAAGCCATTCTCTCTGGCTAAGATTAAGCTCTTTCTGAGTGAACACATACTTAGACTCTTATGATCAGAAAAGATATCCATATGAACACCATACAAATAATGCCGACATATTTTCAAAGCAAACACAACCGCTAACAGCTCCAAATCATAAGTAGGATAATTTCTCTCATAAAATTTCAATGACCTGGAAGCATAGGTAATTAACATCCTATGCTACATCAAAACACAACTAAGACATACCTGAGATACATCATAATAAACCACGAATCCATCATTACCTTTCAGTAAAGTCAAAATTGGAGCCAAAGTTAACTTATCCTTTAACTTCTTAAAACTCCCTTTACAAGCATCCAACCAAGAAAACTTAACCTTCTTTTGGGTCAACTTAGTCAAAGAAGCATCTATCAATGAAAAGCTTTCCATAAATTGCCAATAATACCTGGCTAAACCCAAGAAGCTCTGAATATCAGATGGAGTGGTTGGTTTAGGACACTTCTTCACCACAACAACCTTTTGTGGATCCACTATGATCCTTTCACTAGAAATAATATAACCCAAGAACATTACAGCGTTCAACCAAAACTCATATTTAGAGAACTTGGCATACAATTATTGTTCCTTTATGGTCTTCTACACCATATAGAGGTGATTAAAATAATCCATGTCACTTTTTGAATAAACAAAAATATCGTCAATAAACACAATAACGAAAAGATCTAAATACTGATGAAATACCTTGTTTATCAGATCCATAAATACCTCCGGAACATTAGTCAAACCAAATAACATTCCCAAAAACTCAAAGTGCCCATACCGAGAATAAAAAAGCCATCTTAGAGATATCCACCTTCTTAATCTTTAGCTGATGGTACCCAAACCGAAGATCTATCTTAAAAAAGAACTTGTCACCTTACAGCTGATCAAACAGATCATCTATCCTGAAGAGGATACTTATTCTTAACCTTCATATTGTTCAATTGCCTATAGTCAATGCATATCCGAAGAAAACCATCCATTTTTCTCACGAACAACATCGGTGCACCCCATGGGGATACACTAGGATGAATAAACCCCTTATTCATAAGATTCTTAAGTTTTTCTTTTAGTTCCCTCAACTTAGCCTGGTCTATTCTATATGGAGGAATAAAAATTTGACGAGTGTCCGAAACTAGATTAATACCAAAATCAATTTTCTTATCCAAACGGACACGAGGAACATCATCCTAAAAGACCTCTAGAAACTCATTAACTACTAGAACTGACCGGAAAAAATGGCCTTCTAAGTTCAAATCTTTAACCTGAACCAAGTGGTAAAGACAACCTTTGGAGATTAACCTCTAAGCTTTAAGATAAACCTTAACTATAGCTTCGCAGTGACAACATTAATCGAATGTATAGGATAGGTGGGAGTTAGTGACACACAACAACCAATCCTGAAAGACCACTCTTTTGAAAGAGCTAGACAAATAGGAGAAAACTATACTATTATGAGAAGCAAAGCTTCTCACTTGGGCTGTGCATAATAGACAAACTTTCAATTTACTAACCAACTTTATTATTTTAATAGGTAATAGTATGGAGGGGAAGATTTGTTTATGATATAGTTCAAGAAAGAGTCATCTTATAAATTCCCCCCTAGGAGCTAAAGAACCACCCTCCAATTCAATAATCGACTCACCAGGGAACATAAAGATAACCCTATGGGTCTGAACATCGAAGGATGCATAATAAGACTATAACCAATCCATACCAAGAATGACATTGAAATCCATTATACCCAACTCAAACAAATCCACCAAGATCTAATTGCCACCAACAGATACCACACACCCCCTATTGACTCTCTTAGAAATAACTGAGTCACCTACTAGGGTAGAAATAGAAAAAGGATTTGAATTAACTTTTGGATCAAAACCAAAAGATACAGCCATATAAGGATTCACATAGGATAGAGTGGACCCTAGATTAAGAAAATAATATATATTAGGAGAGAAAAGTTGTAAGGTACCTGTAACATAAGGTAATGCCTCAAATTCTTATTGGGATGCCAAATCATACAACCTATTTCGACCAACACTAGAACCAGGAGCATTAATAGAAGTAGATGCAAAAACACTAAGTGTAGGAGCTAAAGATAAAGACAAAGGAATCTTATTCGCCCCCGTAGAAACCTTATTAATCATAAAATCCCAAAGTCGATAGCTTGTCTGGCCATACTTCAAGAATTTGTCCCTCCTTTCATCATAATAACCCTGATAAGAAAAATCGTGGAACTGATAAAAAAGGTATGAAAAAACTAACTAACCTCCGCTTTTCTAAGATTAGGAACCCTATGACCAAAAATTGTCACTACCTTGATGATGCCTGTCGCCCGACTAGTAAAGAGCACTAGTAGAAGAGAAGGAACTAGAAATCCCACACTTTTTTCTACTATTTTCCACCATCTCTACCATCCTGAGACTGAACACCTCCTTGTCCAAGAAACCTTCTCCTCTTACCCTACCTATCTCCAAAGTCCACCTGCTTCCTCTTTTTATATTCCACTTGCTACATATGAATAGTCAACCTAGACATGTCCATATCTTTAATCAACATGATAGTCTTGCTCTCCAAAATCAAATATCAATTCAACCAAGAGAACTTTCTCATTCTTTCCTGTATGTCAGCCTCTAAATTAGGAGCATACCTTGATAATTAGTGAAACTTTAAGGCATATTCATTGAGAAATATCCTCCCCTAGTTCAGGTTCACAAATAGCTCCGTATTTCCTTTCCTCAACTATTGGGAAAAGAAATAATCTAAGAAGGCCTATCCCACTCTTCATACCACTGATATGTAATATCTTTGAACTGATAAGTTGCAAAGCTTACCCCTTCTACATTGGTAGCCTGCATCACCTAAAATATCTTTTCCATTTTATCCAAGAACCCCTATGGATCCTTCTCTACCTTCACTCTAAAAAAAATAAGAGGACTCATTATCATAAATTGGCCAACCCTTGTGGCCTCAGAAGACAAAGCGTAATCGTACCTCGCTTAGCCTGAGCAGTGATTATTTGAGTAATAACATGAATAGACTAGTGGAATTCCTCATTAGTCATCTCGCCTTAAGGAGGACTAGTGGAATTCGATGGAACTCAAGAACTATCAGGGATAGGACCATGAGATCGAAGATGATCCTCAAAAGTAGGATGCACCCCTTCAGCATTACCCCCAGATGGGATAGAAAAATTTTTTGGTGTTCCGGATCTACAAGGCATGATATGAAAGATGAACAAACAAGTATTAAAGAGATTCCAAGATTGACACTCTAAGCTTGAAAATTGAATACCAAGAAAGTGAAGCATTTCTAAATGCCTTATAGCCTCTCCCTTATGAGTGTGGTGATCTACACACCCCTAAAAGAGACTCTACTCGACACAGCTTTGTGGACTCCCAATTAACCATGAACCTAGGATCTGATACCAATTTGACATGACCCAAGCTGAGGCCTCATCGTAATAGACGTCCTAAGCCTTATCAGGACCAAAGACCACCTTTGTTACCCAACCCAACCTCCATTTGCCTGCACTGAGTTCACTAAATTTTGAGCATATAATAAGATAATGTAATAGTTCATATGAAGACTCTAGGATAGGATCACAACTGTGATCGACCTAATCGAGTCTAACCATCCCATACCAATAATCCCACCATACCAAACCAGCACCGAAATAAGGGCCATAAACTAGGCCATAACTAATGTAAATTCCATACCATAATATAATTAATCCCAAAATAGAATATGATGGAATAGTGAGAAATTATGTTTGATGATGTAAGCCTCAATACCAATACCAAAGCTAAGACTGAAACTAATACTGGTCCTACCAATTCTAACCCATAGCAATAACATAAAGACTCTAACTAAACGAGTAGTAAAATCCAGTTAGGACATACGGTAATGCCCCATACTTTCCTAAGCTAGAAAGTGGACTGTTGTTCGTACATGTGAAACCCCCAATTCCGCAAGCCATATTTAGGCACATGAATTACCAAGAGTACCCTAGTTATAAGAGAGCTTATGATGTGTTAAGTGTGTTTATATGAGTCACTTAAGGTAGTACAAGCTAAAAGTTTCAAAATCCATCAAGTTTTAGTGTTTGAATTCACAAGGGTCATCTTTGAATGAGCATAACTTGATAAATATGTTATAATTCTGAATATTTGTACCCACAAACTTATATAGAATCGAATTAGCTTTCCAAATATACCAACTTCATCAAAATCCAACACCCGATCAAGGAGTTAAGGCTTTGCGGAGTAGAGTGCATCACCTAACCAATCGCACATAGCTACAGGAATAGGTGTGTGATAAGCAATGTGGCACATACCTAAATGTGTACAATAAGCAATGCAGCGCATACCTAAATATGTGCGATAAGCAATGTAGTGCATACTTAAATATGTGCAATAAGCAATGCGGCGCATACATAAATATATGTGATAAGCAATGCGGTGCACACTTGGTGTTTCAGATAGTAAAACACTCCGTTTTGAGTTATTTTGAGGGAAATTAAGTCTTTTGTCACTCCTTAGACACCACTAAACTTAACTTACGAATTTAATAGAATCTAAGCACATCATAACTCTATTATCAATCTAAGTTCATCATCCAAGAGAACTAAAGAAGAAAAATAACTAGGGTTGCACAATCAACATTGAGGGTCCAATCTTTCAATGAATTCATTACCATAAAGGTATATGGGATTTTCAACAAGAACATCCTTTCGTTCTTGATCCCAAAATTTGTATTATTTTACGAAGATACATGATTTTACTTGGTTAATTATGAATTTGATATGGAAACTATTATCCTATATTCTTTATCAAGAAACTATAATATTTTTGTGATGTCTTAAAGATAAATTTCTTGAGTTTTGATTTTAATATCATGTTTCAAGTTGAATTTCTAGATTTTCATATAAGTTATACTTGTTTGCTATACAAAGTATGAATCTTGAAAGGTTTTGCTAAAGTGTTGATATATGGGATTTAAACCCTCTTTGAGATTATGATTTTTGGTAAAGTAATATGTTATAGACACCTTGATATTTGAATGATTTGACATTTTGGTGTTGAAAGATTTATTTTTGAACTCGAATGAGAAAAGAAATCTACATGTTGATTTATTATGAAAAGGGGTAGCATGATGACTCCCGATATGAATTGTTGAATTACGTTGTTGTCGATTTTATTTTGAAATGATCTAAGCTAGATCTGGGAGTAGTCTTTAGCACTGAGTGGGAGGTATAGCTATGATTGATATTTTCCTAGAACTACGTGCCCCCATAGGATATGAACCTAAGGCTGATTGATAGAGTGATCACTAGTGAACAAAAGATTAAGATCATACTCCGATGGCAAGGATAGGATAGCTCTCCCCAACTTATATTGGACGTTAGACTCCATGTAGCTCACATGGTTTATGTTGGTTGTATGAGACTCTCAGTGTGTGTGTATATTCTTCTAATTGAGATTAAAACTGTAATAGTTTGAAAGTGTGAGTTGAGAAAGTTATTATTTTTGAAGAATTTGATGAATATTTCTATATCTTAAAGAGAATTGTTATGAAATCTACTCATTTTGATTACTTGAAAATGATTATAAAAGTGATTGGGACTTACTATGATGACTCATATATTTTCACTAATGTGTTTTACTCTATGGTTATTAGGATGATTTTATTTCGAGCTATGTGGGTTTCTTATTACAGTATGCATATTTTCCTATGAATATTGGTGATATAGGACTTTTATGAAAACTTGCATACACCCTCATATACTCGGTTCATATTCCATGGTACTGACCCATGTATTCATACGTGGGCAACATTTTCCCTATAATATAGGTCCAGGTGCTAATTCCCAAGCTTGACGTGATTCTCCGAGCACATTGGTCTATATTTTTTGAAGGTGCTGATTCCTAGGCTTGACGTGATTCTCCGAGCATATTGGTCTACATTTTCTGCAGTGGTAAGTCCTCATGGTTCAAGTACTAGTTATTTCAGATTTCACTCTTTTATTTTGAGTTATCATTTTATTCCCTGATGTTAGGGTCAGTTAGGGTCTGTCCCAATGTCTCAGTGTTATACAGTTTAGTAGAGGCTTGTCAGACTAGATGGTTAGATTGATCAGTCTTGTGGAGAGGTCATATTTTGTTACTTTCCACATCTCTTTCGTCTTGAATTATGATATTAAGGAGAATATCTTGATGTTTGATTCTAGTAATCCTGTCGATGAGTGTTGAATGGTATAAAAATGGCTCAAAGGCTTATCTTGGGGCTACTTATAGACTTAAGCACTGTGTGATGCTTCGGGACCCATTTTTGGGGCGTTACAAACTTGGTATCAGAGCCTAAGGTTATTGGAGTCCTAAGGAGTCTGGCAAGCCACATTAAGTAGAGTCTTGATCATCAGTGTATAGCGCGCCATATCTATGAGCAAGTTTTAGGAAAAAGTGTTATTTCTTTCTTTTAGAAGTCCATCATTCTTACAGTTGTTTTCTTTCAGATATTAATTCATGCTCTCCTCTTTTAGAATATGCCTTCTCACCGAGCTAGAAGAAATAACGATGGTCAGCAAGCCCAACCTGCTGACCCACTTAATAAAAATGTGTCCCATACCAAATTTTGGGCAGTCTTTCAGGTACTGGCCTAAGATGTCACTGCGAATGTTCAGGCCAATTTGGCACTGGCTCTATAGTAGCAGGGAGGTGATTCAGCTGCTGTGAAGATTCATGACTTTATACGGATGAATTCACCAGAATTTTATGGGTATAAACCAGATGAGGATCCACAGTTGTACTTAGAGGAGGTGCGAAAGATTACTCAGGTGATGCATGTCTCTAAGGAGCATAGTATAGAGTTGGAAGTATATCGATTGAAAGACCTTGCTTATGATTAGGTAGTTGCCTGGAGAAAGGTTTGAGGTGAGGTACCGCCCCTACATCTTGGCAGGAGTTCCAAGATGTATTCCTGGATAACTTTTCCCTTTAGAGATGAGAGAGGAAAAGGTAGAGAAGTTCATGAACTTGCGAAAGGGCTCTATGACTATTAAAGAGTGTTGTCTGAAGTTCAATCAGTTGGCCAAATATGCTCCTAACTTAGTAGCTGATAATCGGGCCAGTATGAGTAAATTTGTGACAGGAGTGTCTAGCTATGTTATTAAGGAGTGCAGGTCTGCTATGTTAAATAGTGAGATGAATCTTTCAAGGCTGATGAATCATGCCCAATAGATTGAAGCAAATAAGATCAAGGAAAGGGATAGAATGAGAGGGAATAAGAGAGCTAGGTTCGAGCAGCACAAATATGGTCAGACTAGATCGCAAGGAGGGAATCGCCCTCAGTTTTAGAAATTTTCATCTACACCAACACCATCGTCAGCTAGTGGGCAAGAGCAAGGTAGCAGGTTATATGCAGACAGGTCCAGTACAGTGTTGGTAGTAAAACAAATTACCCTCAGTTTCGTAAGTGTGGTACGACCCACCCGGGTGAGTGTTGGGGTAAGAAGAAAGGTGTTTTCAAGTGTGGTGACTTGCGTCAAAAACTTAGGGATTGCGCACATGCCAGGCAAGGGCGTCGTGATAATCGCTCTCAAACTCAAACTCAGACTGCTAGTGCTCCAGTTCAGGTGACTCGCCCAACCACAGCTCAGGGCACCTCTTCTGGTACTATTGGCGGTCAGCGCAAGAATAGGTTCTATGTTTTTCCATCTCACCAGGAGCAGAAGGACTCTCCTGATGTTGTTACTCGTATGCTCGGTATACTTCAATTTGATGTCTATGTTTTGTTGGACCCTGGGTCCAGTTTTTCATATGCTACACCTCTGGTTGCTGTGAATTTTGAAATGAGTCCCGAAAATATTCCTGAGCCTATCTTAGTTTCTACCCCAGTGGGTTATTTGATTGTTGTCCAGAAAGTGTAAAAAAAGTGTCCTGTTACAGTCCTTCATAGAGTCATATTGGCTGATCTAATTGAGTTAGACATGGTGGATTTTGATGTTTTCTGGGTATGGACTGGATTAATTCTTGTTATGCCTCTATATATTGTCGTACCCATGTGGTCAAGTTTCAGTTTCCTGATGAACCTGTGTTTGAGTGGTCTGGGAGTTCTTTATCTCCCAAGAGTCATTTTATCTTATATATTAAAGCTATAAAACTTATTTCCAAGGGGTGCATTTATCATCTGGTTAGATTCAAGGACACTAATTCTGAGACTCCAACTCTCCAGTCAGTTAGCATAGTCAATGATTTTTCTGATGTCTTTTCGAAAGATCTCCTAGGGATACCTCCTGATAGAGAGATACAGTTCGGGATCGATCTTCGTCCACATACTCAGCCCATTTCTATTCCTCCTTATTGTATGGCACTTGCAGAACTTAAGGGTTTGAAAGAGCATCTCAAAGATCTATTAGATAAGGGTTTCATAAGGCCTAGTGTTTCTCCTTTGGGTACTCCTGTGTTATTTGTGAGAAAGAAAGATGGTTCCCTGCGTATGTGTATTGACTATCGCCAGTTGAATAAAGTCACTGTCAAAAATAAGTATCCTCTTCCTAGAATAGACAATTTGTTTGACCTATTGCAAGGTGTAAGTTACTTCTCAAAGATAGACCTTCGATCCGGCTATCATCAACTCAAATTTAGAGAGTGGGACACCCCTAAAATAGGTTTCCGAACTCGCTATGGTCATTTTGAGTTTCTTGTTATGTCCTTCGGGTTAACTAATACCCCGGCAGCTTTTATGGACCTCATGAATCGAGTGTTCAGACCATATCTTGACATGTTTGTTATCGTATTTATAGATGATATTCTGGTGGACTCCAGTAGTGAGAATGAACATGCAGATCATCTACGAATTGTCTTGCAAACTCTTAGAAACCATCAATTATTTGCCAAATTCAGCATCTACGAATTGTCTTGTAAACTCTTAGAAACCATCAATTATTTGCCAAATTCAGCAAGTGTGAGTTTTGGTTGAGGTCAATTGCTTTTCTGGGTCATGTCATTTCTTTTGAGGGTATTAGAGTTGATCCCCAAAAGATAGAAGTTGTTAGAAACTGGCCTAGACCTATCTCTCCGACTGGCATCCAAAGTTTCTTGGGTCTAGCTGGCTATTACTGCCGTTTTGTTGAAGGTTTATCCTTTATAGAATCTCCTATGACCCGGTTGACCCAAAAGAAACTGAAGTTCTTGTGGTTCGATTCTTGTGAGAAGAGTTTTCAGGAGTTGAGACTCGACTCACTTCAGCCCCTATTTTGACTTTGTCTGATGGTGTTGAGGGTTTTCTAGTATATTATGATGCTTCTAGAGTTAGTTTGGGTTATTTATTGATGCAGAAGGGTAAGGTGATAGATTATGCTTCTAGACAGTTGAAACCCCATGAGAAGAATTACCTCACCCATGATCCTGAGTTTGCTGCTATTGTGTTTGCTCTAAAACTCTGGAGACACTACTTGTATCATGTTCACGTTGATATTTTCACTGATTATAAGAGTTTGCAATATGTGTTTACCCAGAGGGAGTTGAAACTTAGGCAGAGAAGGTGGTTAGATCTGTTAAAAGATTATGATATGAGTGTGTTGTACCATCCGGGTAAGGCCAATGTAGTGGCAGATGCCCTGAGTAGGGTGTCTATGAGTAGTGTTTTGCTTATTGAAGAGGGTAAGAAAGAGTTAGCTCGTGATGTGCACCGTTTGGTTAGACTGGAGGTTAGGTTGTTTGACTCTGCTGAAGGTAGTATAGGGGTGCAGAGTATTTCCGAATCCTCCTTGATTTCAGAAGTAAAGCAGAAGCAAAACTTAGATGCTAGTTTAGTCAAACTAAAAGAATTAGTCAAGGACCAAAAGGTGGAGGTTTTCTCCCAAGGGGGATATGGTGTGTTGAGATTGCAAGATAGATTATGTGTTCCGACTGTTGATGATCTGAGACAGAGAATTATGGCTGAAGCACACAGCGCGCGATATTCTATTCATCCTGGTGCCACCAAGATGTACCGTGACTTGCGGGAAATCTATTGGTGGAGTGGCATAAAGAAGGATATAGCAGCATTTGTGGCTCAGTGTGAGACGTGCCAACAGGTTAAGGTAGAACACCAAAGACCTGGTGGTATGATGCAAGAGTTCGGTATTCCCACTTGGAAGTGGGAAGAGATAAACATGGATTTTGTGACTGGTTTACCTCCTTCCCGACGCCATCATGATTCCATTTAGGTTGTTGTGGATAGATTGACTAAGTTTGTGCACTTCTTACCTGTGCATACTTCTTATACTGTTGAGGAATATGCTAGATTGTACATCCGAGAATTAGTCAGATTGCATGGAGTTCCCTTGTCCGTCATTTCAGATAAGGGTACTTAGTTCACTTCGCAGTTTTGGAGAGTTTTTCAGAAGGGTTGTGGTACCCAAGTGCATTTTAGTTTTACTTTCCATCCGCAGACAGATAGTCAGGATGAGAGGACCATCCAGAACTTAAAGGATATGTTGAGAGCGTATGCACTTGACTTTAAGGGGAGTTGGTATGAGCATTTACCGTTGATAGAGTTTGCTTGCAATAACAGTTTTCACACTAGCATAGGCATGGCACCATTTGAGGCTTTGTATGGGAGGAAGTATAGGTCACCCATATGTTGGTTTGAAGTGGGTGAGGTTGCCGTGAGCGGTCCTGATTCAGTCTTTAAGGCTATGGAAAAAGTCAAAGTGATTAGAGAAAGATTGAAAACTGCACAGAGTCATCAGAAGTCGTATGCTGATGTGAGGAGAAGAGACCTTGAATTTGAAGTTGTTGACTTGGTGTATTTGAAAATTTCACCCATGAAGGGAGTGAAGAGATTCGGGAAGAAGGGGAAACTTAGTCCCCATTAAGTTGGCCCCTACAGAGTTCTTAGCCGTGTTAGTAAGGTAGCGTATGAGGTTGAGTTGCCTTCAGAGTTATCTTCCATTCTCTCTGTCAACCATGTCTCCATGCTTAGGAAACACGTTGGTGATTTTGTTGTTGTAGATCCTTTAGAAAACCCTAATGTGCAAGATTGTCTTTCTTTTGAGGAAGTTCCTGTTGAGATTTTAGATCATCAAGTCCGAAGACTAAGGAACAAAGAAGTTCCCTTGGTCAAGATGTTGTGGCAAAACCAATCTGTTGAAGGTGCATCTTGGAAAACCGAGACGGATATGCGATCCAAGTATCCGCACCTGTTTTCTGCAAGCCCCAATGAAGCCAAAAGTACCATTCTTCTCTAAATCATTCCTTTTCTATGCAGAATTGCAGTAGTTCAACAGTTATTTTATACTATTCAGCTGTGATTTCATGAGTCATGCACTCTTTGTTGTGTCCAAAATGTAGAATGAAGTAGAGGCAAGATTAGCATGTTTTTTCAGCTTTGTACCCTTCATTTTATCTTTACTCTTAGTATACCCAGCGTCATTCGAGGATGAATGTCCCCAAGGCGGAGATATTGTAATGCCCCGCACTTTCCTAAGCTAGAAAGCGAACCATTGTTCGTACATGTGAAACCCCCAATTCTGTAAGCCATATTTGGGTACATGAATTACCAAGAGTACCCTAGTTATAAGAGAGCTTATGATGTGTTAAGTGTGGTTATATGAGTCACTTAAGGTAGTACAAGCTTAGAGTTTCGAAATCCATCAAGTTTTAGTGTTTGAATTCGTAAGGTTCATCTTTGAATGAGCATAACTTGATAAATGTTGTATTTTTGCATATTTATACCCACTAACTTGTAGAGAATCGAATTATCTTTCCAACAATACCAAGTTCATCAAAATCCAACACCCGAGGAAGGAGTTATGGCTTCGCGAAGTAGAGTGTGTCGCCTAACCAATCGCACATAGCTATTGGAATAGGTTTGCGATAAGCAATGTGGCGCATACTTAAATGTGTGCGATAAGCAATGCGGCGCATACCTAAATGTGTGTGATAAATAATGCTGCAAATATGCAAATGTATGCGATAAGCAATGCGGCGCACAATTGGTGTTTCAGATAGCAAAAACACTCCGTTTTGAGTTATTTTGAGGGCAATTTTGTCTTTTGGCACTCCTTACACACCCCTAAACTTAACCTTACGAATTTAATAGAATCTAAACACATCATAACCCTAGTATCAATCTAAGTTCATCATCCAAGAGCACTAAACGTGAAAAACAACTAGGGTTTCACAATCAACATTGAGGATCCAATCTTTCAACGAATCTGTTACCATAAAGGTATGTGGGATTTTAACAAGAACATCCTTTCATTCTTGTGCCCAAAAATTTATATTATTTTAAGAAGATACATGATTTTACTTGCTTAATTATGAATTTGAGATGGAAACTATTATCCTATATTCCTGTTCAAGAAACTTGATATTTTTGTGATGTATTAAAGATAAATTCCTTGAGTTTCAATGTTAATATCATGTTTCAAGTTGAATTTCCAGATTTTCATAGGAGTTATACTTGTTTGTGATACAAAGTATGAATCTTGAAATGTTTTTCTCAAGTGTTTATATATGGGATTTAAGCCCTCTTTGAGATTATGATCTTTGGTGAAGTAATGTATTATACACACCTTGATATTTTAGTGATTTGACCTTTTGGTCTTGAAAGAGTTATTTTTTAACTCGAATGAGAAAATAAATCCACGTGTTGATTTATTATGAAAAAGGGGTAGCATGATGGCTCCCGATATAAATTGTTGAATTGTGTTGTTGTGGATTTTCTTTTGAAATGATCGGAGCTCAGTCCGGGAGTAGTCTTTAGCACCGAGTGGGAGGTATAGCTGTGATAGGTACTTCCCTAGAACTACGTTCCCCCGTAGGATGTGAGCCTAAGGCTAATTGATATAGTGATCACTAGTGAACAAAAGATTAATGTCCTACTCCGATGGAAAGGATAGGACAGATCTCCCCAATATGGGTTGGACGTTGGACTTCATGTAGCTCACATGGTTTATGTCGGTTGTAAGAGACTCCCAGTGTGTATGTGTATTCATCTAATTGAGATGAAAAATGTAATAGTTTGAAAGTGTGAGTTGAGAAAGTTATCGTTTTTGAAGAATTTGATGAATATTTCTATATCTTAAAGAGAATTGTTATGAAAGCTACTCGTTTTGATGACTTGAAAAAGATTATGAAAGGGCCATACCAATACTAGAATGATAGCTATTGTTGTAAGAAAACTCTACCAAAGGTAGATGCTCAACCCAATTTCCACCATAATCAATCACGCAAGCCCGAAGCATATCCTCTAATATCTGAATAGTCCTTTCTGCCTGCTCATCCATCTGGGGATGAAAAGCCAGACTAACCTTAGTCTCCAATACCTTTTGAAAATACTAGAAGATGTGAGATGAAAATTGTGTACCATGATCAGAGATAATAAAAAAAGGTACCCCATGCATGTTTACAATCTCATGAGATATAACTTCGCATAATCCTCTATCAAAAAGGTAGTCCTTACTGGCAAAAAGTGAGCAGACTTCGTCATCCAATCCACAATGACCCAAATTGAATCAAATTGGTTCCAAGATCGAGGAAGACCAGTGAAAAATCTATATTGATTAACACCCATTTCCATTCGGGCAGATCAATATCTTAATACGACCTACCAAGCCTTATGTGCTCAACTTTGACTTGTTGGCACACCATGCACTTGGCTAAAAAATCAGCCACATCCTTTATAATACCATTCCACCAATACATCTCCTTGAGATCATGATATATTTTTGTCAAACTAGGATGAACAACATAGCATGATTCATGCACCTTAGCCAAAATTTTTTGTCGCAAACTATCGACATTAGGAACACACAACTTTCCTTGGTACCGCAAAGTACCATCATACCTGATTTCAAAGACCATCACCTTTTTCAAACCAATATCACTTTTGATTTTCATCAAGATAGGATCCAACACTTGCTTCTCCTTAATCTCTACACCAAAAAATGATCGAACCACTTCCTATACCATATCCCACCATCCTTGAAGTCTGAGAGACAAACTCTAAGATTGTCCAAGCGGCGAATATCCTTCACCAATTCCCATTTTCCTTTCTCCCCATGAGCCAAAGTCCCCATAGACAACCTTCTAAGAGCATCAGCAACCTCATTAGTTTTACTTGGGCGGTAGTGAAGACTCAAATCATAGTCCTTGAGAAGCTCCAACCATCTCCTTTGCTTGAGATTTAGCTCCTTTTGAGTGAACATATATTGTAGACTCTTATGATCAGAAAAGATATCCACATGCACTCCATATAAATAATGTGCCCAGATTTTTAAAGCAAAAATCACCTCCAACAGCTCCAAATTATGATTAGGATAGTTTCTCTCATGTATCTTCAATTGCCTGGAAGAATAACAATCACCTTCCCATGCTGCTTCAACACACAACAAATTCCCACTCGAGACACATCAAAATAAACCACAAACCCCTTATTACCTTCAGGAAATATCAAAACTGGAGCTGAAGTTAGCTTATCCTTAGGCTTCTCGAATCTCCCTTCATACGCTTTCGACCGAGAAAACTTTACCTTCTTTTGAGTCAACTTAGTCAATGGGATAGCTATTGTAAAAAATCTTTCCACAAACCGCCTATAATACCCAGCCAAACCTAAGAAGCTCTGAATATTAGTTGGAGTCGTGGGTCTAGGAAACTTCTCAACCACAGTCACCTTTTACGGATCCGCAATGATCCTCTTAATAGAATTAATATGACCCAAGACATCCATAGCATTCAACAAAAACTCACACTTAGAGAACTTACCATATAACTGATGTTCCTTCAAGGTTTACAACACCACATAGAAGTGATTAGCGTGATCCATCTCACTCTTAGAATACACCAAGATGTCATCCATAAACACAATGACAAAAAGATCCAAGTGCTGCCTGAAAACCCTATTCATCAAATCTATGAATAACGTCAAGGTATTAGTCAAACCAAATGAAATTACCAAGAATTCAAAGTACCCATACCGAGTACAAATTGTAGTTTTTAGGATATACTCCTCCCTAATCTTATGCTGATGATACCCAGACTGAAGATCTATCTTAGAAAAAAATTTAGCACCTTGCAACTAATCAAATAAGTCATCTATGTTTGGAAGAGGATACTTGTTCTTGACTGTTACCTTATTCAACTTCGATAGTCAATATAAATCCAAAGGGAAGGAATCTTCTTATGCACGAATAATATTGGTGTACCCCATGGGGATATACTAGGATGAATAAGCCCCTTATTCAGAAGATCCTTAAGTTTCTCCTTAATTTCTCTCAACTCAGTCGGAGCCATTCTATAAGGAAGAATAGATATTAGACGAGCATCTAGAACGAAATCTATTCCAAACTTGATTCCCCTATCCGAAGGAACACCAGGAAGATCATCTAGATAGACATCAGAAAACTCGCTTACCATTGAAACTGAATGTAAAGAAGGACACTCCGAGTTAGAATCATTAACCCAGACCAAGTGATCAAGCCACCCTTTGCGGATTAATCTCCTATCTCTAATATTACAAATAAACCATCCCCTAGGAGCTAGGGAACCAACCTCCCACTCTATAACTGGTTCACTAGGGAACCTAAAGACAACCTTATGGGTCTGACAATCTAAAGACATATAACAAGAGTGTAACCAATACAAACCCAGAATAACATCAAAATCCACTATATCAAGTTCAAATAGATCTACCAAGGTTTGTTTGTTACTAACAAATACCATATACACCCTATAGCCTTTCTTAGCAATAACCGAGTCACCCACTAGGGTAGAAATAGAAAATAGATCTGAAATAACCTTAGGATAAAAATCAAAACACACAGCCACAAATAAGGACACATAAGAAAGAGTGGACCCCAGATCAAGCAAAAAATACATGTCACGAGAAAAGAGTTGTAATGTACCGATAATGATATCAAGCGATGCCTCAAACTCTTGTTGATTTGCAAAAGCATATAACCTATTCCTACCAATGTCGGTACCAGAAATAGGAGTTGACGCAGAAGCAGCACCACTAGGTGCTAAAGAAAAAGATAAAGCAGTTGGAGCTTTGACCTCTCTCGAAGCACCCTAACCACCATGATAATTTTTGGGCATATGGCCTGGCTGACCATATTTAAAACACCTATCATTCTCTTCATCGCAAAATCCCTAATAAAGACAACCACAGAACAGGTAAGAAGTGAATGAAAAATCTAACTGAGCCTCACTCACCTTAGATTGGGCACCCTGTGCCCAAAAATTATCGTCAACCTGTTGACGCCTATCACCCGACTGTTTTAGGTAAGGAGAACTAGAAGAAGAGATGGATCCAAAACTTCCCTACTTCTTCTTTGGCCACTTACCGATATCTCAACCACATTTCTATTGCCCACTACCTCTTTTAGAAGACCTAAACTTCTTTCTCTATCTTTCCCCAAACTCTACATGTTTTCTCTTTTCATCTTCCATATGTTGCATATAAACCACCAACCTTGAAATATCCATATCCTTGATCAGAGATGCATTATTACTTTCAAGGATCAGATCTTGAGACATTTCAAAAGTGAACTTTCTCATCCTCGCCCTCAAATCTAACACCAAGTCCAGAGCATACCTTGACAGTTGATAAAACTTTAAGGCATATTCCTTGACAAATATTTTTCCTTGCTTAAGATTCACAAACTCCTCATCTTCGTTTCTCTCAGCTTCTAAGGAAAGAAGCTATCCAGAAAAGCATTAGAGAAAGTCTCCCATAAAGACAACTCTTAAATATCACCTCTATCCCTATCCTACTCTGCTTACCACAGGTACATAATATCATTGAGCTGATAAGCTATAAAATTTACCCCTTCCACATTTGTGGCCTATATCACCTTGAATATTTTCTCCATTTTATCCAAGAAACCCTATGGATCCTCATCCACCTTCACACTAGTAAAAGTAAGAGGATTTATCATCATAAATTGGACAATCTTTATGGCTTTAGCGGATGAAACCTAGATGCATCCCACTCAAGCAACTAACTAAGCAATAGTATGAATCAATTGACAAAATTCTGCATTCATCACCTTACCTTGAAGAGGACTAGCAGAAATGAATGAAGCTCTAAAAATATTAGGGACAAAACCCCTATACTGAGTATGATCCCCTGTGTCCCTTCCATGTTGTCCACAGACGGGACAAAAGAGTTTTCTTTTGTTCTAGATCATCGAGGCATGGTCTAAAAATGAACAAAAAAGGATTAGAGAAGATTCCAGGACTTAGACTCCAAGCTTGAAAATAGAATACCAAGAAAGTAAAACATTTCTAAATTCCTTTTGTCCTCTCTATTATAAGTGTAGCACGCTATATACCCCTAAAAGAGACTCTACTAGACACAGCTTTGTGGATTTCCAATTGATCATGAACCTAATGCTCTAATACAAACTTGACACGACCCGAACCAGGGCCTTATCATAATAGGCATTCCAAACCCAATTGGGACTGAAGACCACCCCCATAACCCAACCTAACCAACCTAGGCATATCCTAAGTCAAATGAATTCCAAACATATAACACGATAGCATTATTGCATAGTTCAAGACTCTAGGATAGGTCTATATCTATGACCAGCCAAACTAATTCAACCATATGATACTTAACCATTAACTAATACTAAACAAAACCATAATTCAAAACCATGACCATATGAGTTCCACAATAATTATATAATTCCAAAATAAAAGAGGATAGAATAGCGAGAAATTTAGTCCAATGGTATCAACCCCAATACCAATGCCGATACCAAGGCTGACACCAATACCAATCCAGCCCATACTAACCTAAAGCAATTCCCACTACTATAAAACTGCTTATTACCTGGGGATTTTCATAGAAATAATATGGTAAAATCCCCAGGTAATTTGATTACCTGCGGATTTTCTTACCAATTAGAATCCAAAGGAGATACCTTCGTAGGTAATTATTACCAGCAGATTTATAAAATCCCTAGGCAATTTAGCTGTAAAAATAGATCCGCAGGTATGTTATTTGCGGATTTCACCTACGAATTTTCACAAAAAAATCATAAATTATTCTCCATCAATATTCCTAAGTAAATTTCTAGGTAATTTAGCTGCGGAAATAAATTCATAGGTACGTTATTTGCGGATTTATTTTCTTTTAAACATCAAAATTTCACATGAATTATTTGGTAAAATTTCATAAAAAGGATTTTACCTGCGGATTTTAGGAAAAAATTCCCAAATTATTCCCCCTGAAGATTCCCAAGTAAATCCTTAGGTAATTAGCTGCGAAAATAAATCCGCAGGTACGTTATTTGCGAATTTATTTGCGATTAACAATAAAAAAATTTCATGAATTATTTGGTAAAATTTCTTGCAGATATTTATAAAACTATTCTGCAAGAAAATTCGTATGAAATACCCCAAATAAATTCGCAAGAACAAATTTTTTCAAGGAAATTTTCATAAATATTTAGCATGTACATACCTATAAAAATTTTGAAATAATAATTCACACGTAAATTACTAAAAATATTTCACAATTAATTCAAAATCTATTCAAAACCTTCAATAATTCTCAAAAATATCATTCAATACAAATCTAATGTAAACCCTTATAGCTAACAAAAAAAATATAATTCAAAACATACACATCAATAATTAATGTATGATTCTTAAATAGTCCAAATCAAAATATTTTAAACTTGAATCCTCAATAAAACTACCAACCATCAGGATCAGATCACTTTCATTCACGTTATTAGAATTATCAATTTCATTCATGTCATCAGAGTCACCATCACTTTCATCCTTATAAGCTTAGTTGTCTTCTTGAGTTAGGCATTCATCATTTGAACATGATTTCTTGTATACATGCTTCATCAAGAAGTCTAATTCCTTTCTCATCTTCCTTCCACAATTGATGCACTTTGAGCAACTAATATTTCTTGTTTCTTTCTTTCAAACTCATTCTGCATAAGAATATATTAATTTAGGTCATAAAAAGTATTCAAAATATATTATTAGCATAAAATATATAATATTATAATATCAAATAAAATCATAACAATCAACAAATATAAATATGTATATATTAGCATTTTTAAGTAACTATACTTAACCATTTTCAAGTCACTAGTACATATTTCAAGTCACTACATTTGACCATTTTCAAGTAACTAATTCACATTTCATGTCACTACACTTAACCATTTTCAATTTACTAGTACATATTTCAAAGCACTACACTTAACAATTTTCAAATAATTAATTCACATTTCAAGTAATTATACTTAATCATTTTCAAGTAACTATACTTAACCACTTTCAAGTAACTAATTCACATTTCAAGTAACTACACTTTAACAATTTTCAACTCACTAGTAAACGTTTCAACTCAGTATACTTAACCATATTTTCAAGTAACTACCACTACTAGAAAAAACAAGAAAAACGACCACAAAAACCGACCAAATGTGGTCGCTTTTCCTGTTTTCACTTCAAGTCGCTAATTCACTTCACAAGTTAACAAACTAAACTAAATTCAAAATAAAAGTTCACATTTCAAATACCTACACTTAAAACAATTTTCAAGTCACTAATTCACTTCACAAGTTACCAAACTAAACTAAATTCACAACAAAATTTCATATTTATAGTCCCTACACATTTTCAAGTCACTAATTCATTTCACAAGTTACCAAACTAAACTAAATTCAAAACAAAAGTTCACATTTCAAGTACCTACACTGAAAGCATTTTCAAGTTGCTAATTCACTTCTCAAGTGACCATGTACTTTACTAAATTCAAAACAAAAGTTCACATTTCAAGTACCTACACTTAAGCATTTCAAGTAACAAATTCACTTCACAAGTGACCATGTACTTTACTAAATTTAAAACAAAAATTCACATTTCAAGTACCTACACTTAAAACATTTTTAAGTCATATTCACTTCTCAAGAGAGAACACTTTACTAAATTCAAAGCACAAATTCACATTTCAAGTACGTACACTTGAACATTTTCAAGTCATTAATTCACTTCTCTAGTGACCATGTACCTTACTAAATTCAAAACAAAAGTTAGTTAATTTTTGATATTGATGGATGATGTTGCCTCTTGACAACCCGAATAAAGATCTATAGTAAAGCAAGGCATTAACTTTTCCATCCTCTCACATTTAATTTTTGATATTAATGGTCACAGACAGCTAGATATTAATTTGCTTTCTCTCTCTAACGGCTCTCTCTCTCTCTAATGGCTCTCTCTCTTCCTCTCTACCCCCTCTCTCGCTAGCTCCGGTCACCGGCTCCTGATGATAGGCGAAATTACGCGCCTATATCAATATATTTTGCCCATATTTTAGCCTAGTTTCGAGAACTAATTATCTATTTCGTACACTTTTAGTCCTTTTTCCTGTAAATGAGCTAACAAATGTGATTAGGAAAGTTTCAGGTATAAATGATGCAAAATACAGCAATTTATGGCTTACTTGACGCAAAAGAAAGCTCACAAACGAGATGGAAAGGAGCTGGACGCATAAAGGACTAAATCTGCTGCATGGAAAATCTGTCCCGGGCTAAAACAGCATTTCTGAAGACTTTGGGACTTACAGACACAAAGCTGGAGTTTTGCCATAATACATTAACCTAGTGCAATTAGGTTATGTGTTTCATCATTCTATTTGGATTATAATTTTGTAACCTTACCCTAGTACAATTGGGTCAAGGATTTCATTAGTATATTAGGATTTGGTTATTTATTTTATTAGTTTAGTAGGAGTAGGATAGGAGTATTATAAATACCCTATCATGTTAGAGATTTTAAAGGAGAAAAAGGGGGGAGACATTCTGACAATTCATTCATCTCCTTACAATTAAGACATCTTCCTACAACCCATTCTCAATTCTTCATTCTTCTACTCTTAAATTCCACAACAAGAGAATCGTTACTTGCTACGGAATCACTAAAACCACACGCCAAACACCTACTATTCACGCCATCCACCATGCAAAACGTGATATCCTTCGCATTCATGGGTAACTAAATCTCTTAGTTGGGGTTATGGAAGCCGAATGAGTTACTATCTATAGCTATGAGTTTGTGAGTTCAAGACAAGTATATTGCTTATATCATTATTCTCTTCATCTTAAATCTACATTCTTTGCGGTTCAAACACAAGAACACGCCATTCTAACATCTAACCTGTTCGAGAGAAAGGTTATTTGTCTAGAAAAGAAGACGCATAGACCAACGCCAGTCTAACATCTGACTTGTTCGAGAGAAAAGTTATTTGTCTGGAAAAGAGATAATGTCAAGGTAGTAGGACACCCTTTCCTATTAAAAAGCTAGTGCCGTACCTGGACTAACTTCTTGGAGAATTCGTACCGTTAGTCACGCTTTAAGCTCGAGAGAGTTAAAGTGAAATAGTCCTTGTTTAGGTCGAGAGACGCTTGGATTTACCATCGACTACAATTCTCTATAAGCAATTACATGTCAAGACTCTACACACTCATAGCCAATAGAGACGTATACCTCAGAAGGTGGACATAACCCCAACGCCTCAATTCTCATTGTTTACAACACACGTGACAATCTCTCTTTATTTTGCTATTTTCAGTTCTTACATTCTTGTTTTGGTTACATACTACAATCCCCCCTTTCCTACGAGACTTGCACTAAAAGTCTAGTAATTTCTCTTGCTTGTTGGCCAAGCTATTCTCTGTGGGATCGATACCCAACCCAGGTTGGGTTCTATATTTGCTAACGACCGCTTTACACTCCCACGAGAGCTGTAGATTGAGCGTTATCACTACCCAACCTACAACTCACCTTATGAGTCATAAGGTGTCATTATGAGCTTTGAACAATGAGTAGTATCTGTGATACTGTCTTGATTAAGACTAAAGGTCTTGAGTCATAAAGACTCATTACGACTTGTGGACTCCAGATCGTAGGGTTACTAGTGTGTACCCCAAATATTTATATCCTGGTTACGACTAGGATGCTACGAGTCATAGGGTCTTTTCATGATTTATGGGGTAACCAAAGAGGGACCCGTCAGCTACTTTCCATACTATAACTTGAGGTAACGAGTCCTACTGAGTCCTTATGGGTCGCATAGTGACCCGTAGTCACTGGCGATAATTTTTCATCTCTTAGTTGGGGGAAATTTGGACATTTCCCCTTTCCCCAATAACAACCCATGACTTAAAACCCTTTAGAGTATCATTAACATTTCAAAAAATCAAAATAAATTCTTAAACTTTCTCAAGTTTTCTCAAGCAAACACACCTAGGGTTTTTAAGTGATAAACATCTAGAACTTCCAAGGGTTGAATTCTTTCCATAATTCTCTACACTTTCAGGTATGTTACTCTTCCCAGCATATTAATTTCTTAAGCATGTGTTTTAAAAGTGTTATTCATGTGGTTTTGATGCTGGTTTTAGAACAAGGGTTAAGCGTTTTGAATGTTTATTTATGAATAATGTTTTCCCATGGTTCACATATGATTATTCACGCTTTATTTATGGTTTTAAACTAGTGGGGTGCATGCATGGTGTATAAACTAGGGATTGTGATTTCCCTTAATTTTTAGGACTATTAACATTTGAATTAGTAACAACTTCAACCCAATATTGTGAAATTAATTTTGGATGTGAAATATATGCATATTGAGCTATCTCAAGAACTATTATATGGCATAAAAGACCTTATTGAAACTTAAATAAGTTTGAGTCCTAAATTGGCTAAATGGGTTTGAGTTCCAAATTGGCTATATACTTTGAAATCCTATTTTCTAATTGGATTGGAGTTTGATTTAGCTTAATGGGTCAGAGTCATGTTGGTTGTTAGGTTAGAGTCTTACATGGATAAATGGGTTAGAGTACCTTGGGCCGAGGGGTTAGATTTCCCATTGGATAAGTAGTAAATTTTGGCAAAATGATAAGCTTGCAAGTGAGATGGCTTGAGTTTCCCGAGGACTGCGATATCAGTCTTTGTTATTACCCAGGTAAAGCTAATATTGTTACTGATTCTCTTAACAGTTTATCCATAGGAAGTTTATTTTGTGAGAAGGAGAAGAAGAGAGGGTGGGTGAAGGATATTCATCATTTGGCTAATCTTAGAGTTCATCTCTTGGACTCTGGGGATAGAGGTGTGATTGTGCAAGAGGTGGTAAAGTCATCTCTTGGTGCTGAGATGAAAGAGAAGTAGGTTTTGGATCCTATCTTAATGCAGATCATGGATGATGTTGGCTTGTAGAAAGTAATGGCTATCGAGATTGGTGGTAATGGTATCTTAAGGTACCAAGGTAGGTTGTGTATTCTTGATATTGATAGGATGAGAGAGAGGATCTTGGCCGAGGCTCATGAGTCACAGTATATGGTTTATCCTAGTTTGAAAAAGGTGTACCATGACTTGAAAGAGATTTATTAATGGAACAACATAAAGAGCGATGTGGCAAATTTTATGGCTAAGTATATAGTATGTCAGCAAGTGAAGGTGAAGCACAGGAGGCCTAGTGGATTATCTTAAGAGATTGAGTTACCCGTGTGGAAATAGGAAGTGATCAACATGGATTTCATTACCAGTATTCTGTAGTCTAGTTGTCCGTTTGATTCGATATAGGTTATAGTGGATAGGATTACTAAGTATGCTCACTTTTTGCATGTGAGGACTAGTTATTCCACAAAGGATTATGAGAAGTTGTTCATTTAGGAGATTTTAAAATTGCATGGTGCTCCAATTTCTATGATATCTGACTGAGGTATGCAATTTTCTTCTCACTTATAGAGTTTTTACCGAGAGGATTGTAAACCTTAGCATTGCTTTCCACCCTCAAATGGATAGACAAGTGGAGAGGACCATTCAAACTTTAGAGGATATGCTAAGGTCTTGTTTGATGGATTTGGATGGTAGTTGGGTTGACCTTTTGCCTCTTGTAGAGTTTTCATATAACAATATCAATTATTCCAGCATTCAGATTGCTCTATTTTAGGCTTTGTATGGTAGGAGATTTTGTTCTCTTATTGGTTGGTTTGAAGTCAGTGAGGTTGGGTTGTTTGGTCCTGACTTGGTCCATTTGGCCATGGAAAAGGTGAAAGTAATAAGGGAAAGTCTTAACACTACCCAAAGTTATAAAAAGTCATATGTGTATGCGAGGCAAAAAGAGTTAGAGTTTGATGTATGTAATTGGATATTCTTGAAGGTGTCTCCCATGAAAGGGAGTGATGCTGCTTAGGAAGAATGGAAGCTTAGTACCCATTATATTGGGATGTACTTATTCTTGAGGAGAGTGGGAAATATTGCTTATGAGTTAGAGTTGCCTCCTAGTTTGTGTTCCATTCATCGGTTTTCTATGTTTTGATGTTGAAGAAGTGTGTGGCTGATCCTTCCTTGGTTGTCCCATTGGAGAGTGTTGGCATTTCAGGTTCCTTGTTTTATGAGGAAGTCCCATTTGAGATTTTGGGATGAATGATCCTAGGGGGAGAATGTAAGACCCTAGATTTGGGTCCCTAAAACATTTTGAGTTTTTGAACTCAATTCCCAACCTATGACTCACCTTATGAGTCATAAGCTGTCCTTACCATCCATAAGAGCCTAATCATTAGTAGACTAGTGAGTAGTGTCTATGATATTGTCTTGATTATGACTAGAGGTCCCGAGTCGTAAAGACTCATTACGAGTCATGGAGTCCAAATCATAGGGTGACCAATGTGTAACCCAAATATTTCTATCCTAGTTATGACTAGGACCCTATACATCGTAGGGTCTCTAAATGAGTCTTGAGGTGTGATTCATGGGGTCACTAGAGAGGGGTCCCTCAACTACTGTCTAGAATATGGCTTGATGTGATGAGTTGTAGTGAGTCTTTACGAGTTGTATAGTGACCCGTAGTCACTGGCGGCAACTTTTCATCTTTTAATTTGGGGTACTTTGGACATTTTCCCCTTTCCCCAATAATAATGCACGACTTAAAACCCCGTTAGGGTATGATTAGCACTCCAAAACAAATCAAAATAACTTCTTGAACTATCTCAAGTTCTCTCAAGCAAAAACACCTAGGGTTTTTAAGCAATTAGCATCTAAAACTTCCTAGGGTTGAATTCTCTCCATAATTCTCTACACTTTCAGGCATGTTACTCTTCCCCACATATTAATTGTTAAGCATGTGATTTAAAAGTGTTATTCACGTGGTTTTGATGTTGGTTTTGGAACATGGCTTGAGGGTTTATGAATGTTTGTTTCTGACTAATGTTTTCCCATGGTTCACATATGATTTTTCATGCTTTATTTATGGTATTGAACTATTAGGGTGCATGAGCATGGTGAATAAATGAAGGGATTCTGATCCCCCCCATTTTTGTGACTGTTGATTATTGAATTGGTAACAACTTTAACCCAATACTGTTAAATTGGTTTTGGATATGAAAAACGCATGTTGAACTATCTCTGTAACTATTGTATAAAAGGCCTTATTGAAACATGAATGGGTTTGAGTCCCAAATTGGCTAAATGGGTTTGAGTCCCAAATTGGCTATATACTTTAAAATCCTACTCACTGATTGGATTATAATCCTTTCTAGCTAAATGGGTTGGAGTCCTATTGGCTATTAAGTTAGAGTCCCATATGGATAAATGGGTTTGATTCGCATGGGCTGAGGGGTTAAAGTTCACGTTGGCTAAGTCTTACAGTTTGGCAAAATGATAAGCTTGCAAGCATAAGGGAATGGAGATACCTATGATGATACTTAACGAATGATTTCTTACATAATGATTGGGAATGTGTGTAAATGTTTTAATTGGACTTAAAGGGGGTTGTGTAGTAAAGCCTTCA
Organism: Capsicum annuum; assembly: GCF_002878395.1. Classification (NCBI taxonomy): domain Eukaryota; kingdom Viridiplantae; phylum Streptophyta; class Magnoliopsida; order Solanales; family Solanaceae; genus Capsicum; species Capsicum annuum. Next base: position 97,099,658 of record NC_061120.1, on the reverse strand, counting down.
TGGAGGAGGTCCCGAGGGATCAATACTGGAAACTGTATTTGCTGATGTAGGGGTCTAAATGACTAGGATAGGTCGGGTCCCCCTTATTACATAATTGGGTTTTCAATTCACCTTTTGTATATGATTGGGAGGTTTGAGTCCTCCGTGAATATATATTATTATTACTCTACAATTTTTATAGCTAAACGCACTAGGGCCCAACTAGGGGGTGAGAGGTAAGTCCCATATAGCCAGTAGGTACTATTATGGTAGTTAAGCTACATAATCTAGGCTAAGGTTGCATACTAAGCCTTATTCCCTACCTCAGGATAATTATATATGTATGCATATTGTGTGCATGTCGATTTTACTATGGTTTTTACTTGGCATTAATTTATCCATCCTTGAGTCATGTGCTAGCGCTCAATCCGCTAACCATCTGCGGATGCTGTATGCTGATGCAAGAACCATTGATACTTTTTCTTTTCCTGTGCAGTGATTGGATTCTTGGGTTATCAGCAATCAACTTGAAGTTGTGATCCCCCTTCTTTCAGAAGGCTATTACTTTTTGGTTCATCTTTTATAATCGACTTATCTCTGGACTTGTTTTTCCAATAGTTGAGGGTATGTCCTGATATTTGTTTGATTTATTTTTTGTCATAGAGTTTTTGTAGATTACTGTGGACTAGTTATTGGTATTTGATGTAGCTTAGACTTCTTGAGTTCTGATTATTCTATCTTGTTATATGTTCGAAATTCAGCCACCATTTATGTATTGTATTTTGTGTGACAAGATAATGGGGGGAGGGGTAGTCTCCGGTCCACGACGGACTTGGGATGCCCTTTACAGCCAAACCCTATTTTGGGTTCTTACAAAGTTAATATAAGAGCCTAGGTTCATGGTTAGTTGGGCATTCATAAGCCATGCCAAGTAGAGTCTCCTTTATGGGTCTGTAGTGCACCACACTTATAAGGGAGGGGTTGCAAGACATTTAGGAATATTTCCCTTTCTTGTTATTATATTTTAGGCTATAGAGTCTAAGGCCTTGAATCTCCTCTAATTTCCATTTATTTGCATTTCAAATCATGCCTCCTAGAAGATCTGATGCTCATGGAAACTCTTCATCCCACTTTGGGAAAATGTGGACACAGATCATCTTACTTATGAAGTTCAAACCTGTTCTAGGGGTCCAACAACTGAATGCCCTTGTGGAGTTCCACCTGTTCCCTGTAGCCTTCCCCGGACACCTCAGGCTGATGTGTCTAATGCTTTGTTTCGCCGGTCGATCCATTTGCTTACTAGTTTGTGGCCTCTCAAACTGAGGGTGTTTGTCATGACCTGAGGCTACCCCTGGTCGTGACATAGTGCTTAAGACCACGAGTGACCCTAAGCTAACCCATGATCTGGTACTTTTTGTGAATGCTAAATAAAATAATGATAAAGTATCATATATTGAAGCTAAATTGATGTAATTACTATCATGGTAGGATAGTGAAACAAATACCAACATGTCTGAATTACTGATAAAAGATACTGAAAACAAATTTGAATATATGACCACCTGAATATTTGAAAAATCTAGGCTGAAAGCCTCTAAGACATGTGGAGTTGATGGGAAAAACCCCCAACTAACTCTGAGTGACTGAAATGAAAGAAATACTGAAAGTTACTGAAAATAACTTGTCCTAGATGGATAAGGACTCACCATTACTGCTGCTGAATGGGTCCGAGATGGCTAAGGGCAATTGGGAAACTGAGTGTCGACCCTATATTGTGAAGTCAATATAGCGGAAAAGAGAGTATGCAGTTAGTACTTTGAATGTACTGGTACGTGAGGTAGGGGCCAACTAAAATACATACAGACACTAAACATGGATGCGTGAACATGTAAAAAGAATACAAGACCAGTTAAATCATGAATTGAGATAACCTATATAACATGAGTAATTGAATGTCTGATAACTGTACACTTGGTCATACAAACTTGATCTGATATAGTCTGAATACTAAACTGAGACTGTAGGAGTTGACTACAGTCGACATGCCTCAATCTGAGCTATCGGGGTCAAACCTGTAACCTCAGTTGGAAGGGTGCTGGTACCTTGCTAGGGGTACCAACACATGACTGACGATGTGGATCCATAAGGCTAATGTCCTGAAGGACGAGGGTATCATGCCTAACTGATGATGGACCCCTCTTAATTTATGGAGGCGCATAGGTATGGAACTTAGTGACTGATACTAACGGCTCATGCCTAACTGATGGGGGTTCCACCATCTCTGCATTCTCTCGGTGCTAAGTGTTAATCCCAATTGAATAACTATGGTATTAATTTTTGTTTAACATGATATGGTACTATACTTATAAGTGCTCAGCATGAACATGATATTCTGAATATGATAATAAAATCATGGCCTGACTTCTTTGTTACTTGAAAAAGAAAACATGTAAGAACACATAAGTATTGGGTGTTCATAACACGATAGCACCAAATGATACTTTAAATACAATAACATCCTTTAAAATAATCTAAGGAAATTCATGATTCTAAGACCCAAAACATAGTACATTTCATTAAACTGATGAAATCCATTAGTTTGAATATAATAATATGAATAACTTGGGAGGACAATATGTTCACATGGTTTAATTCATGAATTGGAAAATTAACATGGTGTTAACTGAATATAATATGGGTGATTTAAATTCAAAGTATATAATAATATAATTCACATGGGGAAACATATGGGCATGGCTTGAATTCAAAACTAGTAAGAGAACATGTAGTAAATTTATACTTAGCATTTAGATTTCATGAGAAGGGGATAAAAAGTTCATACTTTAACAAAAAGGGATTTTTGGGACTCAATAGGGGGAAAGAACCCATTGATAAATACCCCACATATCTTAATTTCTTTCATTCTTGAAGAAGAAGATTGGAATTGGAACTTAAATGGTTGAATCCTTGAGGAGAAACTTGAATTTTACGTTCTTGGGAAAGGGGGACGAGTTTGCGTATGATATTTGGTGGAGAAGGGGATAATTAATGCCCCTCTTGAGGTTTTAATTCATTAGTTGGGCGTTTAGGGTGAGGGGGAAAGACCAAAATTCCCCTTGGACCCTTAATAAAGAATGCAGGAAAATATAGCTTCCGTGGCACGGAGGCTATTGCGTAGGCTAGCCTTCGTTACACAAAGGTTATCGTGGAGATTAACCCCCGTGGTATGGAGGATATCGCAGATATCCATCCTCTATGACACGTCTAAAATGGTGAGGTATTATACCTACTAGGAATAAAAACACCCCGAACCTATTTCAAAAATTCCAAAACTCTCTCGGATGACCCTTTTAACATCCCTAAACATATTTCAAATCATAAGTCAACATTTCAGAATCAGGAAGGCTAAAAAATAAAATGTTCGCATTCTTAGGGTATTAAAATGGATAAGTATTTTGTACTTAGTGTAAACTAATGACATGTAGCCCCTTTAAACATGTAACTAAGAGTTAGGACGTATATAGAATCTTGTGGGGTAGTACAATAACCCCCCTCCCCCCAGGGTCATTTGCCCCTGAATGAAAATGGTTAAGTTGACTTACTAAGAAAATTGAAATCATACACTAAATACTTATGAGTTGAATCATGATTTGATAATTGAACCTGAAACATGATACATGGACTGAACAGAATTCATGAATGCATGCAATGGCATAAGGATTGTTGGATAGTTGAGATAGAAAATAAGAGAATCAATTTAAGAGAAACCATTACCTCAAGCTGAGTCTGAATTCGTAGAGAAAATATGGGGATACATGGCTCGGATATTTGCCTCTGCTTCCTGGGTAGCTCCTTTAATGGATTGATTTCACCATAAAACCTTAACAAAGAGAACTTTTTTATTCCTCAACCTATGAATCTGACAGTCAATGATCTCAACTGGGAATTATTAATAAGAAAGGATATCTTTAAAATCCACACTCTCTAAAAGAATAATAGATATTGTGTCACCAATGTATATATTTAGAAAAGAGACATGAAACACAGGGCGAACTGATGCCAAATCTGCAGACAACTCTAACTCATAATCTACCTTCCAAAAATGGCTCAAAATTCTATATATGCCGACATAGGAGGGATTTACCTTTCCCTTATTACCAAATATATTCACCTCTTTCATAGGTAAAATTGTCAAATAAACTAAATCACCAACATCAGCCTCAAGGTCTCTTCTCCTCACATCTGTGAAGGATTTCTGTCAGCTTTAGGCTATCTTTAGCCTTTCTCGAAGCAACTGGACTTTCTCCATCACCTCAAACACTGAATCGGGCCCTATAAAAGTAGCCTCACCTACTTCAAACCAACCAATAGGATATCTATATCTCCTTATATAGAGAGCCTCAAATAGAGCCTTCTGAATAATGGAGTGATAGCTACTGTTGTAAGTAAACTCAATCAAAGGTGAGTAGTCATCCCAACTACCCTTAAAGTAGATAACACAAAGACTCAACATTTCTTCTAAGGTCTTAATAGTATACTCTACCTAACCATCTATTTGAGGATGAAAAGTTGTACTGAGATACACTTAGGTACCAAGACCCTTCTTAAAAGCCTTCCAAAGTGGCAAGTAAACTGAGTACCTCTATCTGAAATGATGGTCAAAGAAACCCAATGCAACCTTACCAACTACTTGAGATAGAGTCTATCATAATCCTCAACTGAATATGAAGTAACTAGTAAAAGGTAGGTTGATTTAGTCATCCTATCTATAATGATCCAAATCGAATCATACTAATGATGCATACGCAACAACCCTATAACAAAGTCCATATTCACCACCTCCCACTTCCAAGTGGGGATGCTAAACTCCTAAAGTGTAGCACTAGAACTCTGGTGCTTAACCTTAACCTATTGACAATTTAAGCACTTAGCCATAAATTCTACAATATCTTTCTTTATACCACTCCATTATAGATTTCCGATAATTCATGATACATCTTAACAGCTCCTTGGTGGATAGAATATCGCTCACCATGTGATCCATCTCATATTCGTTGTCTCAAACCATCAATATACAAAACACATAGCCTGCCTTGACATTGAATCACACCATCTCCCCCTTGAGAGAAAACCTAAACCTTCTGATCCCTAACTGCCTCCTTCAACTTGACCAAAATAGGATCCCTGTCTTGCTTTTCTTTCACTTCGGCAACCAAGGGAGATTCTAAACCATTCTGAACCCATGTACTACCTTCAACTATATTAACCAACCAAAAACCTAACCTAGCAAGCTAATGAACCTCAAAGTGTAACTCTTTTTTACCCTCCTCAACATGCACAACACTTCCCATAGACAGTCTACTAAGTGTATCAACCACTACATTGACCTTACCCAGATTGTACAACACACTCATATCATAGTCATTTAACAATTCAAGCCACTTTCTCTGATAAAGATTTAGATTCTTTTGAGTGAACACATACTATAAACTTTTATGATCCATGAATATATCAACATGAACCCTATAAAGATAATGCGTCCAAATCTTTAATGCAAATATAACTACTACCAACTCAAGGTCGTGGGTCAGGTAATTCTTCTCATGGGGTTTAAGCTGTCTAGAGGCATAGGATATGACCTTACCTTGCTGCATTAACACACAACCAAGACCAAATCTACAAGAATCTTAAAAAACTACAAACTCATCTATGCTATCTGGTAAAGTCAAGACTGGAGTGGAAATGAGCTAAGTCTTCAACTCCTTAAAAATCTTCTCACAGGAATCTGACCATTAAAATTTGACTTTCTTCTAGGTCAATATGGACATGGGAGAAGCAAGAGAAGAAAACCCTTCAACAAATCATCTAAACCCAAGAAACTCCTAATGTCTAATGGATAGATGGGTCTAGGCCATTTTCTTACTGCTTCGGTCTTTATGATCAACTCAAATTCCATCACTGGAAATAATGTGACCAAGGAAATCTATTGATCTCAACCAAAATTTACACTTACTAAACTTAGTGAATAACTGGTGATCCTTAAAGTTCTGCAATGCAATCCTCAAATGGTCTGCATAATTACACTCACTACAGGAATAGACAATGATGTCATCTATGAAGACTATTACAAACTTGTCCAAGTAATACTTGTACTCCCTGTTCATCAAGTCCATAAAAGCTACAAAAGCATTTTTTAGTCCAAAACACATAACTAGGAATTTGTAGTGACCATACCAAGTTTTGAAGGTTGTCTTTGAGATGTCACATTCTTTGACTCCAAGCTAATGATAACCGACTTTGAGATCTATATTAGAGAAATAGTTGCACCCTAAATTTTGTCAAACAAGTCAATTCTTGGGAGAGAATACTTATTTTTGATTGTGACTTTGTTCAACTGATGGCAATCAATGGATATTCTAAAGGAATCGTCTTTTTTGCACATGAAGAGAATTGGAGCACCCTATGGAGAAACACTAGGCCTAATAAAATCCTTATCTAAGAGATCTTTCAACTGTTCATTCAATTTCTTAAGCTCAGATGGAGCTATTCTATATGGTGGAATTGAGATAGGCCAGGTATCTGGAAGGAGATCTATTTCAAAGTCAATTTTCTTTCAGGAGGAACTCTACGAAGATCTTAGGGAACACTTTTGGAAATTCATTCACTACTAGAACTAACTTAAGACTCAAAGTTTTAGAATCTGAGTCCTTGACTCAGAGATATGTTAAATACATCCCTTGGATATCATTTTTCTTGCCTTAAGATAGGAGATAAACTGACTCTTAGGCACTAAAGTACTACCCCTCTATTCAATAACTGACTCATTGGGAGATTGGAATTGCAAAATTCTATTTCTCTAATCAATTAAGGCATAACACGAATGGAGCCAATCTATGCTGATAATGATGTCAAAATTAGTTATCTCTAACTCTATAAGATCAACTGAAGTACCTTTCTAAAACACTGTGGCCGATAATTTCTATATACCCATTTGACTATATAAGAATTACCCACTGGGGTAGACACTGAGAAAGGCTCTGTTAATTTTTCGGGACTGACATCAAAGTCTACATTTATATAAGGAGTCACAAATAAAAGCGAAGCCCCAGAGTCTAAAAATGAATAATAATAAAGGCGAAAGACTTATTATGTACCTATAACTACATTAGGAGAACTTTTTTAATCATGTCAAGTTTGGAGAGAATAAAGTCAGTTCTGATGCTGTCTACTGGTTGCACTGAAGGTGATAACCTACTGAGTAGGGTAGTTGGCTGGGGATGCTGAAGAATTATCCTGGCCCTGATGAAGATCACTTCTACCCTTCTACATACCCAATGGCCATTCCCTTATCCTGTAGCCTGACTTGCCACATCCAAAATAAGAATTTCTACCTGTGCTACACTCACCCTAATGATTCTTACCATACTTTTGGGAAAGAGGATTGGTACGACCACTGTTCATACTACCATGGGACATAGAGCCTAGAGCTCTATCCCAACTGTCCTGCCTGAACTTAGGCACTGATACATTGGCTTATAATTGGGTTGGAGCTAAAAATTTCTAATGAAACTGAGAGCAATTTCTACCATTACACATCTGCCGAGAAAAGTTGAAGCTACCTATTTTGCCCTCTTATTCTCTATTTCCTTCTCCTTACACTTCTTTTCCTCAATATGCTGAGCATGGACCATCAACCTAGAGAGATCTCTCTCTTTTATCAATATAGCTATCCCACAATTCTTAACTACTTCTGTAGAAACTCCCGACATGAATTACTCATCCCTTTAATAGGCCACCATGGTTGGAACATCCTTCCCCAACTGGGTGAACTTGAGCAAGTATTGTTTCACACTTATTCTACCCTACTTCATATTTATAAACTCCTACATCTTATCCTTCCTTAACTCAAGTGAGAAGAATCAGTCTTAAAATCCCGTGGCAAACTTCTCCCATTGTATAGGTCCTGCCTCAACAGCTTTGTCCTTCTTCCACCACTTTAACTAAGTATGAGATACTTCTTGCAACTGATAAAAAACTAAATAAACACTTTCCCTCAAATTGAAACCCATAATGCCGGTCACTTTCTGCACGTAATTCAAAAACTCTTGTAGATCCTCCTCAAACATAGATCCAGAAAACAATGGAGGATTCATCTAAGTAAAGTCTTGAATCCTAACTTTATCTATATTCACTAGTATATTGTTATGGAAACACCCCACTGCCTATTCTGAGCAGCCACAGAATGGGCTAAAACTGTTGAAGAAGCCTCAAATTTGGCATGAGAAACATATTTGTTCAGGGGATCTTCTTGAAATGTTGGTGTTGCGGGCTGATTCCCATTCCTTCTTTTGTTGTTTCTTTTAGGAGGTATTTTTTGTAAATAGAATGAAGGACGAGTTAGAAAGAGGAAATTCAATAGAGCTCATGCTCTTTCGCACGACACAAATAGTAAAAGAAGGGAAACATTTCTTAAAATGTCTCATAGCCTCTTACCCAAAAGTGTGAAGTGCTTCACACCCATTCACAAGACTCTAATCAATAAGGATTTCAAACACCCAAAGATACTTTAAAACCTTACGCTCTAATACTAAGTTTTGTCATGACCTGAGGCTACCCCCTAGTCATGACATGATGCTTTAGGTCATAAGTAACCCTAAGCTAATCCATGATCTGGTACTTATTGTGAGAGCTAAATAAAATAATGATTAAGTATCATATATGGAAGATGAACTGATATAATTACTATCATGATGGGATAATAAAACAAATACCAACATGTATAAATTACTGATAAAAGCTACTAAAATTAAATCTGAATATCTGAACATTTGAATATCTGAAACATCTAGTGTAAAAGCCTATAAGACATGTGGAGTTGATGGAAAAACCCCCAACTAAATCTAAGTGGCTAACATAAAAGAAATACTAAAAGTAACTGAACATAACTTGTCCTCGACAAATGAGGACTTCCCACCACTACTGCTGAATGGGTTCGAGCTAGCTAAGGGCAATTGGGAGCTGAGCATCTGAACCTATATTGTGAAATAAATATAGTATAAAAAAGAGTATGCTATCAGTACTTTAAATGTACTAGTATGTGAAGTAGGGGATAACTGAAATACATGTGGACACAAAACATGGATACATGAACAAGTAAAAAAAATGCAAATCCAAGTAAATCATGAACTAAGATAATCTATATAACATGTGTAACTGAATGTCTGATAACTATACACTTGGCCATGGAAACCCGATTTAATATAGTCTGAATAGTAAACTAAGACTGTGGGAGCTAACTACAACCTACATGCCCCAATATGAGTTATCGAGGTCCAACCAATAATATAACACCCTGGGTTTTTGAACCTTTGAAAATTTCCTAGATTTTTACTTTTTGAGCAAGTTACGACTCGGGGGAATGAGTCATACACTAGGGTATGAGTGGTATAGGTTGGTTGTATGCTGACCAATGTTAGTTGGTAGGTTGGATTTGGTTTCTGGAATTGATACGACTTGGGTAGTGTGAGTCATATTAATGGATACAGATTGTTTGGTTACTTTACTTAATCTTAGACTCAGTGACTTAAGTTGGATCTGAGTATGAGTGGGTCACCATAAGTATTAATCCAGGGTACGAATCATACCATGGACTTGTATGATAGATAGTGTTCAATTTTCTTTTGATTTTACTCTCTTAGGGGTACGATTTAGAGGTACATGTCATATGCTTTGGGTATAATTTGTTTTGGGTGAGTCATACCTTGGATAGTGTTAGGTCTAAGGGGGAGGCCTAGGGTATGAGTGGTGGGTACCACTGGTATTGGAGGGTATGACAGGTATGGTTAGTCATACCCCCTAAAAGGATTTTTATACAGTTTAAGTGAGGGTAATTTGGACATTTCCCCACTTAACCTATTAATGCCCCATGACTTTTAACTTATTGGGAGGTTATTTTCCCTATTATTCTATTCATTAACACTTAGAAAACACTATCTAATCCTCTTTAAAGTTCTTGGACAAAGGAAGTTAGGGTTTCATCTTAAGGATTAATTTGGGGCTTGTGTTGGTGATTTCTCTCCATTATCTTCACAATGAAGGCATGTACTCTTCCCTCATTTTTAGTTCCAACTAAAGGAATGGTTTTATACAATGTTTCCATGACATTATTTATTGTATGGTTTTGGGGTTTTCAAATATGTGTTGGGGTTTTGGTTATAATGGCTTGGTTAGGATTTTCCCATGTTTTGATTATGTTTTTACATGTTTTAATAGTGGTTTTGGACAACTGATTGGATGGGAATGTTCAAATGGTAATTGGTTTTGGTTTTTGAAATACTATGCCCCAACATATTTGATGAAAGGCCTTTGATAATGCTTTTACTATATTATTGGATTTTTAATGGAACATTGCATGGTTTGAACTTGGTAATGGAACTCTAAATGGTTTAAATGGTTTAGAATGGTTAAATGGAATGGTTTGGTGTTCACGGTTATGGTATATTAAGTATCCTTATGGGTACAATGGAATCCCCTAAGTAAACATATTAATGGACAACTTATGGGGTACATGGGACTCCCCCAAGCAAATATAATGGAACCATTATGGGGTACATGGGACTCCCCCAAGTTAACTTAGTAATTTGGTACATGGGAAGCCCTTTACCTTAAAAGGTTTGACTAAGGACAATACTTGCATGTTATAGTTGGTATTACGATACCACTATTAATAACCTTTGTTCATAATAAATGGAATGATGGATTGGTTGGTTGGAAATAGTTTTAATTGGGTAGTAATGGCGGGGTGTGATAGCTAACCATGAAGGTGGAAGTTCAATGAATGAATACTGGAAACTCATATTTACCATCATGAGGGGTTGGTCATGGCGACCATTTAAGATACTATAAGGTACATGCGAATCCTCTAAGTACAATGTACATATGTATCATAGAGAGTAGAGCGTACTTAAGAATTATAGTATCTCCAATTCATCCAACTACATACAGCAGGGCCCATTCAGGGGGTTACATTTGACCCATATAGACGGTGGGTGGTTAAGGATGGTTAAGCTATACATACCTAGGTTAATGGTTTCAAATGCATGCTAAACTTGGTTCCCATTCCCCAGATGATTATATAAATATATATGTATGGTTTGTATGTATATGGATGATTTACTTGGTTTTACTAGATGACATCATTTTATCCTTATCCTAAGTTCATGCTAGCATTAGCTCGCTAACCCATATTTGGGTGGCTGTATCCCAAAGCGATATAGGAACTGACCGTTCTATTCCTCCTACATAGTAATTAGATTTTGGGGTCAGCTTTTGGATTGAAGTGGTGAGCTTCCATCTTTTTGGAAGGCTCCATTTTATGTTATGGACATTTTCATATACTTTAGTTATTTTATGGATAATGATTTTAGCTATGGTTGGGGGCATGTCCCAACCGATATTGGTTTTCTTTTGGTTAGAGACTTTTGTGGACACTACTAGAAAACTGCTTATTACATGTGGATTTTATCTAGGGAATAATATCGTAGGAAATACATGCGGATTTACCTACGAAATTATTAAATTCGTCAATATTAAAATATATTACCTGCGAACTATTTATTTGCAACAAATTCCGCAGGTAAATTTGGCGTCATATTGCGCAAATTTCATACTTGCGACATTACCTAGGGAAATATATTGACAGGTATTTTATCTCTAGGTAAATCCGCAGGTATATAAACAAATATATATATTTTAAAAATCCGTAGAAAAATTCCTAGGTAATTTATCCTATGGATTTACTTAGAGATATTTTGGTGGAAATTTATGTAATGGATTTTATTAACTGGAAAATTATTTGGGGATTTTGTGTTGCGAATTTTGCTGGGGATTTATTCTTGGGGATTCACCTATGAAATTATTACTTGCGACATTACCTGGGGAAATATATCGGTAGATATTTTATATCTAGGTAAATCCACAAGTATATGAATAAATATATATGTTTTTTAAATCCATAGAAAAATCCCCAGGTAATTTACCCTACGAATTTACTTAGAGATATTTTGGTGGAAATTTATGTAATGGATTTTATTACCTGGGAAATTATTTGGGAATTTGGGTTGTGAATTTTGCTGGGGATTTACCTGCGAAATTATTACTTGGGACATTACCTGGGGAAATATATCGGCAGATATTTTATCTCTAGGTAAATCCATAGGTATATGAATAAATATATATATTTTTTAAATTCATAGAAAAATTCTCAGGTAATTTATCCTACGGATTAATTTAGAGATATTTTGGTCGAAATTTATGTAATGAATTTTATTACTTGGAAAATTATTTGGGAATTTTGTGCTGCGAATTTTGCTGGGGATTTATTCTTGGGGATTTACCTGCGAAATTATTACTTGCGACATTATCTGGGGAAATATATCG
>NC_061120.1:97086647-97087141 GCF_002878395.1 Capsicum annuum | reverse complement strand
GGTAATTTATCCTACGGATTTACGTAGAGATATTTTGGTAGAAATTTGTGTAATGAATAGTATTACCTAGGAAATTATATGAGAGTTTTGTGCTGCGAATTTTGCTGGAGATTTATTCTTGCGGATTTATTTGCGAAATTATTACTTACAACATTAACTGGAGAAATATATCGAAAGATATTTTATCTCTAGGTAAATCCGCAGGTATATGAACAAATATATATATTTTTTAAATCCATAAAAAATTCCCAGGTAATTTATCCTATGGATTTACTTAGAGATATTTTTGTAGAAATTTATGTAATGGATTTTATTACCGGGGAAATTATTTGGGTATTTTGTGCTGTGAATTTTGCTGGAGATTTATTCTTGGGGATTTACCTACTGCGAATTTTGCTGGGGATTTATTCTTGGGGATTTACTGCGAAATTATTACTTACGATATTTCCTGGGGAAATATATCGGTGGGTATTTTATCTCTAGGTAAATCCGCA
>NC_061120.1:97059987-97083647 GCF_002878395.1 Capsicum annuum | reverse complement strand
AATAAAAATAGATTAACAAGTGAAGAAATGGGGAAAAGATTTTGAAGGAGTGGGGTCAGGTTGTTATTGAGATGCCTTATTTCTGCATTCAGTCTAAGGAACTTATCAGTTAAGATTGACACCCACTTCTTCAGTTCAACATTCTCCGTTCTGAGCATTTCAGAGTCACATGGGTTTATTATGGAGAGATATTGAATTATCCCTTGGAGCTTGCTAAGTTCTTCATCCTTGGCAGCTAGGTTGAACTTCAATTCCTCTATTTCCTTGTTGAACTCCTTCTAAGAAATTCTACCTGGTTTAATACATTTAGTTTTTACTAATGTCTTCACTCCAAGCATTTTTAACACAGTCTCTTGGGTTCCATTTTCACAAATAATACCAAATCGGTCAAATACCCTGTTTAACCAATATCCATAAGGCATGCCATGTTTTCTGTTTAACCACTTTGTGAATGTGTTCCATCATTAAAGTAGCTAGGCTAATAAATTCAAAGCTGCTAAGCCATTTTATTAAATACAAATCAATGGTTGAGGTAATGCTTTTCTTTTGTGATCTAGGCAGAATCACCATGTTTACAAAGTCAAAGACCAATTGAACTAACTCTTGAGTGATTTTCTATTCACTGTAGCCATAGATTTTCCATTGACCTTTGATGCATTAGGTAAGAATTCTATTGAAGGCAGCTGCTTTGAGATAGTTCTTACCCCTTATATAGGAATTTCCTCATTCAGCTTTATATTTTTTCCTTAGACTTGTATAGTCAGATTCATCCCATCTTTTGAGAATTTCAAAGTGAAATAGAATTCCCTAACTATCTCATAAAAAACAATAGGAATCGATCATTTCATGAGATGTATCCATCCTTAATGCTTTATCAACTCAACTAGTTCCCTCATACCAGGTTTTATTAGCGCATTTGAATAAAAAATCCTTCCAGTTAACACTTTTTGATTTTTCAAGAACCTGTTTATAACTTCCTTGGATACCACCTTACTTTTCTCTCCATTCTTTCTTCTAGTATAAGTGCTCATAGATTTTTTTTAGCTACTTTCCTTTTCTTAGGACCAGGACCTTCAAGTGTCAGTTGCTTCTTAGTAAAACTTCCATACCATTTTTCGAAGATTCTTAGTGTTTTACTGATATTATATTTCTTATGATCAATTATTCTCTTTCCTGGGCTATTAGACAATAATATAAGGTATTCAACAACCTAAGTTTAATCCATCACTACTTTATTAGAATAGTTTTGAGAATTCAAGGATAATTTTTCATCAACGGGTTGAGTGATGACAAAGTTAGGCTTTGGAAGATTAGGAACAAAAGGATTTTTTTTAGGAAGGCTTGGAAAGGGATTTTTAACTATGCTAATCTTATAATTCTTTGAAGGACTTAAAAATGGGAGAGCTACAGCAATCAGGAAGATCTTTTTCTTATAAGGGCTATTTGAAATTTGGATTTTTATTTTTGATGAGAGAACGAGTGGGTGCAGTAGGATTTAAGGGAATAATAAGCACAAGGAAGGTTTTTTGGGGGACACTATATGATCAATATCAGATTTAGGTAACTCACCCTTTCTTTTAGAATAGGAAAATATTTTTCTAACACAAGGACAGGAAGGACGCGGTTTTTTCTTGACAGAACAGACAAAATTTGCACATACAAGATACTAACCTAAGAGATGGGACCAGTTTTCTCTCTAGTTTGTGTGAATCATAAAGTTTGTGCTTGTCACATCTGTCCACCTCCTAAGTCATTCCCATGGGTGTATGCCTACAAAGGTATAGTACTGAGTTAGACCAATAAGTACCTAATTTACCAAGGATACCTGTCTCCTAAACATATCCAATTTTGTGAGAAGAAACTGATTCACTTGATAGTAGGTCAGGCTAATCTGATAAATCCTAGAATTAGCTTGTTAAGAACATTACACCATATCATACTATGACTTATTCTAGAAATAGTTTTGAGGGCCAGGTCCTAGACTTGGCATTCTTCAAATGTCCTGATTTTCTTCTGCATTGCTTTGAACTTGCAAGCTTCTTTCACATCTTTGTGAGCTTATCTTCGGGATAGGAATGTTATTCACATTATACACCTTTACCTTGAAGTATCTCAGGAAAGAGAATACAATTAGACCTTCTATTCATGGCCTTGAGCAATTTCATATCAAGAAAATTGTTCTAATTGCAAACCCTTTCCCCTTCCTGCACTTACAATCATTTGTTAGACTTAGGAACCCATTTGAGTTTGAGTTCCTAGTAGGAGGATAATGGTGTGCTCAAATCCTTCTTTGTCCATCTAGGTAATGTGAATTTTATATTTTTCCAAGGTCTTAAACCTTTAGGATAGTTGCTCCCCTAATGTACATGTCTAACATTTTTTAATCTTACTCTAAGCCAGCTTTGACAATCTTCTTTCGTGTGTCTATCTCTACAATAGTGAGTACGTAGAGTCTTATGGACCTTGTTCTTAGCATTTAGAGCAGTCTTTCTATGCGACCGAGGTGATTGATTTTTCAACTGATACCCAAGACCTTTACAATTATTAACTCCTTGATTAGTCAATTTAGAAATGATTTAAGAAGATGCAGTCCATTATAGGAATTTTTAAGTTCTTCCCTCAGATAGATCAAGTCCCTTTCTATTTCCTTATTCTTCTAAACTGCACTTAAGAGAAGCCTTTGAGAATCCTCCAATTTTTCTTCAAGCTCAACCTAAAACTTTGAGGCCTCTTTTTTCCCTTTACACTCATAAGCATCTACTTTCCCTATTTGACTTACCAAACTTAGATTTTCAAGTTTCAACTTAGCAACATGATGCTCAGCTTTTGATATCTGGAGAGTCAAAGCTATCAACTCAAGCTCCTAATCATCTAGTTTTTCTTCTAGAGAATTATTATTTTCTTTGTCACAAGCATCATCTCTTTTCTCCAGTTGAGTCACCAAATTCAGATTTTCAGATTTTAACTTAGTAACCTGCTCTTCAGTTTTAGATAATTGGAGAGTTAAAGCAATTAACTCAGTCTCTTGACTTTCCACCTTTTCTTCTAGAGTAAATTTTTTCTCAACCATTTCACAGAAAGAGTCAACCATCTTTAGTGATTGCCATAAAAGAAAATAAGGAATCAAAGGTCACCTTCTCATCTTCCACAACACACATGGAAACATCTACAGACTTCCCAACTTCATCAGATTCACTGAAAGAGTCACCCCAACCAACTAAAACTTATCTTACTGCAAAATCCATTATAGTTTGTCTTTTTGATTTTATAGGGAACTAGGCTTTGTTTCTTCCTTTGTCACCTCCATTGTTGTGATAATCCTGATAGTCCATTTTGTGAATTAGATAATCCTAATAAAATGTTTAGGACTTCCACATCTATGACAAACTTTCATAGTGCCTCATTTTTTGTTGCTACCCTTATTTCTTTCAAACTGGCCACTTTATCTCGTAGCTCTAACTATTCTTTTTGAAAAATAGACAACATCGGTGCCTTCTTCATTAGAGTCTAATTTAAATCTTTTAGTGCCAAATATTTTTCCCTTTTTACCTCAATCTTCTCATGCCCTTGCTGCTTTTTAAGTTCATGAGTCTTCAGATTCCTAATGATTTCATCCATGGTGAGAGTTTTCAAGTTCCTAGCCTCAGTGATAGCATCCAATTTTCTTTCCTAGGATTTAAGAAGAACCCCAAGGATTTTTCTCACTTGTTTGTATAAAGGAATTACTTCTCCTAAGCAGTGTAACTCATTAGTGATAGAAGTAAACTTGGTATGCATCTCTTGAATTGTTTCTTCTTCTTTTACTGTGAAGATTCCATACTAAGTGGTTAGCATATCAACTTTTGAATCCTTCATATAAGCAATTCCTTCATGAGTTGTCTTCAAGAAGTCCCAGATTTCCTTAGGTATTTCACAAGAAGAAATCCAATTGTATTCATCTGGACCTATGCCACAGACAAATAATTTCTTGTCCTTGTAATTCTTTTCTACTTTCTTTCTATCTTCATCATTGAACTCCCTCCTGCTTTACACAACCATTCTTGTCACTTATTTTTCTTTGACTTCTCTAATTGGAACATGAGGACCATCAAGAATTATGTTCATGAGTTCACTATCCTCTGCCATGATGAAGTCAAACAACCTTGTTTTCCACCGCCTATGGTACTATCCATTAAATCTTGGTAGTCTAGTGGTAGATTGCGCTTCTTCTAGATTAGGTAGAGAAGCCATGCTAACCAAGACACTCTAGGTGTGAATCTTTTAGAGTGACCTCGCTCTGATACAAATTGTTGAAACCCTTGGTGGTTACACCACATAGTAAGGGACCACATCCCTCATAGTGAATTACAGGAAATCAAATAATAAAGTGCAAGAAAACTAAGGGCAGTGCAGAAAAGAAACAACACACAAGATTTAATGTAAAACCTCCTTGCTTAAGGGAGAAAAAACCATGGCTTGCCCTCACAAGCACCTCAAAATCCCATATAATCAAAATCTTGATTATGGTCTTCAATGAACATAACTCTAGGTCCCTTTTGCTTGTAATAACTCTACTGCAAGCTCATCTTGACAACTCTACTAAGGAACCCTCTACACTTATTAACTCTAATTAGTATCAAACTTGGAAAACTCTACCTAAGCACTCTCTACTCAAAGAGAAAAAATCACTACTCTTATATCATGACTAATTCATTTACAAATTAGCACTCAAGAACTCTCACTTACTCTCTAATCATACTACAAAGATGAGAACATGAGCAATACTTGAGAAATCATGAAATTGAGTTTTTGTTACCTCTCTTCGCTCTTTAGATTCATGCAAAAACTATTTAATAAAGAAGCCTCTATTTCTTTTTATAGTTGGGTGATAATAAGGGATGAAATATCATTGGACCAGGTGTCCTATTCAATAAAGCAACACCTATAAGTTTGTTACACAAGAGGATAAAATTGTGCAAACACGTGTGCCAGTTGTACTGTAGCATAAACATCTAGGACGTGGTCCCTTGCAGTTAGCTGCTCATCATCAATATATATATATATATATATAGAAACACACAATTGTAGAATCTAAGTATTAATAGAAAGCCTACAATACCCATACTGCCCATTTTTAAGTTGCATCAAAATGGACCCTTAAAACAAGTTTTTGAAAAAGAGGGGTAAAATTGGAATTTTATTCAAAAAATATATTTTCCATGATTAAAGGAACTTATAGAATAAAACCAAAGTGAAAATGATTTGAAATTGGAGATTAAATTGAGAAATCACTAATTTAGGCCTTCCAAGTCAAAATCCCCAAATTCCACTTTTGAATCCAAGTTTTAAAAAAGTTTAATTGATAATAATTAAAGAAAATTTAAAAATAGGAGTTTGAAGCTTACCCAGGCTTAAAAATAGAAGGAATTATCCAAAAACTCAAAGCCTCGAGCTCCAAGTATCAAATATGGTGAAAAAATTATACACATAAGAGATTAAACCCACCCAGGCTTCGCCTAAATGACCATCGGGTTGCTTAAACGGCCAGGCCTCGCATATGTTATGCCCTCCATGTTATATAAGAATGTTATTCCCTCCATGTTATATAAGCAACATTTCTATCGCTTAAGAAACCAATCACCTAAGCAACTCTGGCGTCGCTTAATCGATACCCCTAGCTGGCTGCCAGGTCACTTAAGTGATTAACATATTGCCTAAGTGGGTGCACCAACTGGAAACTTAGAGAGTTCCAAGTCTCTGCATACCCCTCGGGATTTATTTAGAATCTTAAGAACGCAAATAAACTATGCTACTAGACTAAATTCAATGCTCTTGACTTAATGGCGATATCAAATTTTCAAAAAAAAATATCATTTTCACAAAGTTGACCCCCGAAACCTAATTTCACAATTTTTTAAATTAAGGGTCAAAATGAGATATGAAAGTCTTAAAACCACACCGACCATGTTACCAATTTATATTGACATTATGAATTTGCTGGCATAGTCTGTTTTTTCATCCGATGCAAAGATCAAAAATTGTTGACCGAAGCCAACTAATAAACCTTTATAACCACCAAAAACCATAATCTCACATAAATTACATTAAAATACATTAGGAACTAGGACAATCATCCCCACACTTTAGAAATACCACAATGTGACCACAAGAAGGGGTTAAATAGTCAAATCATATAGAAATAAATAATTTACAAAAATAACCAAAAATTAGGTCATTACAAGAAGGAACTTGCAAAGGATGTTCATAGTCTTGCACAATTAGGCATTTGTCTCACGAATTCAGATTATGGTGGTTTGTTAGTTTAGAATGATTTTGAGTCATCATTAGTGATGGAGGTGAATGAAAATCAAGGTAGATACCCTACATTTATTTATTTAAAGAAAGCATTCCATAAGAAGTGTGTCTCTTTTTTCTTTCAAGAGGGAGATGATACTATTTGGTACCAAGATAGTTTATATGCTCTAAACATTAGGGTTGATCAGAGATTGAATTAAGGTTGAGGTGCACAGTTCTAGATACTTCATTCATCCAATTTCTATGAAGATGAATTATGATTTGAGAGAGGTTTATTGGTGGAATGTTATAAAGAAAGATATTATAGATTTTATGGTTATGTGTCTAAACTGTCAGTAAGTTAAGGTTGACCATCAAAGGCCCATTATATTAGCTCAAGACATAAGTATTCCTACTTGAAAGTTGGAGATTCTTAATATGTACTTCATTATAGGTTTATGGTGCATGCGATTTTGGCATAACTCAATTTGGGTGATTGTTGTTTGCATGATAAAGTCAGCCCACTTTTTACCCATCAAGAAGATAGATAACATTAATTATTCTAGTTTATACCTTATAAATATAGTCATATTTCATAGGATTCCATTATTCATCATTTTAGATAAAGGTGCACAGCTTACAACGTACTTTTGGCATTCTTTTTAGAAGAATTTGGGTACGAGGATGAATCTCAGCACTGGTTTAAATATGTAGGCCAATATTCAAACAAAGCATACTATTTAGAATATTAAGAATATGTTAAGGGCATATTTATTTATTTCAAGAGTAGTTGGGATGATCATTTACCACTTCTTAAGTTTGCTTATAACAATGGTTATCATTCTAGTATTCAGATGGCTATTTTTGAGTCTCTTTATGAGAGGTGACATAGATATCCTATTGGTTAGTATAAGGTTGGTGAGGCTGCATTTATGGTCCATACATAGTTCATGATTTTTGGAGAAGTTTAAAGTGATTCAAGCGCACTTGCGAACTACACAAAGCTGACAAAAATCATATTTAGATGTATGAAGAAGAGAGTTAGAATTTAAGATTGATGATTGGGTATTCTTGAAGTTTTTATCCATGAAGCATGTTATTTGTTTTTCTAAGAAAGGAAAAATTAGTTCGCGATATGTTAATCCTTATTGGATTGTAAATAAGACAGAAAAAGTATCTTATATGTTAGAATTACCTTTAGAGTTAGAATTTGTTCATCTCGTGTTTCATATTTATATGTAGAAGATGTGCATTGGTTACCCTTCACTTGTTGTGCCTATAGAGAATGTTAAGGTTAAGGATAAGTTGTCTTATTAAGAGGTCCACGTTCAGATTTAGGTCGTTAGCTTTTCAAGTTGAGAATTAAGGAAGTTTCTTTAATTAAAGTCCTATGGAGAGTCAATTGGTTGAAGAGGCTACATGGGAAGATGAAGAATATAAGGAAGTGAAATATCCTCATCTTTTCACTACTTTGAATGAAAGCATTTAATGTAGTAACATCATTCTTATAACAACTCTTAGGATTCCTGTGTCATATCCCAAAACCTTGTATGCTTATGTTAGTATTCCTGCTTTTATACTCTATATTTGAGTTATATGGCTCAATGTGTTTTAGTTGAACTCGATTTATTATGGTTTTTTTGTCCTTTCATCCTATCGCTAGATTTCATTATAGAAAAAAAATATCTTAAGAGCGAGATACTATAAAACCTCAAATTTTGAACCTAAGAATACTCAGTATTCAACAAAAAAATTCATGGTCTGAGACTTAAAGTCTAAAACTAGTATGTCTCACTTTATGAGTCGTACACCAGGACCATGACTCATAAATTGAGTTGTGGAATGATTTGCAAAATCCCTAATTTACTATGACATAGGGTACAAGTCATAGGTTTATGTATGAGTCGTATATCAACTCTTTTTGAGAATGTTTAATTACTTACCAAAGTCCCTCAAAACCACTATCATATGTACGGGTAGTACTTTCAAAGTACAAACCATACTATGACCTTTACTACTAAACCAGAGACTTTTCAAAATCCTTTGGTGAGCATGAATGTAGATACGATCAAACCTTGGAAAATGACTCATAGTTTGGGTCTTGGTACCCTATATTTTTGCACTTCTCATTAAGGGTAAATTTATATTTTCATCATCTCTTAACTCTTTCTCATATTCTTGGGTCATACATGCATACATACATACATTATAAGAGATAATAAAGCCTATTCTCTCTTTAAATTTTCAAGATCAAGTCTAGAACAAGTCTATAACAAGATTAAATGAGAACAAGGAGGCTAGGGTTCTAAATAAAGCAAATTATTCAAGTTTCGCTCATCAAGCTTTTGTCTTTGTTAAGGTACACAATTTTTTAGTTATCTATTCCTTTAATCCTCACTCCCAAGTACTTAAGATATATGGCATTCTGATTCAAAACTAAGGTTAATACCTAATTTACTAAAGATTGATTTTACTTGCTTTACTTGGTTTCTATGAACAAGGTTTTCACATGAACTTATGATTTCTACCTAAACTATGATTTATGAATCAAGATTAATGGTTTAAGGTTTCATTATCAAATACAAACTCTATATTTTAGAATCTATAAAGTTATATGTATTTTAAGCAAGTTTTCTCTGATTTATGCAAGATTTACAAGACATACTTTAGATACATGATTTTCAGCATATGATTTATGACATGACATAGAGTTTAGGATCATAAAAATATGGTTTATGAATATTTTTGACATCCAAATATATCACATAATATTATACAAAGAACTAATTCTTTTTGGGAGAATTATTTAGCACCAAGAGAATAAGGATTCAGATAATCAAAATTCCATAACTATGGTTCATAGATTTTGCCCAAGAGGCATCATTATAGGATCTTTATGTGCATGCTTCTAACTTTCATTGATTATATTTGTTGAGTTATAATTTTAATGATCACTTTAGTTTTTGTGTAGGATAGCAGCAAAACAAAAAAGGATAACTAAATTGCAACGCTTGGAAGCATTAAGAAATAAAAAAAGTACCAAGTAGCTAGGTACTAGGTACTTGATCTAATCAAAAAGAATCATTCATGAAAGATGCAACTTCCAAGGAACATTCATTGAAGATTTTAAGAATGAAGAATGAAGTAATAAATGAAGCTAGAAATTATAAGCACTCCATCTATATTTGTTCATGTTCAAGATTCAATTTCCAGAGTTCAAGAAGATATACAATGAAGAGAAAAACCTATCACCCAATGTCAATGTATGACTTTGATTTATTCTTTAAAAAAGAATCCTCATTTACCTTTTTCAAGGATCAAAAATCTCCTAGGTTTCTATCTCTTCAAGCCCCCCAATGTCTAGATTCTACCATTATATAAAAAAGCCATCAGAGAACAGTTGGACATATAATTAATCTTTTCCATCTACTAGTTTTACTTTACTTTAAACAAGCATTGTAATACTTAGTGTTTTATGGTGTAGAAAAAAAGAGAGAAGAGAAAACATTGTTAGTGATGCATTGTATCAAAGAAATCAAAAAAAGAGAAGAAAAAGACTCAGAGAAAATAAGAGAAGAGAAAAATATTGTGGGTAGTAGGATCTCTATTCTCAAAGTTGCACCAAACCCAAATATTTGCAAAGACTTACAACAGAACACCATTTAACCTAAAGGGGATGATCATAAGATCCATATTGGATCCCAACCGTATGAACCATATGTTGTCATTTATATTACAATTCTTTACTTTCAAGCATTTGCTTTTACAATTCACTGTCTGTCAATCGACTTACTATCTTGAACAGTCAACTAAGGAAAACAAAATCAATTCACCCCTCCTGCAAATTCAGTTGGTATTAGAGAAAGGTCTAAAGCTAAATTTCTTACCATTAAGTGCGAAAAAATCATGGTTCAACCATCAGCAATTGGGGTACTTTTTCAAAAAAAAAACTTCTCAATAAGACCTTTTTATTTCAATCACAAGCATTCCTCTCACTTGAAAATCAAAATGGAGATATTCATTAAATCCTATGATGTTAAAGTCTAAAAGTTATCAAATTCGGTGATCTACCTATTCCTCCTTCTAGAGAAACTGAGGTAAATATTAAAAATGGTAAACCATAAAATATTGTAATTTCATCTCTTGAGAATTACGTTGATGAACAAATGGAAATTATCCAGATAAACTCAGGAGCAAACAATATACTTTATAATTCTATCTGTGGTGAACAATATGAAAAAAAAATCTTGTTTTGACACTGCTAATAAAATGTGGGATAAATTGGAAGTCACTTGTGAAGGAACTAAAAAGTTCAAACCTTTATTGGCATGTTTATCTATGAATATGAGTTATTCAAAATGAAAGAGGAGAATTAATTGAAGATAATTTTTATTAATCTAGGAAAATCATTAGTGAACTCAAAGTAGCTGGAAAAACCTATCATATATTAGACTAAATCATCACAATTCTTAGAATTCTACCCTTCTAATAGATCTCTAAAGTAGTTGCTCTTGAAATAATGGATCTCAGTACCCTATCTTATGATGAAGTTAGAGGAGATATCATTTCACTTTAAAAAGATTTCTTACAAGAAGATATTGATGAACTAAATATCAAAATAATTATCTCTCAAAAATCACCCAGTCGTAATGTTTTTAGATCAAAACAGTTGACTTCTTCACAAAAGTCAATTGATAAAAACTCTAACAGAGATAAACCTGAATTTAGTAACAAGTATTTATAGTTGTGATAAGTCCTTCTAGTCAACTATATCTGGAAGGTTGACCAAGAGTACAAATCTTAACTATAGTCATTCAAGGTCAATCACTAAAATACACTCTTCTTTCTCATGTTCTAATTGTGTAAAATCTGGGCCCAAACATTACAGTTGTAACTTTCATATGAAAAGTGCTTCTAAATGAATTTGGAGACCTAAAGTTTGATCAAATAATTCAAACTAACTCAAATGGATCGAAGAAGGCTTGGGTACCTCAAGATAAGTAACAATTTTTTTTGTAGGAAAAGCACTCTAAAGTAAAGGAAAATGGTACCTTCATAGTGCATATTCAAGGTATATGAGAAATAAAAATTTATTCAAAGTAATGGTTGATTATGATGGAGAAAGCATTCATTTTAGAGAAAATTCTAAAGGAACAGTAGTAGGCGTTGGAATAATTGCTTCTAATGATTTATATGATATTACTAATATTTATCTTATGAAGGGCTTAAAATACAACTTACTAAGCATCAGTCAACTATGTGATGGTCATCTTGAAGTAAAGTACAAAAAGACATATTTTTAATAGTGGATAAATTTGGGAAAATTATGCTTCTTGAAAATAGTGTCAAAAATGTCTTCATCCTAGATTTCATCAAAAGGAGTAAGGAACATAGTTGTATTACTTCTTTGTTTAGAGATCTATGGGTATGGCACAAGAAGCTTGGTTATGCTAGTATGTGACTCATAGAGAAAATTGAAAAGCTTGATATAGTTCTTGGACTACCCAAACTCGATTATACTAAGGACCACATTTGTGATGCATGCCAAAAAGGTAAGTAATTTAAAAATTTATTCACACAAATGGATATTTGTCATGACCCGAGCCAGGGTACTGGATGCAACAAGCATCTCAAACTATCAAGGCTCGAGATACCCCTGTAACTCCCCAACCCACTAGTGATATTTTCCTCTCTGGGTCCAAGCCCTCACGGCTTTAAAATGCATCACTGGGGAGTAAGTCTTGCTTACTTATATACCCAGCATCCCTTCTATATTTTGCTGATATGGGACTCCTTAATCCTATGTTAGAGTGTTACATACACCCCACCTTATGAACTCAGCGTCCTCAATAAGGTTTACCCCCGCCTTACCAGGATTTGCCTAAACTCAGTTTGAACTCTAGCCTACATCGATAGAGCTAACACAGGAGCGGCTCTGATATAATTTTTGTCACGACCCGAACTAGGGCCCTATCTGCAATGGGCATCCCAAACGATTAAGGCCTGAGAGACCCCTGTAACTCTTCAACCCACTAGTGATATTATCTACTCTAGGTCCAAGCCCTCACAGCTTTAAAATGTGTCACTAGGGAGTAAGGCTTGCTTACTTATATACCCGACATCTCTTCTATTTTTTACCGATGTGGGACTCCTTAATCCTAAGTTAGGGTAATACAATATTGTGACTACGACTACACTTTTACAAATACTTTACATGGACCATTTTGGTCCCACAAGGACAACAATTCTTGGAGGTAAAAGATATGTTTTTGTTATAGTTGAAGATTATTCTCATTTACTTGAGTTATATTTCAATCTAATAAAGATGATACTTTAAAGAATTTTGAGTTTTTGTATGAAAAAGTACAAAGAGACAAGGGGTACTACATTTCTTCCATAAGAAGTGATCATAGAGGAGAATTTGAGAACAATGTTTTTGAAAGCTTCTACAACAAGCTAGGATACACTCATAACTTCTCATATCCATGCACTCATCAACAAAATGGATTGGTTGAAATAAAAAATATGACAATATAGGCTAGAACCATGATTTTTCAACACTCTCTACAACATCATTTCTGGGAAAAAGTAGTAAGTATTACATGTCATATCTTGAATAGATGTCTCATTAGACCTATTCTAAATAAGACCCCATATGAATTATGGGATGGAAAGAAACTAATTATTAGTTAATTTTATTTATTTAGATATAAGTGTTTTTTAATAATGTTGATGGCAACAGTTGTAAGTTTGATCCTCAAAGTGACAAAGATATATTTCTTTGTTAGTGTAACTCTCGTATATCTTATAGAATTTATAACAAATGTTACTTATGTGTTCAAATGTAACACCCTGCATTTTCGAGAAAGAAATCGAACTGTCATTCCTATGTGTGTAAACTCTAATCCCATGATTTATATTTGAATACATGTGTCATTGTCTTTATCCTAGTATGTGAAGTGCTTATAAGGTGAAAAATGTTCATAGGAATCACTTAGAGCAATATTGAGCTAAGAGCCATTGATTCAGTCAAATTTTGGTATTCAATTCTACAAGGGTCAACTTTGAATATTTATAACTTTTTATATATGTGGAATTTTTCATTCAACACTCACCAAATGATAAATAATTGAATTATCTTTCCAACTATACAACTTTTGCCTTAATCTAATACCCGAGAAAAAAATTATGACTATTTTTGTAAGAAACAGTAAGGGCTCACGATAAGCTAACGTTGCGAGGGCTATTCCCCCAGACTAGGCTACTCCCATGGACTTAGGGGTGCGCCCTGGGGGCAATTCCCCCATTGTTTCAGTTAACTATGGGCTAAAGGGTAATTTGGTCTTTTCCCCTCAACCACAAATATCCAAATCGCAGTTTATAACACTAAGAAGGATATTATTTGCATATATTTCTCAAAAAACTCACGTACAAGGCCTTCTCTTTCCCAAGAACAATAATTCAAGCTTCTTATCTCAAGAACATGAGGATTCAAGATTTAATTTCAAGATTTCTTCAAGAATTAATTCAATTAAGGTATGCAGGTATTCATCAATGGGTCCCTTTCACACATTGAGCCCAAAACCCTTATTTTTACTTGCAAGTATAAATATTAGCCTACTTTATGAAATTGATCCATGAATTTCATGTTGAATTGATTAAAAGTTATGTCTACAACTGTTTCCAAGTGAATTAAGCTATTTCAGGTTTTGAATTTCAAGTTTCCATGTCATAGTGTGTTGATTTCATGTTAAATCCCCTAATTACAAATTGAGACATGTAATCATGTCGTCTTCTCATGTTTAAGACATTCCCATGTTCAAGTTCATGTGAAATGTTCATGTTTTGGGTCTTTGAACTACGATTCCATACTACAGTTTAAGCTTTGATATCATATTTTATTATTATTCGGTGTTGGCGGGTTATGAACACCTGATACCTATGTGTTTACATGATTTTAAATTTTCAAGAAATAATTTAGTTATACCATGAATCCTATCATTCTACTCTATTTTTATTATCATGTTGAGCATTATCAATTGTTATGTTCAGTTGAACATAAGTCAGTACCAATGTCAGTTCAGTTGGGAGTAGGATTTAGCATCGAGCAAACCCAGGGATGGGGGCTCACCTTCTAGTAGAGGGTGTGACCTTTAATAGCAGTCCTGGAGTTCTAGAACTACATAGACAGCATAGATTTGAGATTTTTTCCTATATTAGGGTTGATGCATATCTCATGAGAGCACCTGCCAGTGGAGGGTGACTCCCTAGTCCTTTATGACACCAGTTTAGTGGATCCACATAGGTTGTGTTAGTACCCGTGGCAAGGTACTGACACTATTCCAACTAGGGTTACAAGTTGGACCCCAATTAGCTCAAATTGGGGCATATTGGTTACATGATACCTCCCATAGTTTCAGTCTAGTTATTTAGACCAAGTACAGTTCAGTTTTACATGATCAGTATTCAGATATCAGTTAATTAATGTACAGTTATCAGATAATCAGCATACAGATGTCAGTTAACCAATATTTAGATGTAACTTATTTAGTATTCAGTTATTAGTTATTCAATTTTTGGATATCAATTACTCAGTATTCATATATCAGCTACTTAGTATGCAGGCATTAGTTATCCATTTACTTAGATTTCAATTGTTTGATAACCCAGTCATTAGTCATTCACTAAATCAGATTTACTTAGTATAGGTTATGTTGGTTTTGTATGTTTATTCATTTGTGCTCAAAATATTTGTATATTCATATCCTTGAGTTATGTCAGTTTCCACCACATAGTTTTAGACCAAGTATTCAGACATCAAGCTCAGTATAGTTTTTACAATATATTCAGCTTTACAAGAGATTTACTTACAAAATTTATGTTTCTACCGCTTCCTAGCATTATAGAATTTTTTTATCTAATTACTTATAAATTTCACTATGAATTACAATTTTCATGTATAGCCATGCTTCAAATGTATGTTTCTGCAAATAACTTATATCCTTAGTTTTAAAACATATCTTAAGTATTTTCATGATTTAGTACATGTCTCCATATACTCGGTACATTCCAAAGTACTTATCCACACATATGTCTACGTACAACATTGTCTAATAATGTAGGTGCTAGTTGTAGTCTACACATCATAATCAAACAATTTGCAGCTTCTAGCCAGAAGGTGATGAGTTCTCTTGTTTCAAGGACTTCAGCCAGTTGTAGTACATTCTCTATCTTGTTACTATTCATATGTATTGATTAGTGGTTATTGGATTCATGTCCCAGCTATCTATAGTTAGTATTGTAGAGGCTTCATAGATAGTCAGTCAGAGTCATTCATGTAATTCAAGTTATTTCTTTACTTTTATCATGATGTACACTTTATCAGTATTATACTTATTCAAATTTCTTTATGATCATGTTTCTGCTCGACAAATTTAGTTTTTATACAATTTAATTCCAATGCTCAAGTATCATGCCAGTTCATGGGTTAGCTTAGGATCACTTGTGGTTCTAAGCACCATGTTATGACTAGGGGGTAGTCTCGATTGTGACAAACTTAGTATTAGAGCACAGAGTTCAAGTATCCTAGGGTTTCTATGAATTTGTGTCTAATAGAGTCTTACAAAATGGTACAGAGACATTTGTACTTTTTTTAGAGGCTACAGGGCATTTAAGAAATATTTCCCTTTTTTCATATCTCATATCGTGCTTTAGAAAATGTCTCTAAGAAAATTATACATATTCTCATCTTACTCTATTCATGCCAGTTCTATCTTGCTTTTGAGGTAACAGAAATAGTCAAACTCAAATTCCTACAGATAGAGCTTTCTTAAAAAGTCCCTGCAGATAGTTTTCGAATTGCATGTTGGCTAAAAAAAGTATCCCATCAGTGCCCTTATGTCCTAAACTTTGAAAGTGTTCATTCTTATTCATGAAAAATCATTCATTAATCCAAAGTCAGATGTGCTCTCAGATCCTTTCTCAGAATTCTATGACAGCATATGATCTAGAGTTAAAAGCATGAACCCAGAAGTTTAGCAGTAGTAAAGTGGGATAGTATTTGTCTGGATTTAGTAAACCTTATATCCACGGGTCTAGTTGTATGAAAGTTGAATCAGTAGGCTTGAAATAGTCTATACAAGAATTTAAGTTTGTTGATTTGAAATTTAGTACGATGGTATGCGTATGATCTAGAGGTGTACCCAAGGAGATATAGGATTATAGTATTTCTATATTTTTAAAGTTTGTGTGCGTAGATAGTACCCTTGAGTTGATAAGTGTGAGTGAGGCTAGTTATGTAGTATATTGTAATGCCCCAAATCATGTTACACGGTACTCATGACCCCGAAGTACCACAAGCTCACCCATGACTGATATCTATAACTGAGCACTAAATAATATACTGTAAATATGTGAAATATAAGCTATAAGGCCATAAGATTCAAAACTGAACTAATACTTAATATAAAATAATATCTGTAATGGGGTATAATAATACCTAAAACTAAAATAAATTGTCTGAAATATGTTGTAGTCTGAAAGCCTCTAAAACTATCTGAAATCTGTAGAGTTGATAGGACATGTCCCTAACTAACTCCAAACTACTGAAATAATAAATTAATAAAATAACTATACTATCCTCAAATGATGAGGACTCACTGCTAGTCTGGCTGCTGAATGTCTGATCTACTAAGGATGCTCGGGAGCTCGTGCTTCTAAACTTATGGTTTAAAAAACCATAGCACAAATGCGTCAATACGTTGAATGTACTGGTATACAAGTGAGGTAGGTTGAATGCAATGGTTCAAATGTATGAACAATACTAACTAACTGAACAGCATGAATGCGAGTATACATGCATAAATACGTAACTGTAACTGAGATCGTTATAACAATGACTCATGAATTTTGATAATGTGGATTTACTGATATCTGAGTAGTAATACTAGGATACTGAATAACTGAGTCTATTAAGTGTTGAGGAACTAATGTCATATTATTGATAAAGGAATGACTATTTTTGATAGTTCTGATTATGAAGAACTGGTATTATGGACTATCTCTGATAGTCCTGAAATCTAAATACTGGTAATATGAATTTCGTATAATTAATGTACTATTAACTGTGTGACTATGTCTGGCAGTCCTAAAATCTTATAGAACTAGCTGAGTTCCATACTGAACTAAGCGACTGTATCTGACAGTCCTGATTTCTATAGAACTGGACTGAGTTTTATTGTGAAGACTGAATCTGAAACTGAAACTGTAGGATGTAGTTATCTAACCGACATTCTCCTAATACACTATTAGGGCTGAGTTGGGTTCCACTCTGTAACCCTAATTTGAAGGGTGTCAATACCGTGCCACTGGTAAGGACAATCTGTAAGTAACCATCATATAACAGGTAACTCTGGTGAGAATGGTAGGAACCCTCATATAACAGGTTAACCCACCTCATCTACCCTTATATAGTAGGCTATGATGTCTCAACCTATGTTGGCTACATAGTTCTGAAATACAAGAATTGCTTCTAAGAATCACACCCTCATATAACAAATGAGTTCCCATCCTCGGGTTTGTTCGGTTCTAATTTCTACTCTCATCTGAATAGACACTGAACATGAACGACTGAACCGAACTAGACTGAATTAACTGAGTTCCGTTGACTGATGGAAATATTATTGAGTTTTTCCTGAGTCATGAGACTGACTGAATTCTACTGAACATGGCTTGACTGAGAGAATCTTGAAAACATGACATTGTCTCTAGGCATACAACTACATTGTCGGGTACAAGTACCCCCAAGACTCGATAGAGGGAAACTGAAAAGGCATGAAAATCTTGAATACATGACCAATATCAACAATCCATAATACAATAAGTTGGGGATTTCATGAAGTATATGGTTATCATAAGCTTGTACATGAATAGGACTGCATGTAAACATGGCATAATTTTATAAGTCTAATTCATGAGCAATCCAACAACATTTACAAGGCATTTTAATAGCATGGAATTCATTTGAACATAAAGTTAAAACATGAATCCATCACTTAAGTCACAATTTATCTATATTACATAAGTTTTAGTCCCTTAGGCATTTTATCAAGCACCTTACATGCACAACTTAGGGCATAGGTATAATCATTAATTAACACATCATAAACCACTCAATTATGGATTTAAACTTATATACTAACGTAATTTCATATGAAAACACATTAAGATTCCAACTTGGGAATCATACAACCATAATCACATGAACATAATCAACCCACAACAAAATATTCACAATACAAGATTTAAAACTTGATTCTTGGGCTTTATGGATGAAAGGAATCCATGAATGAACACTGTCCAAACCTTAGTTCTTAATTCTATGAAGATTCATGGAGATATTCTTGAATTTGAGTATTGAATTTGAATCCCATATTTGAAAACCCTAGCTTATTCTTGAGATAAACTTGAGAGAAACACTATGTTTTGGGTGAAATATGGTTGAATCATGTGTTATTGAGTTTATATAGGGATGATAACTTGACCTTTTTAGCCCTTGGATGCATATTTTAATTTTTGTGACAATTTCTCAATTTTTATCCTTGGTGTGACGTGCCACTATCAGCCAAGTCACTGGAATTGGAAAATTAGGAATCAACATGGTGGCGCAATGCGAAGCTATCGCGTTGCCACTTTGTTTGTGAACTGACAGTTTGGTACGATATGCTGCTATAATGGAGCAACACTGGAAATCGACAATTGCCATTTAAGCTGGCTCCACGACACGCTGATGGCTCAGTTAATACACTGCCTCGCTAAAAAGGCTCTAACTCTTCGCCCGGATGGCGGATTTGGGTAAATTTGGTATCAATGGAAAGCTTATTCAATTTTTCATGTGATAAAGAGTGAAAATCTTGAAAATACCACATGTATAAAAGTGGATTCATCTTTAAAACAAGTCCTTATTATTTCTAAAATAATTTTAAGCTAGGTAGAAGTACGGAGTATTACATACATGATGTTCTTTCCAGCTAAGTTATGGGATATAGGTTGTTGATTTTAGGTATTTTGGTGTAATGGTAATTATCATGGTTTAAGGAAAAAGATAAGTTTAGTAATGTGATATTAGTAGGCTATGAAGGAAATTAGTATGGTTTATTAAAAGTTTAGGAATATCTATGTTAAGTGTTAGAATATAAGTTTGATTCTTAGAGGACTGAGCTAATATAAAGAAGAGTTAAAATTCTAGTAGATTTTAAGTATCTTATTATATGATGACTATTGGGGCTATAAAAAGTTAAGAGTTGTATCTCAGAAGGAAGTACTAGCAGCGGGTTTTACAATTTTAGGTATAGGCTTTCAGGGTGAGTTTCTTCTTTGTATTATTATTATATTTTAGACACTAGAGTAAAGTAGTTGCAGTTAATTTGGAGTTTATTAAAGGGGTCCACAGTCTTAGAATGATGTCTTAAATCTAAGTGGGAGATAATAGAACAAGTAATCAAGTT
The DNA here is from genome assembly GCF_002878395.1 of Capsicum annuum. Lineage (NCBI taxonomy): Eukaryota > Viridiplantae > Streptophyta > Magnoliopsida > Solanales > Solanaceae > Capsicum > Capsicum annuum. The sequence continues at coordinate 97,063,869 of NC_061120.1, read as the reverse complement.
AGGCTCTCAGATTCTAGTAATGATGCCAGTGTGTTGTGGAACAACACTAGGGGAAGAAGATGACTGGCCTATTCTTATCTTAGTAGAAAGTTTTGTATTTCAGTCATCATGACATCTACTCATGCCTTATGATATCTACTCATGTCTTACACGTCATCTACATGATCATAGTTTATGTGCATGCACATCATAGAGAATTGTGTGCACTTCCAGTTCCTAGTATAAGGAGTTCCAATTCACTCAATAGTATTAATCATATTCCATGAATTTATGAACTCTAAACTCAGGTCATGCAACTCATGACTCATGTACTCATGCTTTACAAAATATTTAGTTCTAGGTACTCATGATACACCCTTAATGATAGGTGCAATTTAAATTATGACATGTATGCCCTTAATTTTTACCTCTTTGATGAATTTATGTCGTTGATACTCTATTCCTTAGGCCTCAGTTAATTGTCAAAGTTACGTATAGTATCCTTCCACTTCAAGATCTTATGTTCTAACCTTTCAGTGACCTCTCCTTATGAAATGATAGTGGTGATGAACAATTATTTATACGGGAGAGAGGAAATGTTCCTTGTTGATGAAATATTTTCGTATGCTTATTTTGTGTAAGGCTATAAGTTTGAAGAAATATTAAGGTATAGCTTTTGATATATGTAATGGTTAGTTGAAATTTTGTGTGTGTCTTCTTAAGAATAGTGAAAGAAAGTTGTTATTAATAGAGTCTTAGAGAATATGAGAAAGATGCTTTTATGGGTATTTTCCTAGAAGTTCATATGTGGTTATAATGATTGGCTTGAATGTCATGTTGGTATATAAGTGGATGGGTGCATCATGTGCTAGTGAATTCCTAGTAAGAGGTTGAATTTAGTTGTGAAGTCGTAAGAAGTTACGGACATTATTCCATCCTCAGTAACTCTTGGAATTGTATTTCATCAGTTAGCACTTCACATTTCTATATCTTTGATTGTATTATGAACATTTTAAGCAAGTTCTAAACTCTCAGCATGATTCAGCTCCATTTAGTAAATAATGTCAAGTCATCTCAAAAATTAGTTTCATGATAAAGTTATAATATTTCAATGCAGCTATATCCTTCTTTACAATACATGTCATGTGTTTATTATTCCATACTTATAAGACTTCAAAAAGTTCTCATCCATAATTCGAAAATAAATGATTCCAAGAGGGAGATAATATAACACCCTACATTTTCGAGCTAGAAATTGAACTGTCTTTCCTACGTGTGTAAACTCCAATCCCATAATTTATATTTGAATAAATGTGTCATGATCTTTAAACTAGTGTGTGAAGTTCTTATGAAGTGAAAAATATTCATAGGAATTACTTGGAGAAATGTTGAGCTAAGAGCCTTTGATTTAGCCAAATTTTGGCATTCAATTCTATAAGGGTATACTTTGAACGTGTATAACTTTTTATAAGTGTGGAATTTTTCATCTCAAGACCCACCAAATGATATATAATTTAATTATCTTTCCAACGATACCAATTTTTCCTTAATTCGATACCCAAGCAAAAAGTTAAGACAATTTTCGTGAGAAACAGTAAAGGCTCGTGATAAGTCCAGACTACAAGGGCTATTCCCCAAGACTAGGGGTTGCGTCGTGAGGGCTACTCCCACGGACTAGGGGCGTACCGCAGAGTCTATTTCCACACTTTTTCAGCTTTCTATGCACCAAGGGGTAAGTTGGTCCTTTCCCCTCAACCCCAAACGTCCAAGTACGATTTATAACACTAAAAAGGGAATTATTCGCCCATCTTCTTCAAAACAACTCACGTAGAAGCCCTCCTATTTCCTAAGAAAAATAATTCAAGCCTCTTCTATCTATAACATAAGGATTCAAGCTTCAATTTCAAGATTTTTCAAGATTCATTCAATTAAGGTATGTGGGTATTCATCAATGAGACCCTTTCACCCATTAAGCCCAAAAACCCTATTTTTTCCTACAAGGATAAATCTTATCCTACTTTATGAAATTAATCCATGAATTTCATGCTGAATTAATTAAAAGTTATGTCTACAAGTGTGTCACGACCCAGGCTACCCCCTAGTCGCAATAATGGTGCTTATGGTCACAAATGACCTCAAGCTAACCCATGAGCTGGTACCTGCTGTGAGAACTGAATAATTATGAAAATAACACCTGTGTGAAAGATAAACTGAGAAGGAAATATAAATATGAATACTGAAATACCGAATCAATCATAAGTCTGAAACATCTGATAAAAACTAAAAGTTACTGGTTGATTGTCTAAATGACTGTCTGAACAGCTGAAAGCCTCTAAACTAATAGAGCATTTGATGGGATTGACCCCCAACTAATTTCAACTAACAGAATAAAATAAAATACTGAAATAACTGAATAAATATAACATATTCTCGATGGATGAGGTCTGACCACTACGGCTGTAGGATTACACTGAGCTGTCTAACTGCGGTTAGGAAACTTAGCGTCCAAACCTATGATATAAGACATCATATCGCAAAGAAGAGTATGTGTTCAGTACTTTGAATGTACTGGTGTATGAGATGAGGTCAGGATGGTATACATGGGGTATTGTGCATATGAAATAAGGACTAAGGGGTCGTTTGGTTGGGAATGTAGTTATGTTGGGATTAGTTATGCTGGGATAAGTTATGATGGAATAAGTTATACTGGATTATTTTTTATTAAGTGTTTGGTTTGTTGTATTCAAAGTAATGTGCATAGTATAATTTCTAGTATAAATTAATTGATTATGAAAATACCCTCCATCTTATTTAACTTTTTTTATATATATTTCTTTTCAATCTTTAAATATTTATCCTTAAAAATAAAACTTTCATCTTATTTAGCTTAATTTTATTTTATGTTCATTTCCATAATTATATTGTGTGTATTTTAAAAATAAATTTTCATGTTATTTAGCTTTGATTTTCTTGTGTGTGCCTTCCCATGATTATGCCGTATGCGTTTAAAAAAAATCTTACTACATCTTATTTAGTTTGAAATAAAAACTTTCAAATTAAGTTTGTTAGGATTTGTTGTTTATGTCACTTCATATAAACACATATCACTCATATAATATAGAATATTAAAATTAATCTTAATTTATATATACAATATCAATTTTCAAGTAATTAAAAAATTATTTAATTTAAAATATGTAATTCAACAATGGAGTCGAAATTTTTATTATTTTTTAGAGAAGTTAAAATATTTAAATAAACATAATAATTATTCAAATAAATTTAACGTATAATATATTCATAAATAAAATATTTCTTAAATGTGTATGAAGCTCTAATATTTCATGTTAAATTACTTATTTTGTTCTAAATTCCATAAAATATTAATAATCTCATTTTTTGTTAAAAAATTCATCAAAAAAATGTGAAAAATAATTACTCTCATTTTTCATTATTTCGTATCATTAATATTTGGAGAGTCAAATTATATTTTTTTAAAAAATTAAATTTTTAATTTTTTAGCTAAATATAAAAATATTTTTTATTTAATAATTAAGTCCATGATAAATTTGTTAGGAAAAATAAAAATTTATGTCCATGATAAATTTGTTAGGAAAAATGAAAATCAAAAGTAAGATTAATAAATATTTCCATAAAATAGAAAGACAATAAATCCTTGCATCAATTTTGAACTTGATTGTATAAATAGTTTTTATGGTGTCACTATCATTTTTCCATTACTCATCACTTTTGTAGTATTCAATAAGCTCATATAATTATTTAAATTTATCAAAATGAATGAAAATTTATAGAGTAATTAAAATTTAAATTAGGGATAAAATGATTTAAAAAATATATATATTTGATGCAAGGACTACTAAAATCTCATATTCTCTCTTATAT
>NC_061120.1:96646382-96738689 GCF_002878395.1 Capsicum annuum | reverse complement strand
AGCCAACTTCAAGAACCTCCAAAGTTCACCATTAATTCTGCAAATTTATTCAAGATTCCAAGTTCCTAGTTCAAGAACTACAAGAACCATCATTCAAAGGCACGATTAACATCTCAAAAATGAGTATTGATCTAAAGTTCATCATTCAAGGTATGTGGGGTTTTTCAACAAGAACTCTCTTTCATTCTTGTACCCCAAAGTACTTTTCTTTACAAAGGCATGATTTTTATTTGATTTTTTACGAATTTGAAGCATGAACGCATATCTTATGATGATTATTATGAAATCTTGATGTTTATGATTTTAAAAGATGAATTTACATGTGTGGAGATATAAAGCATGAATCTTGAACGATATTTATCATGATTTTGATATTTGGATCATGAATCCCCATTAGAAATTATGTTTTTTTGAGAAAGTGTGTTATAAGCACGTTGATGTTGAATATTTGAGATATTTTGAATGATTTGAACTTTTGGTCTTAATGGAGTTGTTTTAAACTCGAGTGTGAAAGAAATCCACAACGTGGTTGATTTCGATAGATGGGAAGCATGATGGCTCCCGATGTATATTTATATATTACTGAAATTGTTTTGTTGTGGATTGTCATTGAAATGATGTGAGCTAAGTTGGGGAGAAATATTTAGCATCGAGTGGGAGGTATAAAGCTACCTTACTTCCATAGAACTACGTGTCCCCGTAGGAGTAAGACTGAGGCTGATTCATAAAGTGATCACTAGTTTGTGTGGATTTGACATCGATAGTCCTACTCCGATTGAAAGGATAGGACGGCTATCCCCAACGTGGGTTGTGCATTGGACTCCATATAGCTCACATGGTTTAAGTCGGTTATAGGATCTCCCAGTGTGTGTGTGTTTCCTTGTGTCTATGGTGAATGGTGAAGTAATTTGAAAGTGGAATTGTGAAAGTTATATTTACATTATGAGAATTGATATTATTGATGAACTAAAAGTGATTGACAAATTATATGATGACTTTCATCCTCTCATGATTATGATGATTTTCTTCAGGCTATGTAAGTCTTTCATACATCCTGTATATTTCTTATAAATATTTATGATGATGATGTTTATACAACTGCATACACCCTCATATGCTTGGTTCCTTTCCATGGTACTGACCCATATCTTTGGATGTGGGATACATTTTCTCGGAATGTAGGTTCAGGTGCTCAGTTCCAGGTTTGACAGTGATTCTTTGGGCATGCTGTTCTACATCCTCTGTTGTGGTGAGTCCTCATGTTCCAAGGACGCGATGTCTGATGTTGGTTTCACGAAATTGTTTACATTTGATAACTGAGTATGAGTCAGTTGGGGCATGTCTCAATGGCTCGCTGGTTTTATTGATTTTCTTAGAGGCTTGTTAGACTAGTATAAATGTTGGGAGTTGACTAATAAGTCGCATTTTGTTATCTTTCTAAAATTCTTTTATTCTTGGATAATGATTATTCTGTTGATATTTGAGGGTTATTTATGGAAACCCCGTTGATTTGTGTTGAACTGAATGAAAGGCTCAAAGGGTTAGCTTGGGGCTACTCGTAGCCTCAAGCATCGTGTGATGCTCCGGGATCCATTTTCTAGGGCGATACATACATAGTACTAACGAGGATCCTAGAACACTAGATAATTTAATTACGATAATATCTAATTTAGAATATGAATTAATAAAACATCTTAAGTCAAGAAGATAAAAATGAAAAATATTTCAATCGATAATATTCACAAAATACATTATATAAAAATAAATACTTATTACCCAATAACTATTTATTTCCTAGTAAAGTTACCGCGCTTAATCCGCAACCCCCTACAATTGGATTCAATTTTTTTTCAAAATTTCCCTCCAAATGAGCATTAATATTTTATAACAAATTTTGCTCCATCCCCATGCATATGAATGCATGCCTAATCAATTACCCCCATTAATTAATGACCAAACCCATCGATTAGACCTTAAACTTGTCCTGAAAATTCACTTAAACCCTTCAACTAAGGCTTGTACCTATCAGACCCCTCAAGTGCTAAAATTGATATCTATCAGACACAAAATACTGATTTGGCAAGGAGAGTGTGTTATATTCTCCTTGGGGCGCGTGAACAGTAGATTAAACAATATTTTAATTTTTCTTAATTTAAAATCTTATATTTAAATTATTTTATTAATATTATTTTTAATTATTATAATTTCTTAATAAAAAAAGAAACCCCCCTTTCATCATCATCTTCACACCCCTACCCCCACCCCTCATCGTCTTCTTCACACACACACACCTCTCATCGTCTTCACACCCTCCTCCATTCTCCTTGTCTTTACACACCTATCAAATCCGCTAAAAACTGAAACGCTTCATCCTGATCCACCATATAGCACATTCTACAATTTCTTGATCCAAAATTTTCTCTTTCTATTCGATTGTTTTGGGTAAATCTGGAAAAGAGGTTTCTTGATTTTGACCAGAAGAGCTTAATTGAATTGTATTCATGGATTTATCTCATTAAAGGGTGTCTAGAAATCTGAAAATCTTGAAAAAAAAACTTAAAAAGGTCTCTGCAATTGAGTATTTTGGTCTACTCGTGGCGGAAATTACCATTGAACAAGAATGGAAATGTCGACAATGTTGCTGCGACTCTGTGTTTGTGTGTGTGAACTGTGTGTGTGCGTGAGGGGGAGAGGGGGTGTGAAGATGACAACTGTGGAGGGGTGTTATTGCAACTGTGTCTCTCTGTGTGTGTGTGTGAACTGTGAATGTACGAGGAGGAGGGGGTGCGAAGATGATGACTGTGGATGAGAGGGGGGGCTGTTTTTTTTTTCTTTTTTTTTAATTAAAAAAATATTATTACATAGATATTTAAATAGAAATATTGACAAATCAGCAACTCCATCTTTTATTTTTTTTTGCCATGTATTTTTTCCAATTGGCCCATTTTACCATATCAGCATTTGTGTTGCACACACTTGAGCCTTTTGCTGATAGGGAAAAAAATTCCTAATTGAAACAAAATTTGGGTGATTTAGGGGTCTGATAGGTACGGACTTTAGTTTAGGGGCCTATGTGAATTTTTGGGACAACTTTGAGGTCCTATCGATGGGTTAGGCCTTAATTAATTGTCTTTTCAAATGCCTTCTCCATCTCTTAATGTCTTTTTAAAGAGACGCCTCATCTCTTTATCTCTATTTAAAACTTAATCAATTGTCTTCTCAAATAACTCATCTTTTTTTTAATAACTTAAGAAAGACAAGTCAAATTTAAGTGCAAAAATGTCTAACTTATCGCAACTTTGTGCTGATAAAAATGATCCAGTGCAAAACTATGAAGCTTCGAGTCTACACCCTGGACGCTACATGGTGCTTACACCCCGAAGGACCACAAGCTAACCCATGACTAATATTTGCTGTAGCACTGAACAATAACACTAAAATAAATGCAGAATAATGGGCTAAAATGCCATAAGGTTCAAAACATCTAAATTACTAATAAAATATAACATCTGTAAAACTGAATACTATCTGAAAATCTAGTCTGAAAAACCTCTAACTGAATCTACCTGATAGTGGAGTTGATGGGACAATCCCCCAACTAAATCCATCTACTAAATACTTCTAAGCTGAAGTACTGAATTAAAAACATATCCTCTATAGATGAGGACTCACTGCTAAATCTGCTACTGCAGGCTGAATCTGGCTAAGTGCAGTCAGGAACCTGAGCATCTGAACCTATGATATGAAACATCATAGTGAAAAAAATGGGTATGCAGTCAGTAAGTGGGAATGTACTGGTATGCTAAATGAGGTAAGGCTGAATGCGTGGGTTCATATGCATGAACAATAACTAACGGAATGCTATGCTAGAGCTGGATTAGCATACATGGGGGATCCTATAACTATTAAACATATTGTACGTATTGTAACTGAGTATACTCGAACTGAATCTGATAACTGATAACTGAATATAATGATAATCTGAGTTACTGATAACTGAGTGACTATATCTGACAGTTCAAATTCTGTAGAAATAAACTAAGTTCTATTCTTAAGACTGAGACTAAAAGTAAAATTGTGGGAGGTAATCATCTAACCGACATGTCCCAAATCTTAACTGATGAGATAAATGAGCTGGGGTCTAATCTGTAACCCCAATTGGAAGGGTGCCAGTACTGTGCCACGGGTAAAGACAAACTGAAGAGTATCCCTCTACTGGTCGGTTCCTTAAATGAGAATAGTGGTACCCTTTAATGACAGGTAGAGCACCTTATCAACCCACAATTGGCAGGTGTGATATCTCAACCTACACTGGCTACATAGTTCTGGAATGCAAGGATTGCTTCTAAGGATCACGCCCTCTACTGGTAGGTGAACCACCATCTTTGGGGTCACCCGGTGCTGAATCTTACTCTCAACTGAAGGATCCTGAACTATTATACTGGGCTAAACTGGACTAAATTCATTGAGATTACTGAGTTTTCCTAAGTTCTTTAACTAATTGAATATCTACTAAGTTCTGTAAGAGACTGAGAGTACTACTAATTATGACATGACTGATACTATTTTGCAACTGATAGTGACTTTAGGTAAACAACTAAATTATCGGGTATTAAATACCCCCAGGAATCAATAACATAGAAAGTAAAGAAAAGCATAATCGTGAATAACATAAAAATATTCACTTGGTCATAATTCTTTCATAGAGACATTTCATCAAACACTTGTATTGCATTAACTTGTACATGAATGGGGAATTCATGTTAGCATGCTATAATGACATTATTTCATTCTCATAGACAATTTATCAATCACATGAGATGTATACTTGGTTCATTAAATTATAAACACTTAGAGACAACATGGTTACAATAATCAACTTGCAAATTGAGAGGTTTATTATGAATATCATGTAATTCAACACATACTAGAATCAATTCTTGGAACTTGTAATGTAAATCATGGATTAAACCTCAAAAAACATCATGAACATGAGTTCAACCTAACTCAAACTTGAAAATAATAAATCATAAATCTTGTATTTTGAGAAAGGATTCTTGGGCTCTATGGAAGGTAAGGATCCATGGATGAACATCAAACATACCTTAATTAACGAGTTCTTGGAGGAATTCTTGGGATTGACCTTGATTCTTGAGAGATAGAGTTTATTTTCTTGAGAGAGAACTACCTTTTAATTTTGGAAAAAAGTGAACAATAAAGGGTTTTATACGTTTTTAGGTCTTAAATCCCACATCTGGACGGAATAAAATCATGGGAAAAATTGGTTTAACCCTGGGCACAACTTTAATTTTTTGTGAAATTTTCCCGATTGGGACCCCTTGCGCGATGTGCCGCTATCACGCTGGGCCACTGGAAAATGACGACTGGGAAATTACATGGTGGTGTGATGTGGTGGTATTGTGTTGCCACTTTATTTGTGAATTGGGACTGCACCACGATGCGGTGGTATCGCATTGGTACACTGAAAATTGACAATTATAAACTGGGTCTATGGTGCGATGCGCCAATATTGTGAAGAAACATTGGAAATTGAGAACTGCTATTTTGACACACTCCGCAATGCATAACTGGCCTGAATGACGATGTTTATCAAAGGAAATTTAAAATCACCATAACTTCTTATTCGGTTGTCAGATTTAAGAAAATCTTATATCATTGGAAAGCTAATCGAATTTCTATGCAATGGCAGATTTAAATCTAAAAATTACTGAGTATGATAAAAAAAATTATTTAGGATAACCCATGTACTGAGGGTTAATCTAGGCTAAGAAAATATAGGGTATTACAATATCTTCTCCTTGGGAACATTCATACTCAATGTGGCTAGTTAAACTGAGAGAGTACAGATAGACTGAGTTTACGTACTAAAATAGACATGTACAACTGTAGTATGAATACATGACTGGTATGATAGACTAAACTTACATCCCAAACATACATTTCTGATGCACAAGATACATGATTGAAAATACTGATAAGCTGAGTTTATATATTGAATATGTATTTCTGATGTATGCGTACATGTCTGAACGGATTAATGAATACGAGACTGACATGCATGAACGGGAACATGAGGACATGACTAAGTCTGAATCATGATACATGAATTAAATATCGTGAACTGAACTGAGCCCTTGAGTATATATCCTACGACTAAGATTGGGACTTGAGGGTCAATTATAAGGACCCATTTCTCTAACTGGATTCACTACGCAAAGAGAAAATAGAAGGTTTAAATTGTGATAGTTCGGGGACTATAGTGCATCTCCCCCTTGGGGCACTACATCCCTCAAGAATGCTTACTTGGCTGATATACTAAGGAAATGCATAAGATGATACACGGGGCAGTTACAAACTAAATCATGACTGAATATCTGGGATCTAAAACTAAAGCATACATATGTAAATGGGAGATCTATAACATACCACTGAACACATCAATAGAACTTTCTTGATCTTATTGAGACTGAAGTGCGTAAAACCTATTTAGATGTTGCCCACTAGTGGTACTGGTAGCGGTACCTTGTTGATTTGAGCGACCTGACTGAGCTGAAGGACGACTATACTGACCTTGAGAACCTGACTGAGGACAATTTCTGACTCTGTGGCCTAGCTAGCAACACCCGAAACAAACATCACTGCCAGCTCTATACACACCCTTATGATTCTTACCACACTCTCTGTAAAATAGATCAGTACGACCATTTCTTATGGTATCCTGGGTCATCGGTACACTAGCTGAGGATGGAGCTGGGACTGAGAACTTTTGATGAGACTGGGAACGGTTACCACCTTCTGACTTAGGCTGACTGAATTAAAGCTACTTGTTCTAGCCTTCTTATTCTCTCTCTCTTTTTTCTTAAGCTTCTACTCCTTAATCTGTTGATCATGGACCATAAGCCTAGATATGTCCATCTCTTTATCCAACATTGCTCTGCTGCACTCCTTCACCATACTATTTGACACTCTAGACATAAACTTGCTCATTCTAGACCTATTATCTGCTACTACATATGGAACATTCCTGGCTAACTGAGTAAACTTAAAGGAATACTCTTTCACATTCATACTACCTTGTCTAAGATTGATGAACTCTAACACTTTAGCTTCTCTCAGCTCTAAGTGAAAATATCTGTCTAGGAAGGCAATAGTAAACTCTTCCCATTCTATAGGCTCTGCATCTATACTCCTGTCTATTTTTTACTGCTTAAACCACGTATGGGCTGCATCTTGTAGCTGATAGGTGGCTAACTTGACACTCTCACTAGAAGTCACTCTCGTGATATTTGTGACTTTCTGAACCTGATCAAGGAACTTCTGTGGATCCTCTTATGACTTAGATCCAGTAAAAGAAGGAGGGTTCATTCGGGTGAAGTCCTAAATTCTGGTTGTAACAGTATTGACCATTGGGTTGGATAGAATAGCAGCTGGCAGTTCATTCTAAGCTATGACTGAATTAGCTAGAGTAGTGAATGCAGCTCTGAATTCTGCATGAGAGACATGTTCATCTAGGGGATCTTTTTGAATGGGCTGAGGGGATGACTGGTTTTCGATTCTCTTTCCTTAGTCCTTTTGGGAGACACGTTTTGTAAATGAAAAAAGAAGTGGATTAGATTGAGAGATTAACTCGACTCGCACGACATGAATACTGAACGAAGGGAAACTTTTCCTAAAACATCTCATAGACTTTTATCTATAAGTGTGGAGCACTACACACCCATGTACAAAACTCTATGCGATGCGAGTTTTTAGACATCGTAGGACGCTACACCCTGGACGCTACACAATGCTTAAGACCCCGAAGGACCACAAGCTAACCTATGACTGATATCTACTACGAGTACTAAACAATAATACTAAAATAAATGTAGAATAATAGGCTAAAATAACATAAGGTTCAAAGCATCAAAAATACTGATAAAATATAACATCTGTAAAACTGAATACTATCTGAAAATCTAGTCTGAAAAATCTTTGACTGAATCTTTCTGATAGTGGAATTGATGGGACAATCCCCCAACTAACTCCATCTACTGAATACTGCTAAGTTGAAGTACTAAATTAAAAGCATATCCTCAATAGATGAGAAATCACTGCTAAATTTGATACTGCTAGCTGAATTTGGCTAAGCACGGTCTGAAACGTGGGCGTCTGAACCTATGATATAAAATATCATAGCACAAAAAATGGGTATGCGGTTGGTAATTGGGAATGTAATAGTATACTACATGAGGTAAGGCTGAATGCATAGGTTCATATTCATGAATAATAACTAACTGAATAATATGCAAGAGCTAGATTAGCATCTATGGAGGATCCTATAACGACTGAACATACTGTGCATACTATGACTGAGTATACTCAAACTGAATCTGATAACAGATAACTGAATATACTGATAATTTGAGTTATTGATAACTGAGTGACTATATCTGACACTCCTAATTCTGCAAAATTGAACTGAGTTTTATTCTGAAGACTGAAAATAAAACTAAAACTGTGGGAGGTATTCATCTAACCAACATGCCCCAAATCTGAGCTGATGAGAAACTGCGCTGGGTTCCAATCTGTAATCCCAATTAGAAGAGTGCAGTACCATGCCATGGATAAAGATAAGCCAAAGAGTAACCCTCTACTGGTAGGTTTCCTAAACGAGAATGGTGGTACAATTTACTGGCAGGTAGAGCACCTCATCATCCCTCAACTGGCAAGTGTGATGTCTCAATCTACGCTGTCTACATAGTTTTGGAATACAAGGATTACTTCTAAGGATCACACCGTCTGCTGGTAAGTGAGCCCCTATCCTTGGGTTCACTCGATGCTGAATCCTACTCCCAACTGAAGTACACTGAACTATTATACTGGGCTAAACTAGACTGAATTCACTGAGATTACTAAGTTTATTAAGTTCTATAACTAACTAAATATCTATTAAGTTTTGTAATGGACTGAGAGTACTACTGATTATGACATAACTAATACTATTCAGTGACTGATACTGGCTCTAGCTAAACAACTAAATTTACGGATATTAAATACTCCAGGATTCAATAGCATGGAAAGTAAAGAAAAGCATAATCTTGAATAACATAACAATGTTCACTTGGTCATAATTCATTCATAGATACATTTCGTCAAACACTTGTAATGCATTAACTTATACATGAATGGGGAATACATGTTAGCATGCTATAATGACATTATTTAATTCTCATAGATAATTTATCAAACACATGAGATGTATACTTGGTTCATTAAGTTATAAAAACTTAGGGTTAACATCGATACAACAATTAACTTACAAATTGAGGGGTTTATCATGAATATCATATAATTCAACACATACTAGAATTAATTCTTGGAACTTGTAATCTAAATCATGGATTAAAACTCAAAAAATATTATGAACTTGAATTCAACCTAACTCAAACATGGAAATCATAAATCATACATCTTGTATTTTGAGAAAAGATTCTTAGGCTCCATGAAAAGTAAGGATCCATGAATGAACATCTAACATACCTTAATTGATGAGTTCTAACATATAATAGACTGAACTTACATCCAAAATATGCATATTTGATGCATGGGATACATGACTGAAAATACTGATAAGCTGAGTTTACATATTAAATATGCATATTTAATGCACGAGTACATGTCTGAACGGATTAATGAATACGTGACTGATCATGCATGAACGGGAACATGAGGACATGACTAAGTCTGAATCATGATACATAAATTTAATATTGTTAACTGAACTGAGCCCTTAAGTACATATCTTATGATTGAGATTGGGATTTGAGGGTCAATTATGAGGACCAATTTCTCTAACTGGATTCACTACGTCAAGAGAAAATAAAAGGTTTAAATTGTGATAGCTCGAGGATTATAGCGCATCTCCCCCTTGGGAAACTATGTCCCTCGAGAATGTTGACTTGGCTGAGATACTAAGGTAATACATAAGTCGATGCACGGGGCAGTTACAAACTAAATCGTCACTGAATATATGAGATCTAAAACTAAGGTATACATATGTAAATGGGAGATCTGTAACATACCAGTGAACACATCAGGAGAACTTTCCTGATCTTGTCTAGACTGAAGTGCTTAAAACTTGTTTAGATGTTGCCCACTAGTGGTACTGAAAATGGCACCTTGTTGATTTGGGCAACCTAACTGAGCTGAAGGACGACTATACTGACCCTGAGAACCTGACTGAGGATAATATCTGACTCTGTGGCCTGGATTGCCATACCCAAAACAAACATCAATGCCAGATCTGCACACACCCTTATAATTCTTACCACACTCTCTGTAAAATAGATTAGTACGACCATTGCTTATGCTATCCTGGGTTATCGATACATTAGCAGAGGATGGAGCTGGGACTGAGAACTTTGGATAAGACTGGGAATGGTTACCGCCTTCTGACTTAGGCTGACTAAAACTAAAGCTACCTGTTCTATCCCTCTTATTCTCTTTCTTTCCTTCTTCTTAAGCTTCTGCTTTTTAATATGTTGTGCATGGACCAGAAGCCTAGATATGTCTATCTCTTTAATTAACATTGCTGTTCTGCACTCTTTAACCATACTATTTGACACTCTAGACATAAACTTACTCATTCTGGACCTATTATCTGCTACTACATGGGGAGCATACCTGGCTAACTGAGTAAACTTAAGGGAATAATCTTTCACGCTCGTACTACCTTGTCTGATATTGATGAACTCTAACACTTTGGATTCTCTCATATCTAAGGGAAAGAATCTATCTAAGAAGGAAGTAGCAAACTCTTCCCACTCTATGGGCTCTGCATCTATACCCTTGTCTAGCTTTCACTGCTTAAACCACGTATGGGCCATATCTTGTAGCTGATAGGCGGCTAAATTGGAACTCTCATTGAAAGTCACTTCCATGATATTTGTGACTTTCTGAACCTTATCGAGGAACTCCTATGGATCTTTTTTTGACTTAGATCCCGTAAAGAAAGGAGGGTTCATCCGGGAAAAGTCTCTCATTTTCGCTGCAGTAGTATTTGCCACTAGGTTAGTCAGAACAGCAGCTGGTTGTTCATTCTGAGCTACGACTAAATTATCTTTGAGTAGTGAATGCAGCTCTGAATTCTGCATGAGAGACATGTTCGTCCAAGGGATCTTCCTAAACAGGCTGAGGGGCTGACTAGTTTTTGGTTCTTCTTTCGTAAGTCCTTTTGGGAGGTATGTTTTGTAAATAAAAGGAAGAAATAAAAGGAAAAAGTGGATTAGACTGAGAGATTAACTTGACTCGCACGACATAAATACTGAAAGAAGGGAAACTTTTCCTAAAATATCTCATAAGTGTGGTGCGCTATACACCCATCTACAAGACTCTAGCATACAACTTTTCAGAATTTCTAGGACTCTATTAAAACTTAGTCTCTGATACCAAGTTTGTGATGCCTTGAGTCTGTACCCTAGACACTACATGGGACAATCCCCCAACTAAATCCATCTACTAAATACTCCTAAGCTGAAGTACCAAAATTAAAAGAATATCCTAGATAGATGAGAACTAACTGCTAAATCTACTACTGCTGGCTACATCTGGCTAAGAACGATCAAGAACCTAAGTGTCCAGACCTATGATATGAAACATCATAGCACAAAAAATGGGTATATAGTAAGTACGTGGGAATGTACTGGCATGCTAAATGAGGTAAGGCTAAATGCATGGGTTCATATGCATGAACAATAACTAACTGAATGATATGCAAGAGCTGGATTAGCATACATAGAGGTTCGTACAACTACTGAACATACTGTGTGTACTCTGACTGAGTATACTGGAATAGAATCTGATAACTAATAACTGAATATATTAATAATCAGAGTTAATCATAACTGAGTGATTATATCTAACAGTCCCAATTCTTTAGAACATAACTAAGTTCTATTCTAAAGACTGAGATTGAAACTGAAACGCTGAGAGGTAATCATCTAGTAGACATGCCCCAAATCTAAACTAATGAGAAAACTGAGCTGGGGTCTAATTTGTAACCCCAATTAGAAGGATTCTAATACCGTGCCATGGGTAAAGACAGGTTGAATAGTAACCCTCTACTGGTAGATTCCCTAAACAAGAACGGTGGGACCCTTTACTAGTAGGTAGATCACCTCATCAACCTTCAACTAGCAGGTGTGATGTCTCCACCTATGCTGGCTACGTAGTTATGGAATTCAAGGATTGCTTCTAAGGATCACACCCTCTGCTGGTAGGTGAGCCCCGATCCTTGGGATCACTCGGTACTGAATCCTACTCCTAACTATAGGACACTGAACTGTTATACTAGGCTAAACTGGACTGAGTTCACTGAGATTACTGAGTTTTCCTAAGTTCTATAACTGACTAAATATCTATTGAGTTCTGTAATAGACTGAGAGTACTACTAATCATGGCATGATTGATACTATTTTATGACTGCATTGGCTCTAGGTAAACAGCTAAATTTTTGGGTATTAAATACCCCTAGAACTCGATAGCATGGAAAGTAAAGAAAAGCATAATCTTGAATGACATAACAATGTTCACTTGGTCATAATTCATTCATAGAGACATTCTATCAAACATTTGTAATGCATTAACTTGTACATGAATGGGGAATACATGTTAGCATATTATAATGACATTATTTCATTCTCATAGACAATTTATTAAACACATGAGATGTATACTTGGTTCATCAAATCATAAACACTTAGGGTCAACATGGTTACAACAATCAACTTGCAAATACAAGATTTTATCATGAATATCATGTAATTCAACACATAATAGAATCAATTCTTGGAACTTTTAATCTAAATCATGGATTAAAACTCAAACAACATCATTAACATGAATTCAACTTAACTCAAACATGGAAATCATAAATCATAAATCTTGTATTTTGAGAAAGAATTCTTGGGCTCCATGGAAGGTAAGGATCCATGGATGAACATCTAACATACCTTAATTGATGAGTTCTTAGAGGAATTCTTAGGATTACCCTTGATTCTTGAGAGCTAGGGTTTGTTTTCTTGAGAGATAATTCCCTTTTAATTTTGAGGAAAAGTGAATAATGAAGGGTTTTACACGTTTGTAGGGATTAAATCCCACATATTGGCGGAATAAAATCATTAGAAAAGATTGTTTTAACCTTGGGATTAACTTTAAATTTTGGTGGAATTTTCTTGATTTGGACCCCTGGCGCAACACGCCACTACCGCGCGGGGCCACTAGAAAATAATGACTGGGAAATTGTATGGTGGCGCGATGCGGTGGTATCATATTTTCACTTTGTTTGTGAACTGGGAGTGCACCGTAATGCAGTGGTATTACGTTGGTACACAAAAAATTGACAATTATGAACTGGGTCTATGGCACACTCCATGGCGCGCTACTGGCCTGAATGACGATGTTTAACAAGTGAAACTTAAAATCGCCATAACTTCTTATCCGGTTGTCAGATTTAGGCGAATTTTATATCATTGGAAAGATAATCAAGTTTTCTACGCAATGGCGGGCTTAAATTTGAAAATTATTGAGTATTCAAAATTTTTTATTTAGGATAACCCATGTACTGAGGGTTAATCTAGGCTAAGGAAATATGGGGTACTACAATAATCTTTAGATGAAATGCGCCCACGACTATGTGTTGTTGTTGAAGACTTGTTGGGATGCAGTAAATCCTGAAAGGTGATATTAGGCTTGTCCCCTATACGGTGTAAGTTGTTTATTCAAAGTTCAATTAAAACTTATCTTTTGTGTCTAATTATTATCATTTTTACTTTCATAATTTATAATTACTATAGTAGGGCCCCAGACTTGGAAATTCTTCCGTTGGAGAGATGAAGATATTTGTAATCGATCGAGCTTCGTCATCCCTAAACTAGTTGCTTGATTTAATCAAATACAATTGTAGTTGGAATCCTATGATAATAAGGGTGATCCAATCGATGACGACTAGGCTGAAACCATTGAGGATGGGGATGTTATACCAAAACAACGGTAAAATGAAAATGTGAATGACCAATCGAATAAGGAAAATGTACGAGAGAGCATAGAACTAGAGGTTTATTCGTATAGGGAAGTCCTTGGGAGAATAAGAAGAGGAAGGGAGCTTGGTTCAGCTGTAGGGCTTCGTAGAATGCTTACTTGGAAGGAAGAAAAATTGATTTTATTGTTTTTTAAAGTTACACAATTGTATTATCAGAGCTCCTCTTATAATTAATCTATCTTTGTTTCATTTTTTGTATGCATCATTTTTCGTTCAAAATGTTTTTCATGTCTTTATATTTAGTCGAATCATAAAATTGCATATCTTCATACATGATTTCAGGGCTAAAAGAAGGCACATTAACTCAACAGTATATAACTTAAGCTTGATTAAAAAATATTTTTATTTTAATTATTTTTAATTTTGAACGAACTTAACTTAAGCCTGATAAAATAACAGATTTGTTTCTTATTTAAAATTATATTAATAATTTTTTTTGACTAGCTTAAATTAAGTTTGATCAAATATATATATTTTTTTAAGTTAAAATAATTTTATTAATTTTTTTTTGACAAACTTAACTTAAGATTGATAAAAAAATAAATTCATTTAAATTTTACATTCTGCTTTATAAAATTTTTGACAAACTTAAATTAAGCTTGATCAAAAATAATTTTACTGTAACAATAAAAAAATTATTTTTTTGAATTTTTTTTCATGAGCTTCACTTAAAAACTCAGTATTTAAGTCCTTTTCTCCATCCTAATAAGTCTTGCATGTCTAATTTAATTTTATTTTGTTTTTCTTATTGTATTTACTCCTTTTATACTTAACCCACTCCATTTACTCAAGACACTTCTTTTACACTCAATACTTGTTTTACTCTCAACCCCTAAATCGAATAAGAAAGAGAGCTACAATGTGTAACCTATCCCAAATTTGTGATGATGAGAATGAATCGATGATAAACCCTTACGTGAGATGCTGTCACAATATTTTATCACTGATGAAGACACCGTAGAGTCCAGACAATTCAAGGAGATACTATTGGGCTTGTCCACAATACAGGATAAGTTGTCTATTGAAATCTCAATTAATAATCTTTTATGGGGTGTAAACTATTTTCATTTTTAATATTCCTAAATAAAATTTATCAGGCTTCTTCATGCAAGTTTTCTAAATGGAGATATGAAGTTGTTTTTGTCCTATCGCTTCATGATTTCATGACTTGTAGCATGTATTACCCAACTACAATTTGAGTTGGAATCTCATAAGAATGTTGTTAAACCAATTAGTAATTACCATGATGAGGAAAATCTTGGTGATGGGGATGTTTTCTCAACCCATGTGAATGATGAAGATCAAATAGAGAGCGAGTTAGTTTCTCTATTAAAGCTTAAAAGTCCAAAGAGGAGTAGAAAGTCAAAATACTAGAGGCAATACTTAGGGCTAAGAACTTAGATAATTTTATATTGTGCCTTATTTTGTCCCTGTTTGTAATTGTTCTTCTAACTTTCAAAGTATAAAGTTTCGATTATAATTATTTTGGGACTATGAATCAAAATTATTGTATTAATGATTCATATATGTACTTCCACTCTTCAAAATATCAATTGCTTCTTCGATACCGTAGGTTTTGATTCTTTGGATTGCCTATGCTGATGCTATCATCATTTAATTAATTCCATTGATCAACCAAAAGAAACAAAATTAGTAGTGTTGTTCTTGTTAGTAAATGTTTTTGTGTTACACCTCTCTATGCAATAGAGTTCAAATATTTCGAAGGGTGCACGTAGAATACCAAAGGGAGTTATTCAAGTTCAAGAAAGTTTCAATAGTACCATTGTCTTGTCAAATAAATGTTACTTTATTTTTGATTTGTTATGACAAGAAAAAGTTGAAAAAGACAATACAATACGTAATCAATCAATAAAAGGATAATAATATTTTGTTATAGTAGACATTGAAATTTCTAAAATAAAAAGGGATTGATTATATAAAAAGTCGTGAAAGACAAAACAAGAATCAACCAAAAACAAAAATCTAAACACAGCTGCCTAGACTCAAACTCAGGACCTAAGGACTCTAAACTCAACGAATTATTGTATTTTCTAATTGACCTGTCAATCATCTTTGAATCGCACAATTATTTTACCATACCATTAAATGTCTTGGTGTTTGTATAAAACAAATTGAAATGATTTACATAGCTAACTATATGATAGACTTCAAATATTTATATATAATATGTCTCCTCAAGTTAGTGTCAACACTTAGAGTAATGATCCATTTCATCGTCACTAAATTATACATGTCAAATTCATAAAAAATTTTATTTTTCATTTCTCAATATTAACTTGAGACCAAAATAGTCATTATTTTTTTAATTATGTCACGTTAAGCTTTTCCATTAAGATTTAAATCTTTTGATGTATCTAGACAGACTCAAGCTCGATGAATTTAACTATTCAAGAATAATAATATCAAATCTTTCGTTTGAAAGTTCTTTAGGTATGAATTAAGGTCGTATAATATCCCTAGCACAAAGTTAATTTTAAAACTTTCTTTTTGATACAGTTTCAATATGAGTTTCTATTAGATCCAAATTCAAATGACCATATATCCTTGAATATAAAGAGTTAAAGGTTCCAATACAAATAAATCAAAGAGATATGAGTTTTCTTTCCAATGGAATAAACTGTTCATTAATCCAAATTTGGATTAAAAAGTTATAAGAACACCCTACAGATATACACTCAGATGAGTGAAACCCTTATCAAAAAGATCTTTTAACTGCTACTTTAGCTTCTTTAATTTGGCCAGAGTCATTCGATAATGAGGGATGAAAATAGGATGAGTATCAAGTAGAAGATCAATTCCAAAATCTATTTCCCTGTCGAGAGAAATTCCAAGAAGAACATCATGAAAAACTGTAGGAAACTCACTAACCTCAGGTATAAATTACAATAAAGGACTTTCAGAGTTAGAATTTTTACCCCAAACTAGATGATATAAACACCTTTATAATCCATTTCTGAGCACTAAGATAAGAGATGGAACTCCCTTTGGGCATTATGGAACTCCTTTCCCAATCTAATTCTGGCTCATTGGGAAAGTGAAAATTGACCTTTTAGGTCCTACAATCCAAAGATGGATAGAATGACTGGAGCCAATCCATCCCCAATATCACATCAAAGTCTACAGATCCAACTCTATCAAATCTACCAAAGTCTCCCTTTGAAAGATAAACACTACTCAACCCCTATAGATCTTTCTAGCAATAATATAATTACCCATCAGGGTAGACACAAAAAAAGGGCTGGAAATACTTTCAGAACCAAAACCAAAATGGACATCCACATAAGGGGTCATATAAGAAAGGGTAGAGCCTAAATCAAGCAAACAATAAACATCATGAGAGAAAGGTTGTAGCATACCAGTAACAACATCTAGAGATCCCTGAGATTATTGGTGAGTAGCAAGTGCATAGAGAGTTTTATCCAGTGTTGGTACCAGAAAGAATACCCTTTAGTGCAGGAGCTGAAGAAGTAGCAACTAGGACCTTATAAGCTCCCGTGGCAGCTTTATCTACTGAACAATGTCGTTACAGATTACAAGGCTAACACAATTATAGAACCAATTCCTTTTCTCATCACACTGACCATGGTAAAGGTGTCCACAAAATTAAAAATGATGATACGATGGGGATAACTGAGCTCCACTAGCTTGAGATTGGGAACCCTGTGCCTTAAAAAGACTATTAGACTGAAAGCAGCGATAATCAGATGACTTAGGATAAAAGGTACTAGAAAAAGAACATGAAACATAATTTCTCTAAGTTTTCTTCTTGCTTTAGTTCCTACCATCCTTTGTAATATTCTGCTAACCCCCACTCTACTCTGATACTTGAACTTCTTACTCTACCTCTCCCTAATCTCTACTTGTCTCTTCTTTTCATTCTTTATTTATTGAATATAGAACAGAAGTCTAGAGATATCTATATCATTGTTTAACATGTAAGACTTACCACTATAATACAAATTCATGGGGTAATCTAAAAGCAAATTTCCTTATCTTTACCCTCATATAAGATACCAATGTAGAGCATAACGAGACAATTGCTAAAATTTTAGGGAATACCCCTTTGTACTCATCCTGCCCTGCTTTAGATTCACAAACTCCTCTACCTTAACTTTACTTATTTCCTGAGGAAAGAAATAATCTAAAAATGCACCTAAAAACTCATCCAATAACGCTATCTTTGCATCATCACCTCTCAACTGCAACCACTTCTCATACCATTAATAAGATACATCTTTCAACTAGTCTGCAACAAACTCTATAGCCTCAAAATCGGTAGTATGCATCACTGTAAATATATTCTCTATCTCATTCACAAACCCTTGAGGATCCTCCTCAACCTTAGATCCAGTAAAGGTTAAGGGATTTAACCTTATAAACTGACCAACTCTAGTGACCTTAGAAGAAAGAGCAACGGAGAAAACATATTCTAACTGATGAGACTAAGAGGTCACCCACTAAGTAAGCAAATAGATGAACCGATGGATCTCCGTATTAGAGATGTCACCCTGAGGTGTTGCGACATGAGTATTATCAACCTTGGAAACTTAAGAAGGATTAGTGGGAATTGGTGGAACTCCATGAGGGGTGGTACAATCCAAAGTAGGGACCCTAGATCGGGTTTGCACTATATACATAGGGTTAGTCCCCTCCAGATTGTCCTCAGGTAGGATAGAGTTCCCAGTAGAGTTTCTACAAATATCAGATCTTCGAGGAGGCATGATCTGAAATACGAGGAAACTAGGGTTTAGAGAAGTTTTATACAGTAGACTCTATAGCCCAAAAATAGAATACAAAAAGGGAAACATTCCTAAATGTCTTATAGCCTCCTCTTTAAAAGTGTGGAGCACTACACACCAATAACAAGGACTCTACTTGACACCATTTTATGGAAATCCAATGAATATAAAGCATTCTTAGACACCACCCTTATCATAACCCAAATGAGGGCTTGGCCGTGATGGGTATCTCAAGTTCACCATGATTTGGAGACCATCTCCTTAACCTAACCTCAAGACATAATAATGTTTAACAATAATAATGTATAAGCCAATTAAGATAGTAATAAAAGACTCTGTGAAATATAAGAGTTAATCAATAACCAACAACCCACATCTATCCATTATAGCCTATAAAATAGAATAACAACTAAGTTGGGACATGCCTCCGACCATGACTAATAAGAATCCAAATATAGTAAATCAAAATTAAAGAGGGTGGAAATTATAAGGCCTTTCAAAGGATAGAGGCTCACAACTTCACAACTACTCAATGCATTTGTTAATCCATCTAAGCTTGTACAGGAGTAAAAGAAGTATTTTCGGACCCTACATTAAGAAACAATATAGCATCCTTAGACAGTTAGCAGGTTGAGCACTAGCATGTAACTCAGGGGATATGATAACATATTGACATGTCTAAAAATTAGTCAAAACCGCAATGCATATATTTATATAAATATATATATATATATAATATTGGGATAGGGTACATGGTTTAAGCATGAGATTTAAAACTATTATCCTGGACTTTTTAGCTCTAACCGTCCTAAAAGAACTCAAGGGCTATATGGGTTTGGCTCTCCCCCTCCCCTAATTTAAATGGCCTTAGTGCTTGTTAGCTACAAGAATAAGAGAATAAAAAAGGCTAGGGAATCCATGACTCCATGCCAATCAAAGGTACAAATATATATCAAGTGTGAACTATGCACACGATCGTGAAGACCCCTATATTGTCAAACATGCTTTCTAGCAGCGCTCCTCCTGGGACCTTCACCTTCCACGACAAGATACACAACCAATTTTAAACCCAATTAAAACACATGCGCATAAATATATCTATTTAATTAAGGAGTCATTTATCATGGCATTAACAGTTTAGTATCATCATAACAATTAGGCTTACAAAATTATCAGTGTAAGATGGAGGAATCCATGACCCCCATCCGCCCATTTAAGTTGGGGAATCCACGACCTCCATTTGACTCCCAAGATCAAATTTCAAGTCAATTCATGGTCTTTGAGGTCTTTCAAGAATCATTCATGTTCCATTAACCTTTTATGCAATGCGAAGTTTCAAAAGTGAAGTAGTTTGTATGTTTTTATCCATGTTCAAACCAATTTCACAAGTAGGGTTAAGGTTAAAGCCAATTCTAAACCATTGAACCATAAAATTTAGGGAAATCCATGTTACCTATTTCAATTCCCACACCCATGCATTCATTTAGTTCAAAATCATGAGAATAAAGCATAAACAATCAATTCAAAACCATGGGGATTCAATTCATGTAATAACCATTCGAACTCAACCCATATTCAAAATCCAACAATTAAATCACTTGGATAATAATTAAATACATCCTTTTACATAAAATCATTTAGTGAAGGGATACATGTCATAAACACACAAGAATTTGGAGTCAATTTGAAGCTTAGAGCCCAGATGGTGAATTCTCTATGAAACCCTTAAGTTTTCTTGGGTTTTGAGTTTGAGAGTGAAAGAAAGTAATTTGATCCGTGAAAACTGAAGGAAATAAGAATATTTTATTTTGAAGGGTCATACAAGGGTGAAAAGACCCAAAAGTCCGTCAGCCCTAGTAAGAAAATTTAGAACTACACAAAAATTAGGTCTTGGCGTGCCACGATAATATCACAAAGACTATCCTCCATGTCACGTCAATTTCATGGAGTGTAGCCTCCATGACACGAAAAAAACATAGAGATTAACCTCTATGGAACATTGATATCGTAGGCCCCTATGGCCTTGGGGTCCCAAAATGTCCCTAAATCCCTTTCAAAACTTTTTAAACTTTCCCGGATTACCCTTTTAACATCTCTAGTGAGAAATCAATATTTCAAATATGGGAAGGTAAAAAATAATTTGATCAAAATTTTTAGGGTCTTACATTATCCTCCCTCCCCCTCTCAAAGATCATTCTTCCATGAATGATGATTTAGTACACTTTTAGCATGAGAATAGCAAATACGCGATAGTGACCAGCTCAAGAACTTATATAGTTCAGATAGTGGTAAAGTAAAAACCATTATAAATGCACTAGTGCACTTTGCACTTTCAATAATCATTCTATAAATGTTATTACAAATAGTAACAAGGAAAAGGGGGTCTTATTTGATATAATTGCTTACTTAGAAGATTCAACCCTTAAGAAAAAAATTTAACAGCCTTAAAAGATATTGTTCTTAATCAATAGTTTGATAAATAAATAATTGAACCTTCTAAAATGAAAAATATAATAAATAAATTTAAAGAACAAAAATAAAAAACAGCAATACAAGGCCTTCAAATAGAATTAATACACTAAAACAAGGAAGTTAAAAAAGTTAAGCAGGGATTAAGCAATGGATCACTTGCTAATACTAATGATTTATCATTTAATCCAGGACCAAAATCATGTCAATTAGAGCTTGGAGAAATTTAAAAAATAGATAAGAATAATAAAGATATTAAGTCTCAAGAAAACAAATCAAAAGTAGATAAAATTACAAAAGATAAGGTACAAAGGTACCATATACCCATTACATTAATTATAAATTAAAATTACACAGTTCACAAAGCTGTATTATTATATACAAGAGTCGATCGAAACTGCATCATTGAGAGAATAGTACCTTGAAAAATGTACTGCAAAATTATTCTCTACGGCAGGAGAAAGATGAAAAATAAATTATAAACTACTCTAAATTGTTATTTTGCTCATGTTTCCCCGATTTGTCCCCCAAAGATAATCTAGAAGATCGAACTTTTAGGACAAAATAGCTAATAGCCTTAAAAGATATTGTTCTTAATCATCAGTTTGATAAAGAGACTTTCATAAAAAATCTCGTATATGCAAACGAGATATGATGCCCTATAAAATTCGACCTTCCAAAATCAATGGCGCAGTCAAAATTTCCATTTGAGGATTTTTCAATGAATAGTGGGTCCCAAACCCACGTGCTATTTCTCTTAACTTCCAACCAGTGGCCCAAAATGTATTTGGGAGCCTCGAGAACTATAACATGGGTCATCCAAGCCTAGAATTAATGTTCTAAAGCTGATGGAACTGTCAAAATTGGCAGACGAGGTTGTTTGGTTGAAATTTTTTCCCGATAGACAATTTTATCCAAAAAAGACTTTAAAATAAGAAATTGCCTCTAAAATCCAAACAAACTACTTGGTAAATGACTGTCAGCTCTAGAAATTCATAAATGACTCGGGACAGCTATTGGAAAGCTCTAAAAGGAAAAAATGAGTGGAAATGCCAAATATGACCTGCAAGGTCATTACAATATCCACTACTAAAAGAATTTTCCTCTATGAAATTAAAGGGTTAGGATGAACCTAAAGCCTCAAACAGGTGAGGATATTGGGTCCATATCTCACTCTTAATCTTCCAAGTAACATTTTTTATTAGTTGGTGCCTCCACTGAACCTTAATTACTAGAAACTCTCTAGATCTCAACTATTGATATCCCTAGCTAATATGGACATAGGCTCCTTCATGAAGGTCAACCGTTCATCCAACTAACCTGAGTCCTATTGTAGCACATAAGATTCATCGGTAATGTATTATGGTAATATAGAATCATGGAAAATTATATGGACAACAACAAAATCTGGGGGTAAGGCTAACTCATAAGCTATCTCAACAACTATACGAAGGATATCAAAGGGTTTAATATAGCTGGATTTAATATTACCTCTCCTTTCAAACTTCCTCATGCCCTTTATGGGTGATACTCAGTGGAAAACCCAGTCACCGACCAACTCCAAATCTTAAGGCATGAAGCCTACGATCAGCATAAGCCTTCTGCCTACTGTGATCTTCCCTCAACCTATCCTAAATTACTCTAACTTTATCCAATGACTTCTGAAGAAAGTTAGTACAGGCAGGGTCTAATCTCGTAGGTCTCAAACCACCCAATCGCAGAACGACATCATCTACCATATGAAGCCTCGAAAGGTGCCATCTCAATATGAGAATAGTAGCTATTATTATATGCAAACTCCACCAAAGCTAAGTGTTTCTCCCAGTGATCACCAAAATCCATAACACAGGCTCAGAATATATCCTCGAGAATCTGAATAGTTCGTTTTGATTGTCCATCAATTTGAAGATGAAAAGTTGTACTAAGATCCACCAAAGTACCCAACTTTTTTTTAAATACCTCTATAAGATAGAATTAAAGATCAAAACCTAATAAAAAATTATGGATGTATGCACACCACACAAATGGACTATCTTACGAACATAGATTTGGGCTAACTTCTCAACACTGAAAGATATCTAAATAAAAATTGAATATGCCAATTTGGTCAACCGATCCATAATGACCCAAATACTATCAAAACCACAGGAAGTGCAAGGAAAACTACTAACAAAGTCCATGGTAATCCGCCCTTACTTCCACTCAATAATTGGCAATCTTTGAATCAAACCACCAGGTCTCTGATGCTCGACCTTCACCTACTGACAACATAGCCATTGTACTACAAAGTCTACCATATCTCTCTTAATACCACTCCACTAATAATTCTACCATAAATCTCTATACATCTTAATTGTACCTGAGTGAATAAAATGTCTAGCATTGTTAGGTTCACGCAATACCATCTAAATTAAGTTAAAAATCCATGAAACATAAAATGCCACTATCAAATCTCAAAACACCCTCAGAATCTATAGTATCCTTGTTGGACTCACCACTCAACACCTAATTATGAATCATGCAAAGTCTCATATCCTTAAATTGATGACTCTAAATCTACTCAAATATAATAAATCTCACGTCATTACTATTAAGGATCCTATAGGGGTCTAAAATATCAAGTTGCACCCATAAGTTAGCTAAGGACTAAACGTTCCATACTAACACCCTCTTAAAAAATTGAGATAGAGGCCAAGCTATCTATACTCACTGCCTTCTTGCTTAAGGCATTTACTGCCATGTTTACCATTCCTAGATGATACATAATAGAGGTTTCATAATCCTTAAGCAACTCCATCCATCTATGTTCCCCAGAAGTTATCTCTTTCTAGGTCATAATATGTTGAAGACTATGGATCCATGAAAATCTCATAATGAATTCCATAAAAATAATGCCTTCAAAACTTAAGCATGAAAACTATCGCTACCAACTCCAAATAATGAGTATGGTAGTTGTGCTCGTGCCCTTCAGATACCTCGATTCATAAGCAATAAATCAACCCTTTTGTATCAACGAACAACCTAAACCTACACCTTAAGTATCATAATACACGGTGAATCCCTACCCCTTACCAGGAAGAGCCAAGATAGAAGCTAACATAAAAAATCCCTTAAGCTTCCTAAAGCTCAACCCATACTCCTTGAACCATCAAAAAGGAACCTCCTTTTGAGACAATCTAATTATTAGCACTATAATAATAGAACAACTCTTGATGAACCTTCAATAGTAAATGACCAAACAATAAAGCTACGAACCTTAAATTGAGATGTAGTCCTGGCCTAGTCATAAATAGCTTTAATCTTTGTTGGATACACCATTCTTCCATCCTTAGATGACAAATGTCCAAGGATTGTCAACGACTCAAGCCATAACTCACACTTAGATAATTTGGCAGAAAACCTATGATCTCTCCAAGTCTAAAGCATAATACTCAAAAGTTGCATATTCTTCTCTCTACTCTTTAAATACATAAGGATGTAATTGATGAACATAGTCATAAAAGAATCAAAATAAGATATAAATATGCAGTTCATCAAATCTATGAACGTGACTGTGGCATTGTTCAACCCAAAAGACATCACAGGGAGCTCATAATGACCATACTTAGTCTTAAAGACTATCTTTGGGATATCCTTAGCCTGAATTCCCAACTGATGGTAATTAGACCTCAAGTCAATCTTAGAGAACACCACTACTCCCTGAAGTTGGGCAAACAAATTATCAATATGAGGCATAAGCTACTAGTTCTTGATTATCACCTTATTAAGTTTCCTATAATCAATTCACATACGCATGGAACCATCCTCCTTCATGAAAAAGATAGGAGATCCCTAAAGTGACATACTTAGTCTAATGAAACCCTAACTTAAAATATCCTAAAGGTGAGAATTCAACTCCTTAAGTGCAGCATGAGCCATATGGTAAGGTGCCATAGAAATAGGTTGGGTGCTTAGTTGAAGATTAATAACAAACTCACTATCACGCTTAGGAAGAAGACCAAGAATATTGATAGGGAAAATATTAGAAAACTTGTGAAATATGGGAATGGAGTCAAGCAACAGAATCTCCATACTAACATCAGAATATAAGCTAGATAAGACTAATAATCCTTCAAAATAAGTCTCCTAGCCAAAAATAAGAAATAATCCACATTGGCTCCCAACTTATAACACCCTTCCATACCATTGAGGGTATGCAGGGCATGGTTAAGGTAACAATTTGTAATACCGCTCACTTTTCTAGGCTAGAAAGTGAACCGTTGTTCGTACATGTGAAATCCTAATTTTGTAAGCCATATTTGGGAACCTAAATTAAAAATAGTACCCTAGTTAAAGGAGAGCTTATTATGTGTTAAGTGTGGTTATATGAGTCACTTAAGGTAATACAAGCTAAGAGTTTCGGAATCCATCAAGTTTTAGCATTTGAATTTGCAAGGGTCATCTTTGAATGAGCGTAACTTGATAAATGTGTGGTATTTCTATGTATTTATACCCACAAAAGTGTAGAGAGTCAAATTAACTTTTTAACGATACCAATATCATAAAAATCCGACACTCGAGCTAAGAGTTATAGCTTTGCAAAGTAGAGGGCGTCGCCTAACCAATTGCCTATGGTAACTGAAAAGCATAGGCGATAGCATATGCGGAGCCTATGTGTTGGTTTCAAGTGACTTAAACACTCCGTTTTGTATTATTTAAAGGATAAATAAACCTTTTAACATTCCTTACATATCCCTAAACATAACCCTACAAATTTAACTACTCCTAAATATATCATAACCCTAGTATCAGTCTAAGTTCACCATCCAAGAGCACTAAAGGATAAAAACAACTAGGGTTTCCCAATCAAAGTTTGAAGGTCCAATCTTTCAACAATTTCAATACTATAGAGGTATGTGGGGTTTTTCAACAAGATCCTTCCTTCGTTCTTGTGCCCAAATTGTATTATTTTCAAAGATATATGATTTTTTAGGTCTTATTGTGAATTTGAGATGAAAACTTACATTCTATATCGTTGATCAAGAAGTTATGACATTTTAGATGTTTTGAGAATGAATTTCATGAGTTTGATGTGAATATCATTTTTAAAAGTCAAATTTCTAGATTTTATATGAATTTTATCATGTTTGCTAAATAAAGTATGAATCTTGAAGTGTTTTTCTCAAGTATTGAATTATGGGTTTTGAACCCGGATTGAGATTATTATGTTATGAAGTAATGTGTTATACACACTTTGAGAATGTAATTGATTTGAAATTTTGGTCTTGAAAGAGTTATTTTTGAACTCGAATAAGAAAAGAAATCCACACTGTGATTGATTATGAAAAAGGGGTAGCATGCTGGCTCTCGTTATGAATTGTTGAATTCGTTTTGTTGTGGATTGTCTTTGAAAATATCTAAGCTAAGTCCGGGAGTAGTCTTTAGCACCGAGTGGGAGGTATATCTGTAATTGGTACTTCCATAGAACTACGTGCCCCCGTAGGATATGAGCCTAAGGATGTTTGATATAGTGATCACTAGTGAATGAACGATTAAGGTCCTACTCCAATGGCAAGGATAGGACAGCTATACCCAACGTGGATTGGATGTTGGACTCCATGTAGCTCACATATTTTATGTTGGTTGTAGGAGACTCCTAGTGTGTGTGTGTGTCTTCTTATGTCTGAGATGAAAAGTGAAATGATTTGAAAGTTGAGTTGTGAAAGCTATCATTTTTGCAAAGTTTAATGATTTTATATTATCAACGAGGGATTTTATTATGAGGTTTGATCATCTAATGAATTGGAAAGTGATTGATAATTTGTATGATGACTCACATGTTTTATTACATATATTTCACTCTCTGATGATTACAGTGATCTTATTCAAGCTATGTGAGTCTTTCATTATATCATGCATGCTTCCTATGAATGCTTATGATGTTGATATTTTAAACTGCATGCACCCCTATATGATCGGTCCATTTCTATGGTACTGACCCAAATCTCTGGATATGGGCTATATTTTCTCGGAATGTAGGTTTAGGTGCTCAGTCGCAGGCTCAACAGTGATTTTTTGGGCATGCTGTTCTACATCCTCTGTTGTGGTGAGTCCTCATAATCCGAGGATCACAAGTTATCTTTAGCGATGATATGCTCAAATATCTCTCGACCTATTCAAGCGTCTAATTTCCTAATCCTCTAGGACTTTGGGAATCGCTATGCACTGTCTAGATTTTACCTCAGGTTAATTAACCTTTTTACAGCGCTGATTATTAAACGAAGCCTTTCCGATTCCCTGTTGATAATTCACTTTCTACTATTTATGATTTCTTTCTCAAGCAAACCAAAGTAGGTACGCCTACTATTTACAACCAACAGACGTAAATTATAATCTCACAATTACCAAGAAATTCTAACACCTATTAAATCTTGAGTATTTAACACCTTATCATGACTAACCCTAGATCCCATGATCTTGGTTACAGGTGTTTAGCCACTCATGATGTAAGAAACAAGTATGCAAATTAAATTCATAACTGAAAGGATTAACTTACAATGATGAAGAAAATCAAAAGTATACTTTGAATTGAAGCATAAGATAAAACTTCAAAATATTGGTCTTAGAGAGAGAGAGAAAAATCGTATATTCTATCTTATGGGATATGTCAATCAATAATGATCGAATGAATAAAAAAACAGGAATCAAGGCTTTATATAGTTAACCCTAAATAAGGAAATAAAAAATCAAAGTTCAATTTTTATTTCGAATTGATGACGGCACTCGTGATGGCCTTCAGGAGTTTGACGGCCTATCATAGATATCGTCAGATTCTCTTTAAGTTTGGCTTTTGTTGTCTCAGTCTGACGACGACAATGACGTCCTATCAGGAGTCTGACGGCGCATCATGGATATCGTTAGCTCCTCTTCCATTTTGAGAATTTTTGCCTAAGGTTGATGGTGTTCCTAACGCCTTATCACAAGTCTGACGCCTTATCACGACATGCCATCATAATGTTACAGCGAATCTCATTCTCTGGTTAAGGTTGATGGCATCCTTGACAGCCTATCACCATGCTGAGGACGTGTCATAGATGTCATCAGCCACACTTTGTTCTTTATTTTCTTTCGATTTCATGATTTTTGCTTTCTTTATTTGTGGTTCCCCTTCTTCTCTACTGATACTGCATAATCAAAGTAAACTAATAAAAAATGACTAAAGTTGCTCAAGACTTTGTAATTATTTAGAGTTAAAAGCTTTAAATGTGTTAGCATAGGCTCATACATTAGTAATCCACACCATGAGTCTAAACTAGGCCCAAATTACTAAGCCTATCCTCACAAGCAATTAAGAACACATATGCATCCCCACCCGATGCACCAAAAAACCTAGGTGGAGCCAATCTCAAGAATCTACCCAACATCTTATGCTCCACAATAGACATTGCAAGTTGGATGATGAAATATGGGGGCTGCACTGCACTATTAGGGACTAGGTGCCTTAGAGTCAGACACAGGAAATTAAACAGTAAAGCAGTAAGGAAATAAAACTTTGCAGTAAATCAAGGAAAACAAAGATTTAACATTGAAACCTTCTTGCTTAAGAGAGGAAAACCCATGACTTGCCCTTACTAGCACTCAATAATCCATAATAATCAAACTATTTATTACAAACTCAAATGAGAACTTAACTCTAAGCTCCAGTAATTCGTAACAACTCTATTACAAACCTACATTGACAACTCTACCAAGAACTCATCTCAATATTGATTAACTCTAAATAATATCTTCTCATGTAACTCTACATAAGCACTTCCAAGAACAAAAGAAAAGAATTACTCTTATAACACTAGCAATTTAATTACAAACCAAGGCATAACTCAAGAATATTCACTCACTCAGCACACACAAGATTGGGACTTGATCAATATATGAGTTTTCATTGATTTCTCTCTTTGAACAATTTGAATGCATAAATTGAGAATTGAGGAGCATTATTTTATATTTATAAATGGATAATGATTAGGGTTGAAATACAATTGGACTAAGTGTCCTTAAAGATACAAGTTCACCTACATAGTTTATTACACTAACAGACAAAGTTGCATAGGCCAGTGATAGATATACTAAACTCATAATACCTAGGAACTTGGTTCCTTGTTGTCACTTGATCATGATCATAACAAGATATAAAAATTTCCTCCTATTTTATGATGACAAACCAACCATAGATTTTAGAGCATCAATGTTTATTCATCTCACTCAATCAGAGTGATCACCTTTACTGTCGATGAAAGTTCCTCCATCCCCTATTATCATGCACCAACATTCTTCACCCTGTCAATATGCCATAATTCTCCACCAATATTCTTCTCCCTATTAATCTGCCTTTCAACGTCCAACACATTTGGCATCATTGAAAAGTAATAATGGTAAATCAAGAGTAAAATAAGCATAGTTTAGTTAACTCATGGCCACTGGAGAAACACTAATATGATGGACAACTTTAAAGTAAGGAAGAAGCAAATGCAACATATAAACAAAGGATTTGTTCATTTTTAAAAAGATTAGTACCATTACAACATACCAAAATAAACATAAAATATCTAATTCATCAAAAGCCACACTAGAAATAAGAACTGGAACTGACACAGGGATGACAAAGTTACATAGGGATGATAAAGTGACACAGGGATGATATGACTTAGGTATAGGTAGCTTGGGGTAGAAGGATATTAGAAACAACTCTATTCTAGAACTTTCTGTAGCATTAGCATTCAATAATTGCTTAGTGAGGTCTTTAACTTCTTCATTCATCCTTTGAACCTTCTTATTAGTTCTACAACCTTAGTCTGGAGCTTTGCATTTTATGCGGTAATTCCTCAATAGCACCATGTCCCTCTGAGGATAACTTATGATTTTACATCTTCAAGTGTACTTAATCCTCAATTTATATCCTTAGCATGTAACTTAATCCTCACCTCCTCTATTTTCTTTCTTATGTTTTCCTGATGAACCTATAGCTATGACACTTGGGACACAGTTCCCACTTTTTCTTCTATGCATTCATTTTCCACCAATGTTGTTAGACTGAAGTTTTGTTTGACTATTCCAAGAGTCCTTTTAGTCCCAACCACTCTAAAATAATTAAACACCTTGTTTAAGAGGTACCTATAAGGCATCCTATGTATTTTTTCCTGGTCATGTATAATCTTATTCATGTGCTCTATCCTAAGTGCAGGCAAAATTATCAACTCAAGTTTGCTCAAATACTCAATCAAAAATTAATCAACAGCAGAGGCTATAGTCCTTTTATTTGACAATGGCAGAATAAACTTGTTGACAAATTCAAACACCAGTTGAAACTCAGTTATGATAAACTTCTTTCTCACCCCAGATACTAATTCCCTCCCATATTTGAGGTTTCAATGATGAAATTAATTAAGGGTTGTTGTTTCACAACAGTCCTCCCACCCATAATAGGCACATCCAGAATTTTTTGGAGTGCTTCTTCTTCCAGTTTTTTTTCCTTTCCTTGCACCTGGGCAGTCAAACTTAACCCATCATCTAAGAAATCTATTGTATAATAGAATTATCTTACTTCATTCTTAAAAACTATGGGAGTTAGTTCCTCAATGAGGTATACCCATCCCTGGCGTTTGACATATTCCACTAACTCTTTCATGCTAGGTTTCTCATAAATCCTTGGATCAAACACTCTACTAGAAAATCTTTATGAGTTTTCAAATTTCATTTCTTTGCCCTCTAGAGCAATCCTTCATTTTTTCTTCCTTTCTTCTTCTTTTGGAATCACTGCTTGATTCTTTTCAATAGATTTTCTCTTGTTAGGACAAGGTCTCTCACAGACTTTCTTTTTCTTAACAATAATGTGCTTCTATTTCATTCCTACAGTGCTAACAAAATTTAAATGAAAAGACCTAGTCCTTCTTATAATGTGAATTTCTTTTCTTCTTTTCTCAGTTGCAGCAGCCACAACAGGATCAATGTCCTTACCCTCTCCAACCTCTACAATTTTAACATTATCATCCTCTAGTACAACAACTTTCTTGAGTCTTATTCTCTTAGAGGTCGAAGACTTGCTAGCCTTCATAGCATCTGCTAACAACTTTTTCAGATACCTTAATAGAATACGATCTAGAAACCTTCACAATAGTATTAACCGACTTTTATTTGTTTTTTCTCCTATTTTTTTCTTCATAGACCATCTTAGAGGTAATTCATTCTCATCCTCCTCATCTTCTTCATTTAAAGGTAACATAATTTCCCCATCCTTTGTCAGATTATCCTTTTTACCTACTATTTCTTCTTCTATACAAAAGGAGCATTCCTTGGGATTATTTGCAAGAAAAAGTAAATTTCCAGCAACCTAATTTATACTGCTAGAAAGACCATACCTCTTTACTTGTATTTATTCATTACACAGTTGGGAAAAATAGGGTTTGACTCTGAGGGAGTAGGAGAAATAGGTACTTATAGGGTTCTTGAGAGTTTTCTTTTCTCTGGTTCTTTAGAAGAAATAGGGATTTGGGAGTCTTTAGGTAATTTTGGTTCTTCTGAGTAAAGATGAACTTCAGATTGAGAGATTTCTTGTTCAATTAGTGAACCAAAACCTTATTCAAATCCTCTACCATGGTTGACTCAGCAAAAAATTTAATCGTTGAGGAAGTTTTGACAGAAACAGACTCATTTTAGGGGTTCTGGAATTTTTGAATAAGATTCAGTGGGCAAAGTTAACATAGGTTCTTGTTGAGGAATTAAGGAGACATCTTTTTTGGTTTTAGGTATTTAAGGATCAAAAAGTTAGATTTGGGGTTTCTAGATTGATTTTCTAGGGATTCATTAACTTTTGAGTCTTTAGGGAATGTCTGCCATTCAAGTTTTTGTAATGGAAAGAGAAAGGGACAAGGTCAATTCAATGATGAAGGATGATTGAATAAAATCATTTGAGTTAATTTTGGATCAGAATAAAAAGAGATGAATTTGGTTTTGTGATTAAGTGAGGTAATAGTTGTCATTAATAGGTGTCTTTTGGAATGAAATGACGTGTTCAATTCTAATAGGTGTGACCCTTCATCTAGCTAAAGAATTGACAGCTTTTACCCAGAGATAGAAGAACGTATGGATTTTTAGAAAGGATTTTATGATTTTCAAGGCACACTATTTTGGTGCTAACCTGAGAGATAGGACCAGACCCCTCTTTTTCTTGAGAGAATCCCCAATTTCTACAAGTCACATCTGTTCTCTTCTAGATTTGTTACCATAGATGTAAATCTTCAATGGTATGGTACTGAGTTAGACCAATATTTACCTACTTTACTGCAGATACTTCTCACCTGATCATAGATAATTGTAGGGAGAAAAACTAATTTATCTATTAGGTCAGGTTATTTGATCAACCCCATCCTCAACATCTTTTTCATATTTTGGCTTAATTTTGGATAAGAATGCTAAAAATGCCATGCATTTCTTGCTTGAGCTCTTGTTTGGACTCCAAATTCCAAAGGTTTTGTCAGATTCTCCAATGAATAAGGAGATTTATGCCTCCAGTTTGACCTTCTAAGATGAGTTCCACTAGGACTAGGTTTTTGATTAGTTTGACTGGACCCTTCTTTTTGTTCTTCAACGTAAGTTGGATTCTATGACTTTGATCCCAGATCACCATCACTTTCATCATTCTCATTTGCATCATTTAGTCCTCGACCATCATCTTCAGCAATGCCATCTCTTTGAACATGAATGAGTTCTTTTATTTCTGAATCTTCACCATCACCTAGATTCATTAACTTTCCTGACTCATCAAAGACCATATGCACACTTTCTTCAACATACAAATTTCTTTTATTGAAAACTCTGCATGCTTTGCCTATTGAAGAATAGCCCACAAATAGTGTTTCATCACTTTATGAGTCAAATTTTCCTAGATCATTCTTCCCATTATTTAGAAAAAAGTATTTGCACCCAAAAGGTCTGAAGTAGTCAAGCTTAGGCTATCTATTAAACACAAGCTCATATGGGGTCTTATTTAGAAGTGATCTAATAAAATATCTATTGGCCACATAGCAGTAAGTGTTAATATTTTCAACCCAAAAGTTCTTCGGAAGCTCACTATAAATCAGCATGGTCCTTGGAATCTCTATGAGGACTTTATTCTTTCTTTCAATAACACCATTTTGCTGAGGAGTCCTTGGAGAAAAGAAATCATGAATGATTCCATTTTCAGCATAGAATACTGCAACTTGGGAGTTCTCAAATTAAGTTCCATGATTAAATCTGAATTCAACAATCTTACAATTCAGCTTCATTTGAATTTTCTTGGAAAATATAACCAAAACCTCATAGGTTTCATCCTTTGGTCTTAAACATTGTCCAAGTCAACGTTGAGTAGTCATCTAGAGTCACAAAGACATACTTTTTTCCTCCTCTACTTTGGACTTTAATAGGTCCACATAGATCCATATGCAACATCTCTAGGGGTTTAGAAGTACTCACCTGCTTCTTCAGCATAAAAGAAGACCTGGTTTGTTTTCCCTTAACACAAGCATTATAAACCTTGTTGTTTGGAAATTTCATTTTTGCCATGCCATAGACCAATTCCTTTTATATCAACTTTCTTAATAAAGAGGAACTTAGATGTCCCATCCTTCTATTCCATAAATCAACATTTTACTTTGAACACTTAATCAATTTAATTCCCCATCAAGCAGAGACTCTAAATTATTCACATATAAATTTTTGATCCTCTTGGACTCGAGAATAACTCTTTAAGATTTTAAGTGTAACATAGTACATCCATCTATTGAGAATTTGACCTCATTACCTTTGTCATTGATTTGAGAAACACTTAGAAGACTGTACTTGAGGCCATTCACATAATACACTTCTTATATTACTCGATCTGGTGATTTTCTAATCTTTCCCACACGATGGATATAATTTCTTTTTACCATTTCCTATAGAGACACCTCCACCTTGAAGTGTCTTGGGAGAAAGAAAGCAGTTAGTTATCCATGTCATATGCTTTGAACATCCACTATCCATGAACTAGTTTTAACTACATTCCCTCCCCCCTACTAGCAAATGTAGTCATTTGTTAGATTTGGGAATCCCCTTGAGTTTCAGTTACCAATAGAAGGACAAAGGTGTGATCAAATTTTTCTTGGCCCATCTGGGTAAAGAGTTCCTCTCTTTATATTTTACAACGGCATGAAACCCTTAGGATAGTAATTCTCCTTCTAGATGTATTTAGTAGTGCTTATTCTAGCTCTAAGCTAATACTGACAGTTTTCATTCATGTGTCTATCTCTTCCACAATGAGTAAATAGAGGTTTTTGGACCCTATTTCTAATATCATGAACAGCTTCCCCTTGAGACCTAAGTGATTAGGTTTAATACTGATATCTAAGCCCTTTACCATTATTAACATTCTGACTAGTTAAATTAGAAAGGATTTGAGAGGATGTGGTCCATTTTAGTAACTTGTTATGTTCTTCCCTTATACGAGTTAGTTCCCTTTCTAACTCTTCATTCTTATGGAGGGCATTCATAAAGTACTTTTGAGAATCTCTCAATTTTTTTGCAACCTTAATCTAAAACCTTAAATCTTCTTTCTTCCCTTTATCATAAGAATCATTTACTTTCTCTTGTTGACTTATTAAACTCAGATTCTTAGATTTTAACTTAGTACACTGTTCTACTCTTTCAGATATCTGGAAAGTTAAAGTAATTAATTCAAGGTCCTAATTCTCTACTTTAACTTCTAGAGGATTTTTCTTAATAGTCAGTTCACATAAACAATCAATCAACATATTTTCTAGATTCCTTATCTTTCTGGTATAGTAGTTATTTAAGTTTTCCTTAATGTTAAAGAGAGTTACCTCATTTTTTTTTCATCTTTTGTATTTTCCATGAGAGCAAACTAGGAATCATAGGTAACTTCAAACTCCTCCACAACCATCATAGACACATCTTCAACCTATTTAGCTTCATCAGATTCATTGGAGGAATATCCCCATACTACTAGGGCCTGCTTTACATCATAATCAGCTATAGCCTTTCTTTTTGATTTTACGAGGACCTGGTCCCTATTCTTTCCTTTGTTACCCCCAATCTTGAGATATTCTTGTAATCCATTATTTGTATTGGACAATCCTTAATGAAATGCTCAGGACTTCCAAATTTATTACAAACTTCAACATTGCCTCCCTTCTTGCTGCTACTTTCTCTTTTTTGAAATAGACCATTTTTCTTTCTAGAACTAACAACCCTTTTTCCTAATTAGGAAACATCAGTATCTTCTTCACTTGAATCATATTTTGAAGCCT
Source organism: Capsicum annuum (assembly GCF_002878395.1). Classification (NCBI taxonomy): domain Eukaryota; kingdom Viridiplantae; phylum Streptophyta; class Magnoliopsida; order Solanales; family Solanaceae; genus Capsicum; species Capsicum annuum. The sequence continues at coordinate 96,703,038 of NC_061120.1, read as the reverse complement.
TCAAAGCCAAATATTTTTCCTTTTTTGCTTCCTTCTTCTCTTTTCCTTACTGCTTCCTGAGCTCACAAGTCATCACTTTACCAATTAGAATTTTTTTTCACTTTCTTATATAAAGGAATCACTTCTCCTAAGAAGTGCAGGTCATTTTTTATGGATGTGAATCTTATATGCATTTCTTGAATTATCTCTATGTCCTTCATAAAAAGGTTACATACTGAGTAGTCAGCATGTCAACTTTTGAATCCATTTTATTAGTTGTTACTTCATGAGTAATCTTTAGGAAAACCCAGATTTCTTTAGTATTTTCACAAGCAAAAATCCTATTATACTGATTAGGTCCTATGCCATAGACAAGCAATTTCTTTGCCTTGTAATTCTTCTCAACACTCTTTCGATCTTTTTCGTCAAACTCTCTCCTAGTTTTGAAAACCTTCCTTGTTATGTCACCTTCTTTGACATCTCTAACAAGCACATGAAGATCATCAAGTATTACAACCATCAGCTCATTATCAATGGCCATAATGAAGTAATACATCCTAGTTTTCCACTACAAATAGTACTTCCTATTAAAGCGGGGTGGTCTAGTCATATATTATCCTTCTTTGAGATTAGGTGGAGTTGCCATGATCAATAAAACACTCTAGCTATAAACCTTTAGAGTTTCCTTGCTCTGACACCAATTAATTAAACATGGGGGGTTGCACCATACTATGAGGGATCATGTCCCTTAGAGTCAGACACAAGCAATCAAACAATGAAGCAGTAAGGAAATAAAACATTGTAGTAAATTAAAGAACACAAAAATTTAATATGGAAACCTCCTTTTTCAAGGGAGGAAAAACCACAGCTTTCCCTTACAAGCACCCAACAATCCACTATAATCGAATTATTGATTATAGACTCTAATAGGAACTTAACTTTAAGATGCACAAGTTGGTAACGACTCTATTATAAACCTACCTTGACAACTCTGCCAAGAACTCACCTCAATATTGATTAACTCTAACTAATAACTACTTAGGAAACTCTACCTAAGTACTCTCAAGAACAAAAGAAAAGCATTATTTTTATAACACAAGTAGTTCAATTACAGACCAAGACTTGACTCAAGAACACACTCTTTCTCAGCATACAAAAGATTGGGACTTAAGCAATATTTGATTTTTTGTTGATTTCTCTCATTGAACAATCTAATTGAAAAATTATTGAATTGAAAAAAAGTCTTTTCTATTTATAGTTAGATAATTATTAGGGTATAAAGACAATTAGGTTAGCTGTCTTAAAAGGTACAAGATAACCATCATAGTTTGTTACATTAAAAGACAATTATGCAAAGTGACAGTAGTACTAAACTCATAAATACCCAGGGACCTTGTCCCTTGTTGTCAGCTGATCATCATCAAAATAAGGTATAGCACTGGACAACCAGTGGCTGAGCAACTACTTTTTGAGAAGCTATTAGTGTAGGAGGGACCTTAACACTGGGTGTTGTAGCTATAGGTTGTGCCTTTGCCTCAGTACCACTACAATATGTAGATTGTGCACCATCAGATGGTGCACCACCAACTAATGCCAAAAGCTAAACGAATGCATCCCTAAACACTGAAGAAGAAACAAAGCCTGATGAAGCCTGGGCTAGTCCAGCCCATTGCTAGCGGGGGTAGAAAAATCTATCTCCAGAGTAGCAATAGGGTTTGGAGAAGGTCCTCTATCCTACTCCTTAGATGGGGATTTATGTCTAGACTGTCCTCAACCTCTTATCATCCACAGACTACAATAGAATCCCTAGGTGTGGCCTCGTAGTCCTCATATTATGTAGCAATAGCATGTGTCCTAGCCATCTATAGAAGAGTAAAACCAAAAGAATATCTCAGAACCTTAGCATAAAATGAGTAAAAGAAGTGAAAACCCACGAAGATGGTCCTATAGCCTCTCAAAGATAAGAAACCGATGTCATTATTCAGATCTGTGGGACTTTACTAGACATTTGTTCTTGTATCAATAATATAGGCAAACCTGGGCTCTAATACGAATTTATCATGATCTGATTTATGAGTCATGATGGAACCTACTTTATCCTACTAGTAGGTAAGTCGAACCGTAGCCTAGAGCCATAAGTAATGGGCTACTTTATTGGAAAATGGTGTAAAAGCAGAAATTCACAATTAAAGACTGACAATAATAATCAAGTAATAATGATAGTCTAAGAGATAGATAAAATATCAATAACTATCCCACCACCTAGTAGTGTCGGTACAAGAGCAAACAACAAAAGGAACATAAGTACTGAAATAGTTAAATTCAAATATGTCTGAAATAGTGAAAGACTAGACATAAATAATAGAAGGAAAAAGGAAACTTCAACTCCAAGAGCTAACTCTATCTTTGAACTCAACACAATCTCAACATCAATGATGGACACTAGGACTCAAATCTGGACTAAAAATGTACAAAAGTGTAGTATGAGTACTTGATGTATCCCAAATTACACCTCCTAAAAAGTATAACGTAATCATTGTCAAATAAATAACTCAACAAAGGTTGGGATCAAACCCACAGGGAATAGGACAAATCTATGTCAAAAACTTACCGATGTAGTTAGAAAGTAAATGGGGGAATTTTGTAGGAATATTAATTGTCGTAAAAATTCTTGTAAACTTTAGGTTGAAATCAAAATTACACAATCACTAGCATTGTGTTCCACCTGACTTCCTAAATCCAAAGACTTATTGTTCTTGTCAAAGTATCTCGATGCCTTGCATACAAAATCTAACAAGTTATGTATCACTAACTGTCTCATAACACTTTTTGGTAAATTTCACTCGTCTATTCTTGATCTAAGAGAGTCACATTACTAACGTTTTTCATGGATCCCAGATTAACTATCTCATCTCAGTCTTAAGTTAATTAGATGAAGGTTGGTAGCTTCAGATTACTGTTGTGATATTTTTTCCTAATCTCAACCTCTCTCTTAAGATAGTATTAAATACATGTAATTTCTTAGTGCCTTCAGTCGCTAAGAAAGCAATCAATATCAAGAAAATCACAATACATGCTAGAACACCAACCAAGACAGACTTTGTACTTTCTCTACTTTGTTATTTCATCATATTTTCTCTCCTCTTTTGCTTCAAAAACTATTTTTCTACAAAACCAACATAAAAATACACCAGATTTAACAAAAAAACTTAATTACTTGCATAATTTCTGTGTTTTAAGCATCGAAAGTGCCATAAGACCATGGCACATCAACACCTTCAACTTAGAATATTTGCATGTCTGTAGGAAACTAACACATAACAAAGAACATATAATGCTTAACTAAGAGAAACCTAAGGCACCTACAACAGTCAGCTCAACTTTAGCTCAAAATTCCTATGCACTCTTATTTTTGTCTTAACAAAACCACTACATGGATCCATATAGCAAAATAGTATGACATAAAGGAATTAGGTAATAGCATTTCATTAGCAACAAATAATCAAGAAAATATGCAAGTTACACTACTCAAATAGATAAGCAGTTAACAACACAACCCATTTAACCTCACAGAAAAGAAGTCCCAACACTCACAATATCATTATGCATATCAATGCAAGGGTATGTCAAGACACTCACTTTCACAAAAGAAGTTCCAATGAATATTTATAGAATATCATAGTGTCACAACCTGTGTCACCACCTAAGGTAGCCCCCTAGTCGTGACAACGATGCTTATTGTCATAAGTGACCACAATCTAACCCATGAGCTGGTTCTTGCTATGAGCACCGAGTAAAACTCAAAATAAAAGACATGTGCAGTAATCAATGAATATGCCACAAAGTTTTAATACTAAAAATAATACATTTGAATCCATAAGTCTGAAATATATATGAAAATACTAAAATCTAACTGATAAGACTGACAAACTATCTGACTGTCTGAAATATTTGACAAGCCTCTAACTGACTGACTGTGGAGTTGATGGGACAAACTCCCAACTAACTCCAACTGACTGAAATAAAGGGATAATGAAATAATTAAATGAAGGATAAACTTGTCTCTGAAAGATGAGAACTCACCACTACTGCTGCTGTGGAGTGCTAAACTATGTAAGCGTGGTTAGGAAACTGAGCGCCAGAACCTATAAAATAAGACATCATAGCGCAAGGAAAGTATGCGCTTAGTACTTTGAATATACTGAAATGCATAGGATCACATGCATGAAATTCTAATAGGCTAAATTGCATGAGATAACTGAATATGCATGAAATAATGACTAGCTGAGTAACATAAGATGATGAATTACACATAACATGCGAGAAAGCTTTAAAATCTAAGAATGAATGACCAAGCATATTATCTAATATTAAAGTAGTCTGTAAACCTAAATACTGAAATCTAGTAACTGAATAACTAATAAACTATATGCTATGATCACACAAACCTGAACTGATATTGGTATTAAATACCGAACTGAGACCGTGGGAGGTATCATCTAACTAACATACCCCAATCTGAGCTAAGTGGGGTCCAACCTATAATCCCAGTTAGAAGGGTGTCAGTACCATGCCACGAGTACCAATAATGGCTGTGTAGATCCATTTAGTCACCCTCATCTGGCAGGTGATCAAATGAGATATGTGTTACCCTCAACTGGTAGATAAAAACTTTATCAACAATCAACTGGCAGGTTCAAATCTCTAACCTATGCTGGCTATGTAGTTATGTAACTAAGGGACTGCAACTAAAGGTCACACCCTCTACTGGAAGGTGAATTCCTATCCTTAGGTTCGCTCGATGCTAAATCCTACTCCCAACAGAATGACACTGACTACTGGACGAAACTAAGGTTAACTGAGCTAACAACTGAACACGATACTAACTAAATGAAAAGACTTATGGTTTATATAAAACCATTTTGAAAATACTGTAACCTATGTAAACAACTATGTTTTAGGTATTCATAAACTCCAACACTGAATGGAATTAATAATATGCATACATGAAAGCTTTGAAGAACATAATAGGGGATCATAGTTCAAATTTCAATCATTAAGGCATTTTATCAAACACTTGAAATTCATAAAATTAAGCATGAGAATGATTGAAACATATGGGAATAACATAATTATAACACTAAAACCATAAATTGGAGATTTAACATGGAATGTTCATCCTTCAAATATGTAAGGGCTACTTTCAATGAAAAACACTTGTAAGCATCATGTTTAATCAAAATTAATAAAAGCTTCATGAAGATAACTTATTGTAAACATTTAAATTCATGAATTAAAACATAAGAATAGGTTCTTGGACTCCATGGGTGAAAAGAGCCCACGGATGAACATCACACATACCTTAAACCTTAAATCTTAAAAGACAAACACAAATTTTTAAGCTTCCTTGAAGGTTATTTGATTTAGGAATTTGATTTCTTGGCTTCCTTGGAGTGTAAGGAATTTATTTTGATGAACTTGGGGATGATTAGGGTTTGTTCTTGAGAAGAAATTAGAGAATTTGGGCAAATAATGCCCTAACTAAAGCTTTAGGTCATGTTTTTACGAATTGGGTCGAGGTGGGAAATGACCCAATTGCCCCACCATCATTTAAACCAAAAATTTGTAAATGGAATGTTGATTAAAGGCTCATCGCAATGCGGTCTTATCACGGTGGCTTACTGGTTCTGACAAAAATGAGCATAACTTTTCATTCAGGTATCAGATTACAGTAAAATTGATATAATTGGAAAGCTAATTCAATTGTCTACAATGTTATGGGTCTTGAGCTGAAAAATTCCACACCTATAAACAGTTATACACGTTGAAAGTTGACCCTTGTAGAATCAATTCCAAAATTTGGATGAATCAAAGGCTCTTAGCCCATCTTTGTTCTAAGTGATTCCCATGAACATTCTTCACCTCATAAGCACTACATACACCAGGATAAAGATAATAACCTATGAATTCAATTATAAATCAAGAACTAGATGAAAATACCTTCACTGCGATGTGATGTACGTGCCAAAGGAAATGTCACTGCGATGCGGCCCTATCGTGGTGACTTGCTGGATTCATGATTTAAACGTGACCCAAACCTTGTCAAAAAATTTAAAACTCCCCCATGACATACTTCATACATCCCTGAACATCAATTAACTAGAAATCTAATGTCCCAGGGTTGGGAAGACTAAAGTGAAAATCCTCAAAGTTTAGGGGATCTTGAAAATGATTAAGTCCCCAACACTTGGTGAAAATTTCAAGCCTTAAGCTACTTAAGCATGCAACTAAGAGATGAATTGATATAGGATTAGTACTGGGTATTACAACCCGATCTACAAGTCATGATGACACCAACTCTATTCCCCCATTAGGTAATACAAACCGTAACCCAAAGTTGAACACAATGGGTTAAATTGGTGGAAAATGCCCAACATAGGTGAAAATCAACAACAAAACTAAGAGATAAGCATAATATTGAAGTAGGTAAAGATAGTAAACATATATATCATCCCACAACCTGGTAGATCCAGTACAAGAGCATCAAGTAATAATAATACAATCCAAGTATCCAGAATAGTCAATAACTTTTCAAGCCTTAAGCCCCATAAGCATGAAACTAAGAGTTGAATCAATCTAGGATTAGTACAGGGTATTATAATATCTACCCCTTGGGAAAATTGATCCTTGAATGAGACAGGTTACACTGAAAGTACTGTACTGGGGTAACTGAGTTGAACATGCATGACTTGGAATATGATTGAATAACTGATCCTGAAACATAATACATGAACTAAATATAATGAACTGAGTTGATTTCTTGAATACATGCAATGACATAAGACTGGTTATAAAGATAAGATAGAAATAAGAGAGCTAACTTATGAGAGACCATTACCCCCAGCTGGATCAGTTTTGTGAAGAATAGTTGAGAGGTTTAGGATGTGAATACTTGAGGTATTCCAATACACCTCCCCTTTGGGATACTTCATCCATCGAATAATACTAAAATGGATGAAATACTAAGGAAAGACTGAGATGGTACATGGGACAGTTAAAAACTAAATCATGACCGAGTATCTAAATCTAAAACATGATGCATGGACTGAACTGGATTCACAATTTCCATGGATGTGAACAAACTAGCCCTTGGAATGGACGTATTCATTAAACTTTAGATAGTAAGACTAGATCGGAAGATGGAAAACCATAGGAACTTGTTGGTCTGGCTACTAATTGAACTGTTGGCTAAACGAACTGAATTATACTAAAAGATTATACTAAACTATACATTCTACTTCAAAAGAATGCTTCTCTGAAGGCTACTTAAAATATTCACATGGGCACTGATAACTCTATTTACTAAAGTTTGAGATGAACTAAATTGTCTCACTATGATCAAGCCTACTTGAATCTACAAAGTGCACACATAACACTTTAATACTAGTCTGAGTCATGAATTCAACACACCCTTCACTTTCACAACTTCTCATCTCATGAATAATTCCTATTTCCACTTCAATAACTACATTCAACCCTTACTAGAATTTCACATATGCCTAATGCATTCATTCCCATATAAATATAAATATGACATTCAATCCTATTATCATAACCACATATGCACTTCTAAACAAACACCTATAAAAGCACCTTTCTCATATCCTCCAAACCTATATCATTAACAACTCCCATGCATTATCCCAAGAAAACACTCATAAAATTTCAACTAACTATGACATATATAAAAAAAAACTTGGCCTCAGTCGCACATCACACTTACAGCCTTAGCTAAAATAAGCATACAACAATCTTTCATCATCAAGAAAAACTTACTCTGTTCCATCTAAACAATTGCTCATCATTACCATTATTTCATAAAGGTAGGTCACTAAAAGGTTAGAACATGAGGACTTAAAACATGAAAGAATACTGTACATAACCTTGACACTTTAAACTGAGGGCATGCATGACATAAATTTGAATTCACTGATCATTAAAAGTGTAGCATAATTATTGGAACTGAACATACTACGAAGCATGAGTACATGAGTCATGAGTTGCATGACTTGAGTTTTGAGTTCATAAATTCATGGAAAATTATTCGTACTATTGAGTGAACTGGAACTCCTCATACAAGGAATTGGGAGAGTACATGATTTTTAATAAGGTGTACAAATATTAGCTATGATCATAGGGCTAACATGTATGACATGAGTAGATATCGTGATAACTGAAATAAGCATGGGTTTATAACACATTGGCATCACTACAAAAATCTAGGAGCTTGACTTGGTTACTAGTTCTATCATCTCCCCCTTAGCTTTAATCCATCCTCCTAAGTCAGTTTTACAATAATACGCTGTAACGCCTCGAGTCAGCACCCTAGACACTACATGGTACTTTTAATCCCGAGGCACGACAAGCTAACCCATGACTGGTACCTACTGCAATAACTAAATAATAATACTGTAATTATGTAAAAATTAGGCAGAAACTTGCCATAAGGTTCAAACTAAAAGTAAATACTGAATACTAAAAACTGAATACTGATACATTGATCTAAAATACTCTAGTGTCTTAATCCTCTATTGTCTAAATAAGAGATTGATGGGACAAGCCCCCAACTAACCCCAACTACTAAAAACTAATAAACTGAGATACTAATGTAATAATCATATCCTCGAACTATAAGGAATCACCACTAGTCTGCTGCTGATAGATCGGGTTGCTAAGTTTGATTGGGGGCCCGTGCGTCTGAACCTATGATTAAGACATCATAGTGCAAAAGAAAGGTATATGTTAATACTTTGAATGTACTGGTTTGCTAAGTGAGGTAGGCAGATATGCATGGGTTCATATGCATGAACAATAACTAACTGAATAACACGAAGAAAACTGAGTGAGAGTACATGCATGGATACATAAACAGTAACTAAGGTCATGATAAAACTAGATACTTAGTTTTGAATTATTGACTCACCGATATCAGAGTTTACTGATATTGTGTTACTATAACTAAGTGACTGTATCTGAAAGTCCTAATTCTTTGAACTATTTAGAGTTCCATACTGAACTGAGTGACTGTGTCTGACAGTCCTGATTTCTATAGAACTGAATTGAGTTCTATTCTGAAGACTGAAATTGAGACTATAGAAGGTAATAATCTAACTGACATGCCCCTCTCTGAATGGATTAGGGTTTAAGCAGTAAACTCAGTTGGAAGGGTGTCAGTACCGTTCCATGGGTAAAGACAAGCTGAGTCACCCTCTCTAAATGAGAATGGTGGTACCCTTATCTAGCAGGTTAAAATACCTTATCAACCCTTAATTAGCAGGTTGATGTCTCAACCTATGCTGGCTACATACTTTTGGAATGGATGGACTACTTCTAAGGATCACACTCTATTTAGAAAGGTGAGTTCCCATCCTTGGGTTTACTTGGTGTTTAATCCTACTCCCAACTGAATAGACATTGGACTAATTTCTAAACTATTCTAGACTGGACTAAACTATGACTAATTATGTTAACTGACTGGACTGAACTGAGTTCACTGGATTCTGAACTGATTACTAACTAAGTTCTGAATTGATTACTGAACCACTAATTATGATATGACTGATACTATTCTATAATTGACACTGGCTCTAGATATACAACTAAACTATTGGGAATTAAATACCCCCAGGACTCGATAGCATAAAAAGTAAATCACTTGCATGAATTTAGTAGCATAGTGGTACTAGCTTGCTAATAATACATTCAGTTAGACATTTTTCTCAAACACTTTTTATACATGAGCTTATGTATGATTGAATTCACACAATAACATGTTATGCTTGGACTAGTCTAATCACTTAACCATTTTGACATATACTCGGGGAGCATAGGTATTTCACATATCAATAAACATGTAGTAAAATCATGGATTCTACAGTCAACTTGCAATTCTAGAGTTCGACATATAGTTCACAAAATTCAATTCACAATTAACTAGTTTGAATGAAATTTGGGACAAATCATGGAATTAGATCACCATTAACATCATAATCATTAATATATTCAAGATCCAACATGAAACACATGAAATCCATTAACTTGTATTTATAAAGAGTTTCTTAAACTCCCAGGGTTGAAGGAAACCCTTGGATGAACACTTCATGTACCTTGGTATTCAAATTTGTGAAGAATGCTGGAGTGTTATTGAAGGAAGAATCTTGAATTGGAGATCTTAGGGTTTGCTTCTTGAGAAATTTTGAGAAAGATGAATGGATTTTTCCAAAAAAAGGGCTTAATCTCATATTTTGGGGGCTGACATAAGGTGGTTAAAAACCTAATTATCCCTGAGGACGCGGCTTTGTAATGATTGACAATTGATTTAGGGACACGCAGATCGATGCATCGCATCATTCACATCGACGCGATGGCCAACACACCGCGTTGAGTCCTCGATAGTTCACTAGAATTTGACCTAGGAGCTGGAGGAAAATATAGATCGACATGATGGGAGACCTGGCACATCGAGATTGTATCGATCCACTGGCTTAAGCTTTCAAAGGTGTTTCAAACGAGGTATGAAAAATCCAAAACTTGTTCGAGAACACCCAATGACATTTCTGATCATGATTCAACCTAAAAATTATTACTTTAAGGTCATAAGGGTTAGTAAAATAGATTTGCCAACCTGCGAAGGCTAAGATAACACTTAAGTCTGAATACTTAGCTAAAGTTTTCTAAGTCTGGGATTCCTTAACAAACTTAAAAAGACTGAGTTAAGATTAGGATTTTGCGAGGTCTTACAATATCTCCCCCTTGGGAACATTCATACTCGAATAAGGCTAGATTACCTGAGAATACTGACAGAATGGATTTAGATACAAGAAATGCACAACTGTAACATAATTTCACACTGACACTATTGATATGCTGAAATTTCATATTGAATATGCATAACTGGTGCATGAGTACATAGCTAAACATGATTCATGAATGCATGACTAGGATTGCTGAAAAGATGAGTTTCTCATTCTGAACATCCATATCTAATGCATGAAGTCACAACTGAATATGCAATAGTAACTGGTACCAAATTTATCAAGGAAAATCTGAGCATGGAACTAAGTAAGTTCAAGGAAAAACTTTTACCTTGGGCTGAGTCTGAGTTTGTGGAGAAGAGGTAAGGATACTTGGTCTGCATATCTACTTCTACTTCCCAAGTAGCTCCCTTAATGGAATGGTTCCACCAAAGAACTTTGACAAGAGGGGCCTCTTTGTTCCTCAGTCTGCGAATCTAATAATCAAGGATTTCAACTGGAATCTCCTTATAAGAGAGGCTATTCTGAACGTCTATACTCCCTACAGGGATTATAACTGTTGGATCACATATGCATTTGTTTAGGAAGGAGACATTGAATAGTGGATGGAATGATGCTAAATCTTAAGGAAAATCAAGCTAGTAAGACACCTTGCCAAAACGTCTAAGAATTTGGTAAGGACTGGTATATCAGAGACTGAGTTTCCCCTTCTTGCTAAACCTCTTCACTCTTTTCATAAGAGAGATCTTAAAATACATATAGTCACCAATCTCAAACTCGATATCTTTTCTGTGAACATTTGTGTACGATTTTTGTCCTCTTTGAGCTATCTTAAGTCGTTCCCTGATCAGCTGAACCTTCTCTAAGGTATCAAACACCAAGTTAGGCCCTACCACTGCAGCCTCTCCCTCTTAAAACCTACCAATGAGAGACCTTTATCTCCCATTATAGAGAACCTCAAATGGAGCCATCTTAATGTTAGAATGATAGTTGTTGTTAAACACAAACTTAATCAAAGAAGAGTGGTCATCCCAACTACCTTTAAAGTCTATATTATAGGCTCACAGTATATCCTCTAAAGTCTGAATGATCCTTTCTACTTGACCATCTGTCTGAGGGTGAAAGGCAGTAGTAAGGTAAACTTGGGCACCAAGACCCTACTAAAATACCTTCCAAAAATAAGAGGTGAACTGCGTACCTCTATTTGAGATAATAGATAATGGAACTCCATGCAATCTGACCAACTCTCAGACATAGAGTTTGGCATAGTATTTGGATGAAAAAGAGGTATGGACTGGTAGAAAATAATCTAATTTGGTCATCCTTTCTGCACTGACCAAGACTAAATCCTGCTGATGACGAGTATGAGGCAAACCAATCACAAAATCCATGTTCATCTTCTTCCACTTTCAAGTGGGAATACTGAACTCCTGCATAGATCCACTGGGTGTTTGATGCTCTATTATAACCTGCTGACATGTTGAGTACTTGGCTACAAAATCTTTAATGTCTCTATTCATCCCACTATACCAATAAATCTCCCATAAATCATGGTACATCTTAGTGGCCCCTAGATAAATAGAGTAACGCACACCATGCGCTTCTGCAAAAATCTGATATCTTAGGTCATCTATACCTACAATACATAGTCGACCTTGATAACACAAAACACCATCTCACCCTTGGGAGAAAACCTCTTTCTTATGATCTCTGACAGATTCTTTTAACTTAGCTAGACTAGGATCCCTATCTTGCTTTTCCTTTACCTCGAAAACCAAAGTTGATTCTGAAATACTCTGCACCCATACACTACCTTCTGCTGAATCAACTAAGTGAACACCTAGTCGATTAAGCTGATGAACTTTCTATGATAACTTCTTCCTACCATCCTCCATATGAGCAATACTACCCATAGACATCCTACTAAGAGAATCAGCCACTACACTATCCCTGCCTGAATGATACACAACACTCATGTCGTAGTCTTTCAACAACTCTAACAACCTTATCTTATAAAATTTAGGTCCTTCTGAGAGAATATATACTACAGGCTCTTATGGTTAGTGAACATATCAACTTGCACTCCATATAAATAGTGTCTCTAAATCTTTAAGGCAAATACTACTGCCGCTAACTCAAGGTCATGATTTGGATAGTTCTTTTCATAAATCTTAAGTTCTCTAGAGGCATAGGCTATAACCTTACCTCTTTGCATAAGGAAACAACCCAAAACTACTCTAGATATATCATAATACACAACAAAATCATTAGAACCATCTGGCAAGGTAAGAATTAAAGCTAAGGTAAGTCGAGTCATCAACTCTTGAAAACTCTTCTCATAAGAATCTGACCACTGAAATTTGACCTTCTTCTAAGTAAATCAAATCTAATGCCATCACTGAAAATGATATGGTCGAGGAAGGCTACTTACCTTAGCCAAAATTCTCACTTGCTAAATTTAGATAATAGTTAATGGTTTTTGAGAGTCTTTAATACTATTCTTGGATGGTCTACATGATTATGCTCACTGCAAGAGTAGACAAGGATGTCATCTATGAAAACTATGATGAACATGTTCAAGTACTGCTTGAACACATGGTTCATCAAGTCCATAAAAGGTTCTGGGCCATTAGTAAGACCAAATGATATGACTAACTATTAAAAGTGTCCATACTGAGTTCTGAAAGCTAATTTGGGAATTTCACATTCCTTGACTCTAAGCTGTTGATACCCTAATCTGAGGTATATCTTAGAGAAGTAATTGGCCCCTTAAAGTTGGTCAAACAAGTAATCAATTCTGGGAAGTGGATTCCTGTTCTTAACTGTGACTTTAATTAATTGACAGTAGTCTATACACATTCTAAGAGAACCATCTTTCTTATGCATGAATAAAACTAGTATACCACATGGGGAAATACCTGGTCTAATGAATCCCATATCTACGAGATCTTTTAACTATTCTTTTAACTCTTTGAGTTCTGCTGGAGCCATTCTATTTGGCGGAATAGATATCGGCTGAGTTTCTAGAAGAAGGTCTATTCTAAAGTGGATTTCCCCTTTGGAAGGAACTCCGAGAAAATCTTTGGGAAACATGTCTGGGAATTCTCATGCTGCTAACACTAACTCAGGAGTAAGTATTTTTGATCTAGAGTCTTGGACTCGAATGAGATGGTAGACACATCCCTTAGATATTATTTTCCTTACCCTTAGGTAGGAAATAAGTTGACCCCTAAGTGCTGAGGTACTATCCCTCCACTCTAGGATGGGCTTATTCAGAAACTAAGACTAGGTAATTCCATTTCTAAAGTCGACAAAGGCATAGCAAGAATAAAGCCAATCCATGCCGAGAATAACATAAAAATCAGTCATCTTTAATTTGACTAAGTCTACTAAAGTGACTTTCTGAGATACCATAATCGGACAGTTCCGATATACCCTCCGGGCTATGATGGATTTACCCACTAGGGTAGAGACTGAGAAAGGCTATGCTAAGATTTTGGGACTGACTCTGAAGTCGATAGCTATATATGGAGTTACAAAGGATAAAAAATCTCCTGGATTTATCAAAGCATAAATATATAAATATTAAACTTTTAATGTACTAGTGACTACATCAAGAGAACTTTTCTGATCCTGTCGATTTTGAAGGGTATAGAGTTTGTTTGGGTGTTGCCCACAGCACCCTACTGATTCGGGCAATGGGACTGGGCTGAGGGACAGTTATGCTGACCTTGGGAACATGAATGGGGAGAATCTCTGACTCTGTGACCTGGCTTGCCACACCCAAAACACACATCACTGCCAGAATTGCAGATACCCTGGTGGTTTCTACAATATTTCTAGCAAAGGGGATTAGTTTGGGTGCTGCTAACACTACCCTGAGGCTTAGGGCCTAGCATCCTATCTCTGTTGCTATCTCTGAATTTTGACACTGGAGCACTAGATAATGGTGGAGCTAGAACTAAGGATTTTAGGTGGAACTGAAATGATTCCCGTCCTCTGACTTAGGTTAAGCAAAGTTAAAACTACCTATTTTCGCTCTCTTGTTCTCCCTCTTCTTCTCGCTAATTTTAGCCTTCTCTATCTGCTCAGTATGGACCATGAGCTTGGATGTGTCCATCTCCTAAATCAACATTACAGTCCTACACTTCTTGACCACACTATTAGACACACTAGACACAAACATACTTATCTTAGATCTGCTATCTGCTACCACATGAGGAGTGTATCTACCTAATTGAGTAAACTTGAGAGACTAATCTTTCACTATCATGTTGCCCTGCTTTAGGTTAATAAATTCTAGAGCCTTCGCTTACCTTAAATTAAACGGGAAGAACCTATCCACAAAAGCAGTGGCAAACTCCTCCGACATTATGGGCCCTGCATCTGTGGCCCGTTCTGGTATCCACTATTTAAACCATGAGTGAGCTATATCCTCCAACTGATATGCATCAAACTTAGCACTCTTACTAGTTGTCACCCCCAAAATATCTATAACCTTCTGCACCAGATCAAGAAACTCTTATGGGTCCTCATCTAAATTTAACCTAGTAAAAGATAGAGGGTTTATTATATGAAGTCTCGAATCCTTTCTGCCACAGTATTGGCCACTGGAATGGCTTGAATGACAGTTAGGCATTCATTCTGGGCTACCACAGAATGAGGTAGGGTGGTGAAAGCTGCTCTGAATTCAGCGTGGGAGATATGTTCGTCCAGGGGATCTGCCTGAATGGTCTGAGGTGCTGACTGATTTTTTATTCTTCTGTATTTAGTCTTTTTGAGAGGCATGTTCTATAAACAAAAAGGAGATAACGAATTAAATTGAGAGTTTAACTTGAGCTTATGCTCACTCGCATGACATGAATACTGAAAGAAGGGAAACTTTTCCTAAAACATCTAATAGCCTACTACCCATAAGTGTGGCGCACTACATACCCATGCATAATACTCTACTAGATGCGGATTTCATACTTTCTAGGACTCTATTGAACCTTAGGCTCTGATACCTAATTTGTAATACCCCGAGTCTATATCCTAGATGCTACACGGTGCTTATAATCTCGAGGGACAACAAGCTAACCCATGACTGGTACCTACTGCAATAATTGAATAATAATACTATAATTATGCAAAAATTAGGCAAGAACTTGCCATAAGGTTCAAACTGAAAGTAACTACTGTATACTGAAAACTGAATACTAATACATCCCTCTAAAATACACTAGTCTGATAAGCCTCTGCTATCTAAATAAGAGATTGATGGGACAATCTACAAACTATCCCTGACTACTGAAAACTGATAAACTGAGATACTGAATTAATAATCATGTCCTCAAACTATAAGAACTCACCACTAGTCTTCTGTTGATGGATCGGGCTGCTAAGTATGATCGGGAGCCTGTGCGTCTGAACCTATGATATAAGACAACATAGCGCAAAAGAAAAGTATGCGTTAGTACTTTGAATGCACTGGTATACTAAGTGAGGTAGGCTGATATGCATGGGTTCATATACATGAACAATAACTGACTGAATAATATAAACATAACTGAATGAGAGTACATGCATGAAATACGTAAACTAAAACTGAGGTCATGATAACACTGGATACTAAGTTCTGAATTACTGACTTACTGATATTTGAGTTTACTGATACTGTGTTACTGTTAACTTTGTGACTGTGTCTGACAGTCTTTATTCTATGGAATAATTCTGAGTTCTATACTGAACTGAGTGACTGTGTCTGACCGTCCTGATTGTTGTAGAACTGAACTAAATTCTATTCTAAAGACTAAAACTGAGACTATAGAAGGTAATCATCTATCTGACAAGCCCCTCTCTAAAAAGATTAAGGTCTAACCTATAACTCTAGTTGGAAGGGTGTCAGTACCGTGCCATGGGTAAAGAAAAGCTGAGTCACCTTTATCTGGAAAATGCTCTGAATGAGAATGGTGGTACCCTCAACTGATAGGTTAAAACACCTCATCAACCCTTAACTGGAAAGATGATGTCTCAACCTGCGCTGGCTACGTAGTTCTCAAATGCAAGGACTACTTCTAAGGATCACACTCTCTTCTTGTAGGTGAGACCCCATCCTTGGGTGTACTCGGTGTTGAATCGCACTCCCAACTAAATAGACATTGGACTGATTTCCAAACTATTCTAAGTTGGGTTAAACTATGACTCATCATGTTAACTGACTTGACTGAACTAAGTTCACTAGATTCTGAACGAATTACTAACTAAGTTCTGAACTTTTTACTGAACTACTAATCATGATATGACTGATATTATTCTGTAACTAAAACTGTCTCTAGATATACTTCTAAATTGTTGGGTATTTCACATATCAATAAACATTTAGTAATATCATGGATTCTAAATTCAACTTACAATTCAAGAGTTCGACATTTATTTTACAAAATTCAATTCACAATTAACTAGTTTGCATGAAACTTGGGACAAATCATGGAATTAGATCACCATTAACATCATAATCATTAATACATTTAAGATCTAACATGAAATACATGAAATCAATTTACTTGTATTTAAAAAGATTTTCTTAAACTCTAAGGGATGAAGGAAACCTTTGGACGAACACTTCACATACCTTGGTATTCAAATTTATGAAGAATGATGGAGTGTTCTTAAAGGTTGAATCTTGAATTAGAGATCCTTGGGTTTGGTTCTTGAGAAATTTTGAGAAAGATGAATGGATTTTACCTCTAAAGGGGCTTAATCTTGTGTTTTAGGGGCTGATATAAGGTGGGAAAAGACCCAATTATCCCTGAGGATGCTGCCTTTTAAATGAATGAAAACAAATTTAGCGATGCGCAGACTGATGCGCTGTGTCATTTGCATCAACACGATGGACAATGTGTCGCGTTGAGTCTGTGTTGGTTCACTGGAATTTGCACTGGGAGCTGGAGGAAAATATTCATCGATGGGATGAGCGATGCAACATGTTAAGATCGCTTTGATCTACTGGTTTGAGCTTTCAAAGCTATTTCAAATGTGGTTCGAACACCCACCGACATTCCTGATCATGATTCAACCTAAAAATTATTACTTTAAGTTCATAAGGGAGTTTCCAATATATGAAAGCTAAAATAACACTAAGTTTGAATACATAGCTAAAATATCTAATTGTGGGACCCCTTAACAAGCTTTAAAGGACTGAGTTAAGCATAGGATTTTGTGGGTCTTACTTACGCATAATGGATAAACTCACTCTAAAAGACTATGCCTAATAATTTAAGACCCACTACTAGTACTTCATGTTGATATACAATTCCTAGCTTTTTATAGCCTCAATAATCATTAAACGATAACTGAAAGACTTAAAAACTTAGAATTTTCAGGAGTATCACCATACCATGAGTTCACACTATCTAGTACTTCAATTCTACTTTCTATTAACTCAATCTTCAAATATTTAAACCTAGATTCTAACACTTAACATGGATATCTCAAAACCCGTAATGAATCTTAATAACCTGAATCATAGCCTACAAAAATCATATCTCTAAACTTAATTTTCTCCCTAAACCATAAGAATTACCATTATATCTGGACATCCGACATCAACATCCTATAGCCCATAACTTAGCTATTAAGAACGTCAATTACTATATTACTAGTGCCATTTAAACTTAGCATTTAAGGGTACTATATAAGAACACCCACTTTTAAAACATTGATATAATACAATCCCATATCAACTTGGGTACACCTCTAGATCATACGCACATAATCATACTTAATTTTGAATCAACAACTTAAATTCTTGAATGCAATGTTTCAAGCATACTGATTCACCTTCATAAAAATAGCCACACAGATACATAATCCACCAAATTTTGATACTATTATCCCCACATTACTACTGCTAAACTTCTAGGTTCATACTTCTAAATCTAGATCATATGCAATCATAGGATTCTGAGGAGGGACTTGAAAACACATCTAAACCCGAAGCACTGAGGTACTTCCGCTCCATTCAATTATTAGTTTATTGGAAAAACTAAAACTGAAAAACACTATTTCTACTATCAACTGAAGTAATTTTTTGTAATATTATAACTAGGCAATTTCTTTATATGGAAGGAAGGACAAATTAGAAAGAGAGTTTAGATAGAGCATCATTCTCTTTCACACAACATGAAAACTGAAAAAAAGGAGACTTTTCCTAAAATTACTTGTAGCCTCTCATCCATAGGTGTAGCATGCTATACACCCATGCCCAAGACTCTACTCAACGCAGCTCTTTAGACTCCTTAGGACTCTCTGAAACCTTAGGCTAAGATACCAAATTTTTTCATGACCCAAGGATACCCCCTAGTTGCGACAATGGTGCTTACGGTCTCAAGGGACCACAAGCTAACTATGAGTTGGTACCTACTATGATCACTGAGTAAAACTTAAAATCAAAGACATGTGAAAAAACAACCTGAATAGGACATAAGTTTTAAATACTGAAAATAATACATCTGAATCCATAAGTTTGATACATATGCGAAAATACTAAAAATCTGACTAATAAGACTGACAAACTATCTAACTGTCTGAAATGTCTTAAAAGCCTATAATTGACTGATTGTGGAGTTCATGGGACAAACCCCCAACTAACTCCAACTAATTGAAATAGAGGGATACTAAAATAATTGAATGAATAATAAACTTGTCCCCGAAAGATGAGGACTCACCACTGTGTTGCTTCGGGAGTGTTGGCTTATATAAGCACGGTCAGGAAACTGAGCATCCGAACCTATGATATAAGACATCATAGCTTGAAGAAAGTATAGGATTAGTACTTTGAATATACTAGTATATGAGATGGGTTAGGCTAAAATGCATAGGTTCATGTGCATGAAATATTGATACAAGATTAATGTGCTCCACTCTTTTGGGATCAATGCTTCAAGGATCACATTTAAGGATCCAAGACATGCATTTTAGGAGATCAAATATGTGAATGCAGGATAGCTTGAAAATAATCTTAATTTGGTGATATCCTCTATGAAAGAAATGGGCGATACCACATTTGGATGATAGTTTGGGCTTCGATAGAGTATCAGTGTTAGTTCTATTATTTTGGGCTTTAGGTCACTTTTGGACCCAATAGATTTTAGGGTCACTTTTTGGCCTGTTGTCTAATAAATATTCCATGGCTATAAATAACTCATTTTCTTTCCTTTTTAGGTAGTTGATGGATGATTAATTAAGTTACACTTGCGAGTGTTATTTTTAAGCTGTTTGGGGCTTATAGATTATTGAGAAACGTGGGTTGCTCAGGTCCATACCCGTGGGGTCCTCATAAGAATTTGGTGTTGTCGGTGATTGAAAGAAAGGTCTAGGGTTTAGTATATCCTTGGTTGTCCTCTTGTTGTAGACTTATGTCAATCTAATCTATCTTTTACTTTATCGTTCCATTTTCTTATTTTTGTGCTTTTGTGATTTCATATTTACTATTTCATTTTTTTTTGTGTTGTTTCTGATTTTGTGTTTTACATATCATATCATATTGTATCAAAGTTGAGCTTAGAATCATTCCCATGATTCTAGTCTTGGGTCTCTTTATGTTGGAAAATTGAAAATCCAAAAAAAAATTACTATTCACCTTTTTGCCTTTAGGTCAAATATTGAGTCTTTTATTTTGTTGTTTTCCTTGTGTTTTGGTGTTATATTCTTGTTCCGTAATACCATTAGAGTCTAAACCTTGAATTTGAGCTCAATTGGAGATGAATCTGAGGGTCTACCATTGTTGAGAAGCTCAAGTTTGAAGGTTGAAGGTGGAGTTAAAATCTAGAATTTTTGGTTGAGAATCTAAGGAAATTGATACTTTGAATGTGTTTAGAAGATTTAAAATATCCTAAGTTCATTATTTCACCACATTCCGAGCAAGGGTTAAAGAGTTAGAGCATTTTGAAGTTGTTAGTGTTCTTGAGTGTTCTGGGAGAAATTCAAATATTCAAGGGGAATTTTCTTCAAAAGGAGGTTGTTTGATCCTCAAAAGTGAATAAAAAGGTTTACAAAAGTGTTTGTAAAAGTACCTAAGGAATATTCCACAAGAGAGTACAAGGGGTGGCCATTTAGAGGGCAAAGGGGCCATTTCAAGAGAAATGGGCGGGTGACCTTCCTTGCATCTGTGCCCAAGGTGATCTTGGTCTGATCCAGCAAGTCCAAAACACCTCAAACCAGTAGGGGGATGTACTCCTGAATCTAAGGTTTCCTTGACTTGTGCCCCACCCCCGTAGCAAGTTCCCCAATGCATATCACCCAATTGGATGCCAAAAAAACCCCAAACGCAACCGAAATGCATTCCAACACTTCTCAAAAATCAATTCATGTTCTCAAATGTATTTCACCACTTTAAAAAGTTCATTTGATCAGGTTAAAAACCATTAATTTCATATATTAATTCATCATTTCATTTCATTGATTCTTGATACTAGTTAACGACTAAACCGTAATCAACTTAGTTGTTTAACTAGTACTTGTTTTATTCTTCTTTTGCGTCTTAATTTCTTATGTATTTTAATTCTTTTATATTTTGTTTTCTTATTTTAGAACTTCAAATTCAATTTCTTCAAGTCTTTGTTTTATCTTTTATTCTCTCTTTGTGTTTTTTATCATTTCTTTCTTTGTAATTGTCATTGAGTCATGTCTTTCAACTTTCAAATAAATCATCAATAGTTTTTTCATCTGTTTTCTCAATTGTGATAAGAAGCTATGGGTGGAGAAACATTTGATACCTTAGTGGAATCCATCATGGGTTTGCAAAAATATTTGAATGATTGGAAGGTAGAATGGTTACACTTGAACAGGAAGAAGGAAACTTTGACATGTCTTACTCCCCAAAACACTACCCATGCTCCCCAAATCCTCACTCCACCCTATCAAAGACCCCCCAATTCAAGCTCTAAACTACAAAATTCCCTAATGATTGAACGCACAAGGCCTTAATCCACCCTATAAAGTACCCCAAATCCAATTGCCACACAGCCAAAGGCCACTAAATCCAAATCCACCTTACCAAGATCCACTTAACCAAATGCCACCATACCACCTGCCACCAAACCAAGCTGTTGGATTTCATCGAGAATTTGTAGGACATGTTGAAGGAGGTTATGGATATAGTGCATAATAACATATTCCTCAACTCAAACAACTACAAACCAAGTTCCTGAAGACATTGTTAAGCCAACCCAAATCCAAATTAAAAAGAGAAATTCCAACATGGAACCTTTTTCACTCACTAGCCTTGATGCTAACATTTTACCTAGCATCACTCCTTCATTTGTACAGGTTCATGAATAAGCAATATCAAAGGAGGATGCAAGGAAAATGCCATATGAAAATGAGCTTGAAAGCCCAATGGAATTCTTACCAAAGGATTCCAAACATGAAAGGTGCAATGACCAGTTTATAAAGGAGTTGGATTCATGGATGAATGCTCTTCAAGAAAGGAGGGATGATACAATATCAATGGGCTCCACTCCTTTGGGATCGATGCTCCATGGATCATATCTATAGATGCAAGACTTGTTCATCTTAGGGGATCAAATATATGAATGGAGGATATCTTGGAAAGAAGCTTTATTTGGTGACATCCTCCATTAAAGAAATAGGTGACACCGCATTTGGATGATAGCTTGGGATTCGATAGAGTATGGGCGTCCATTCCATTGTTTTTGGCTTTGGGTCCTTTTGGGCTCAATAGCTTTTAGGTTCTCTTTTTGGCCCATTGTGTAATAACCCATGGCTAAAAATAGCTAGTTTTCTTTTATTTTTAGGTAGTTGATGAATGACGAATTAAGTTACACTTGTGAGTGTTATTTTTAAGGTTGTTGGGAGGTTATGGATTATTGAGAAATATGGGTTTCTCAGGTCCATTACTGTGGGGTCCTCGTTAGAGGTTGGGGTTTTTGGTGATTGATAGGAAGGTCCTCGTTGTACTCTCGTTTTCAACCTATGTCAATCTAATCTGTCTTTTACTTTATCATTCTATTTTATTATATTTGTGTTTTTGTGATTTCATATTTAATGTTTCCTTTGTTTTCGTGTTGTATCCAATTTCCTATTTTACATCTCGTTACAAATACTGGCTGGCTGAATAGCATGGGATAGCTAAATATGTATGAAATAATGACTGGCTAAGTAACATAAGATAATGACTGACACATAACATGTGTGAAAGTTGTAAAGTCTAAAACTGCATGACCAAGAATATAATCTGATACTAAAGTATTCTATAAACTGAAATACTGAAATCTGGTAACTAAATAAGTGATAAATTGTATGCTATGATCATGCAAACCTAAACTAATATTGGTACTAAATATTGAACTAAGACTGTGGGAGGTATCATCTAATAGACATGTCCCTATCTGAGCTAAGTAGGGTATAACCTGTAACCCTTAATGGAAGGGTGTTAGTACCATGCCAAGGGTACCAACAATTTGTATGTGGATCCACTAAGTCACCGTTATCTGGCAGTTGCTTTAATGAGATATGTGTTACTCTCAACTGGCAGGTAAACACTTTATCAACCCTCAACTGGTAGGTTTAAATGGCTACCTATATCTTGAACTAAGGGGCTGCTACTAAAGGTATCACCCTCTACAAATAGGTGAGGCCCCATCCCTAGGTTCACTCGGTGCTAAATCTTACTCCCAACTGAATGACACTAACTACTAGACGAAAATATGCTTAACTGAGCCAACAACTGAACATGATACTAATTGAATAAAAAGGCTCATGTTTTATCTAAAATCATTCTAAAAATACTATAAATTATGTAAACAACTAATTTTTGGGTATTCATAACCCCCAACACTAAATGGAATTCACAATACGGACACATGAAAGCTTTGAAGAACATAATAGGGGATCATAGTTCAAATTTCAATTATTTAGGTATTTCATCGAACACTTGAAATTCATGAACTTAAGCATGGAAATGATTGAGACTTGTGGGAATAAAATAATTATAACACTAAAACCATAAATTGGGGATTTAAAATGGAATTTTCTTCATTCAAACGTGTAAGGGCTACTTTCAACAAAAAACACTTGTAAACATTATGTATATTCAAAATCCATAAAAGTTTCATGATGATAACTCATTGTAAACATATAAATTCATGAATTAAAACATAAAAATAGGTTCTTGGACTCCATGGATGAACATCACACGTACCTTAAATCTTAAATCTTGAAAGAAAAACACAAATATTTAAGCTTCCTTGAAGTTTCTTTGATTTGGGAACTTGATTTCTTGGTTTTGTTGGAGAGAAAGGAATTGATTTTGATGAACTTGGGGATGATTAGGTTTTATTCTTGAGAGGAAATTGGAGAATGTGGTCAAATAATGCCCTAACTAAACATGTAGATCATGTTTTTATGAGTTAGGTCGAGGTGGGAAAAGACCCAATTGCCTCTCCATAATTTAAACCAAAAATTCATAACTAGAATGCTTATTAAAGGCTTATTGCGATGCGGACTTATCGTGGTGGCTCACTAGTTCTGACAAAAATGATCATAACTCTTTACTCGGGTATCACATTATGGTAAAATTGGTATAATTTGAAAGATAATTCAATTACCTACAATTTGAAGGGTCTTGATCTGAAAAATTCCACATATATCAAAATTTATACACGTTCAAAATTTACCCTTGTAGAATCGAATACCAAACTTTGGACAAATCAAAGGCTCTTTGCTCATCTTTGTTCTAAGTGATTCCTATGAACATTATTCACCTCATAAGAACTTCACACACTAGGATAAAGATCATGCCACATGCATTCAATTATAAATAAAGAACTAGATGAAAACACCTTCATTGTAATGTGATATATGTGCAAAAGGGAATGTCACCGCGATGAGGCTCTATCACAGTGACTTGATGGATTCATGATCCAAACATGCCCCAAACCTTCTTTGAAAAATCCTAAACTCCCCCGGTACATACTTCTTACATCCCTGATTATGAATTAACTCAAAAACTAATGTCTCGGGGTCGAGAAGACCAAAATGAAAATCCTCAAAGTTTAGGGATCTTGAAAATGACTAAGTCCCCAACATATAGTGAAAATTTCAAGCCTTAATCCTCTTAAGCATGAAACTAAGAGCTAAATCAATCTAGGATAAGTACGGGGTATTACAACACGATTTACAAGTCATGATGATACTTACTTTGTCCCCCCAGTAGGTAATCCAAACCGTAACCCAAAGTTGAACACACTGGGTTAAATTGGTGAAAAATACCCAACATTGGCAAAAATCAACAACAAAACTAAGAGATAAGCATAGTATTTGAAATAGATAAAGATAGTAAACATAGATATCATCCCACAACCTGGTATATCCTATATAAGAGCATCTAGTAATAATAATACAATCCAAGTATCCAGAATAGTCAATAACATCTATCTCAAAATAAAAGACTGAACATAGAAAGATAAATGACTCTGACTCCAAGAGATCACCTTCTCTTTAGATATCAACATAGCACAAACATCAATCAATGGTGGTAACTAGTACTAAAATTTGTACGAAAAATATTTAGAAGTGTAGTATGAGCACCAAAATCATAGGTACTTAGTAGGCATCATGGTTGACTGAGCTAAATCATAATATAAATATGATAAAATACAAGATAACACAACCAAGTCAAGGAAGGAATGAACTTGAATCATCTCCAACATCGCTGTCATAAATAGGTAAATAAACTAAAATAATAGCAACATAATGTAAAGAATCAACACACATAATTATAACTACAAAATTGGCTCTCATACGCCAATCAGTGTGGAAAAAGAAAATAACCCATCGCAAGCCCTCATAATCCTAGAAGGTACAAACAAGATGGAATAACCTACCACCATTATTTATGAACTCACATAATACAATTAGAATTAATCCAAGCCATGCCACACTATTGCAATTGCTTGTCCATATTCATCATTTGTTAATTATTCAACCCTTATCAACTAGTCATTATATCACTAGAATCCATTTATATCTTATCACATTATAACCATTTCCTCATTTTTAACATAGCTAGATAATCAAACTCATACCCCAATGTCATCATATCATAATAAGAATATCATTATAGCATAATTTGCATATTCAGGCTTAAACCGATATATATATATATAATCAAATAGCTAGACTTGAACTAGTAAATATAATCAATAGCCAAACTCAAATGGATAAATATAATTAATAACAAGACTTGAACCGATAAATAT
Source organism: Capsicum annuum (assembly GCF_002878395.1). Taxonomy (NCBI): domain Eukaryota; kingdom Viridiplantae; phylum Streptophyta; class Magnoliopsida; order Solanales; family Solanaceae; genus Capsicum; species Capsicum annuum. The sequence continues at coordinate 96,676,982 of NC_061120.1, read as the reverse complement.
ATCATCAAGATCATAATCATCCTCCAAACTCGAACTAGGTAAATATCATCTATATCATATGCATCTTCGAGACTCGAACTAGTAATTATAAATATATCAACATAATCAATAGTATCATAAATAGCATAAGTAATTGCATAATCAATAGACATCAACTCTTTCATCAACTAACATATCTATCAAGTGTCAAAGTTTCTCAATATTACCTCAATAAATATTTCCAAGAAGATAAATAGCATATAAAGGTCTACACAAGCTAACATGCATCTTAGCCTAAGGTGGGCCAAGGGCCCACTTCTAATCCCTGAAGTTACATTTAAGGAAAATTATACATAAAATAGTCTTAAGGTATCTAAATATGATTTTAGATGCAAGCCTTAATTATCCCTAAAATAGGAAATTAACCTATAATATAAGCAACTAGGTCAATCATGCCTAAATTATGATTTTCGAATAGCCTAAATGGTCCAACTAAATCAAGCATTTCAATTTATATTACCAATACCTAAAACCCATCTAAAATCTAACATAATATCATAAACATACTATGAATTAGCTCAATCTAACAAGGGGTAAAAGCTAGCCTACCTCGATGCCGAAAAAGTTTCAAAGATCTGCTAAATCACCACATTTCCATTCCGATAAGATTTTGGATGATGCCAAGCTATCAAAACCATATTCTACACATCAATATGAGAAAAATACCAGTATTGCACTATGGTGATTTGAGTCCAAAAATCACCTAAAATTCCATGTGGGTCCCATTTATGGAAATTCATATTTCCAATACCAACCCAATCTTCCCTCATGCTCAAGGAGTCATTACTCTCTAAAATGGCTGATATCTGAGCTAATTTGGAGCTAAAATCAAGCCTCTAAGGTTTTGGGATTTTGAGAAATGAAAAGGGAAAATCAACCATAAAAAGTGAAATCGTACCACAATTGGAATGATAATCAAATCACCCATAAGCTCCAATTTTAAGCTATCTCATTATTTATAGTTTTATCCCTCAAGAAAATAGATGACGAGTGAGCAAAATTAGGCTAAAATGGGGTATCAATACCCTTACCAAATGCTCGGGTCTCGCTATCACGACTTGACCTTTGCGATCGCGATGCAAGGTATCAGATCAGGATTTTATGATCACGACATTACCCCACCGCTATCATAGTTCTATTGGCTTGCCCATGGAATTATGTTTGCAACTTGAATTATTGTGACCGCGACACTTGCAGGTGCTTCTTGACTGTGATCATGATCCATATTCTGTGATCGTGGGTGCACTAGATTACAATTGAGACTTAGAATTTTCCAAGTCTTTACCAAGCCTTTTGGATTTATTCGAAATCCCATGTATGCAAACAAACTATGTAACCATAATAAATTCCATGTTTTGGACTCAATTATGCAGTCAAAAATTCTATACGAGGTCATTTAGATGACATGTGGATCCTACACCCAAATTTTAATTTCTTAACTTTTTTATCAATATGTTGAATTAAGTCTGGGTGCATCGAGACCCAAACCAAAGGTCCAACTAGCCTAAAATTGATGTTCTAGAGTTGTTAAAATAGTCAAAATTTTCATTTGAGATTGTTTAACTAAATTTTTTATCTCGTGGCTATTCAGAACTAGCAATGACTTCAAAATAGGGAATTGGCTCTAAAAACCAAATAAACTGCCCGATAACCAAACTGCCAGTTCTAGAAAGTTCGAAATGACTCAGGGCATTTAAAAAAAGATGTAATGGAAAAAATAAGTGGAAATATGGAAAATAACCTGAAGGGACATTACACATAGGCTTGCCCTTATTTTTTATACCATAATTTTTTGTACATTGGGACTAGTATTACTATAGGACTTTGCTCAACTTGTAATGTGGGCATAGGGGTAGGTATAGTACATTTGGGATAGAGTGACTCACCTTCTGACATTGCACTTACATTTTTGCTCCATTTCTTAACCATTAGTCTTTTATTTCTCCTTTTTATCCTTTATTGATTTTTTGAGTTGGGTGTGGTTTACTTCTTGCCTTTCATTTATTCATTTTTCTCTTTTTCTTTTTTCTTTTTCTTTTCAAGTTTCCACTTTTTTCTTTTTTCTTTTTTTTTTCTACCTCACCTCACCTTTCTTTTTTTTTTGTTTACATAAAACACCCTTCTACATACCCAATTTTAACTATGCAACCCTATGATAGATACTCTTAACTTAGATAATTTTCCTAAATTAAGGTGCACAATGTTAAAGAGGGACCAGGACCAAAACTGGTTCTTTGTAATTAATTGGGAAACCAAAAAAATAAAAACAACAAAATAGGTCAATGTAGGTTCAAATTTAAGGATCGAGGGATACTTATTCATTTTGAGATTGTTATTTAGGATAAGAGTGGACAAAGTCAAAAATGGCCTCTGATCATGTCCTAAAAAACTATCCTACAACCTAGGCAAGACTATGGGGATTGTTTTGGATTATATGCACAAAGGGAACTAGGTAAAGTTCTCACACACACATGGTACATGGCTATATCATCAACTACTGCCTATGCAATTCATGTAATGATAAGCTATGATTATTTTTTCCCTAATCCTAATACCATGACAAGATTCACACAATGGTTACATAGATCTTTCTGCTTTGACTTGCCTTTCTTATCTTTCAATCTGGACTTGCATGTGTTCTATGACTATTTTGAGTTATTCTTGCTATCTGTCTTGAGTTAGAAAAATAGAAAAGGACCTTATACCATCAGTGATCAGCCTGTCTATCGAGTATCTACTACTAGGACTAGTAGAGTAGAGACATTATTGGGTAGGGCTTCCTCGATCATAACATCTCGCTTAGATAACTGCCAGACAAGGATGCAAATCAACTCTTTATATAGAATGCAGATCGAGACATTCAATAAAGCAGCCAGCATGACAAACAAGCTACTTTCTTATTCTAGGACTAGATTTACATCACACAGTGTAATACCCCTAAAAAATTTCGATGATTTTTTTTATCCTTCTAAATTCATAATGTTAATTTTTAACTTGAATTATGTTTAAAAATATAAAAGGGTAATATGTTAAAAGGGTAATTTAGAAAAGTTTTGGGATTTAAAAAAAGGGTTCAGGGTCATTTTAGGACCCTAAGGCAGTAAGGGTCTACATTATGGCATGCCATGGAGGTTAGCCTCCATGATATTGGCGTAGCATGAAGGCTACCCTCTTTGATAACAGCTTGCCATGCCGATGTTTTAATTTTATCCAATTTAGATTTTTCACTTGAGATAAGGAGCTTTTGGTATTTTTACCCCTTGTACGACCTTTAAAAATAAAATAATCATGTTCCCATTAGTTTTCCCAGATCAAATCACTTTTCTTATATTTGAAATTTAAAATTCAAAAATATTCAAGGATTCTACAGTAAATTAATCATTCAAGCTCCAAACATCAAATTATTTTCAATTTGTTTTGTATAACAGGCGTGTATCTCATTCCCAAAATTTAATTTTACATTATGCAAATTATTTACTCATTATCCATGTGATTTAAATTAATGGGTTTTGAAATTAGGTTGAGCGGTTTTGATTGGTATCAGTTGAATAAATTTTCCCATGTTTTAAACTGATGTTTTATACTTTAATTTGTGATTTTTAGACAGAATGGGTGCATTATTACGATAATTGGAATGTGGAACATAGGTTTCCCAAAATTAATGACTTCCTGGCTTGGTAATGGGATTAACCCTAACCTACTTTATGAATTTGGTTTTTTTAAACGTGGATAATTGCATAATTTAACTTATTTACTAACCCTTTGCATTGCATTAATGGATAATTGGTTGAAATGAATTTGAAAGGCCCTTTATGGCTATGGATTGGATTTTTAAATGGAACTTAGAAGTCAATTTGATTAAATAGTTTTGGTTTACCATAATTTGATTAGCTTCCAAGCATAATTGGTATGACGATACCAAGTGGTAAATTCCTTTATATAAGAATCTTGGGTTAATGGATAAGTTTATGTACAATTTTTTTAAAATTAGGCTTAAAGAGAATTGTGTAGCTCACTGTGAATGTGTATTCTAGGGAAGACTAACACTGGAAACCACATTTGCTAGCATGGGGTTCTGTGTGATCGTGTGCATGCTTCACACATTATATATTTTTTAATTTCTAGAGTCTTTGTGTCTTTAGCCTTTGCTTTGACTTCCTTAGTTCGTGCACCTAACATGAACTAGGCCCTTTCAGTGGGGAAGCTCAATCATATAGCCCATGGGTTCCTTTTGGATGGATCAAGCTATGTAGTTCAGGTTAATAGTTTAAACTGTTATGTTCATGACCCTGTCCCATCCTAACATCCTATATATGTATATATAATTTTTGTGCATGTGGTTTTGACTTGTTTATGGTACATCATTATTTTATCAATTTCCCTAAGTTACATGCCCTAGCTTATCCTACTGGCTATCCCTTGATGCTACAATATTTAAGGATGTAGGGTTTGAAGAGTTTTCTAGTGGTTTTGTGCTGTGTTAGGTGGTTGAGTACTCTTATTGATTTGTTGTGAAGTGTTGAGCTTCCATTTTTCATAAGGCTTGATCATTTCACTAGTTTCATTATTGTTCTAGTATTTTGGATTTACTTTTTAGTTATAGTCGGGGGCATGTTTCGACTCAGTTGGTATTCCAATTTTAGAGGCTTTTGTGGACAAGTGTTGATAGGATTATTTGTTTTGACTCTTAGAAATTTTATTTGACTTATTTATCTTTTATTTCTATCCTGAATGTCTTTTGCTTTATTTTTATTATTATGCTCTTGGGGTTAGGCTAATGGGGTGGTCTCTATTCCATAGTGGTTTTGAGATACCCATCACTACTAGGCCCTAGTTTGGGTTATGACATACTTGGTATCAGAGCCAGGTTTAGGGTCGTTGGGTGTCCACAAGCCGTGTTGAGTAGACTCCCGTTTATAGGTATGTTAGGCATAACATTTATAAGGTGGAGGCTTCAAGGAATTTAGGAATGTTTTCCTTTTTTGTGTTCTGTTTTGGGCTATAAAGTCTAGGTATCTTAAAACTTCTCTAACTCCTGGATTACTCGCATTTTAAATCATTTCATAGAAACTCTGTTAGGCCTATTATCCGACTTAAGGAAAATATAGGGGAAACTCACCCTATTTATGGAGTGCAAATCAAATCTAGGTTCCCTACTCCTAACTATTCTGCCCCACGTAGAGTTCCACTAGTCCCTACTAGACCTCCTTGGGCTTCTTAGGTTAGTTGTACTTATGCTCAATAACCTCAGTAAGATATATCTAATGTGGAATTCCATTAGTCTATTCATATGCTTACTCAATTAATGGAAACACGAACTCATCTGTCTGATTGTGTTGGTTTGGTTACTTATTCATCTTAGGTCACTTGTGTTGACCAGTTTATAAGGTTGAATCCCCCAAACTTTATAGTATTTAAGGTTGAGGAGGATCATCAGGGGTTTCTTGATATGATGGAGAAGATTTTTTGGATGATGCATGCTAATTACTCTGAAGGTGTAGATTTTATTGTATATCAATTAAAAGATGTAGCTTATTAGTGGTATGAGGAGTGAGAAGTAATAAGGGGTGATGATATTGAATAGGCAGAGTGGCATAAGTTTAAGGTGCTTTTATGATCAATTTTTTCCTCAAGAATTGAGAAAAAATAAAGCTAAAGAGTTTGTAAACTTTAAGTAATGTAAGATAAGTGTTAAGGAGTATGCACTGAAGTTCCAACATTTTTCTCAATATGCTCCTAAATTAGTGTCTAAAATGATATCCGAAAAAGAATGTTTGCTTCTGGTTTGTCCCGTGATTAGCTATTAGAGTGTAAAGATGCAATATTGAATAATGACATATACATCCCCAGGTTGGTCGTTTATATAAAATAGGTAGAGAATGAAAAGAAGAAGGAAATAGTGATGGGAAATAGGCAGAACAAGAAGTTTAGATATTTAGAGTAGGGTGCTAATCAACAGAATAGTAGGAATGATGCTAGGCGACTAAGAAGAAGAATTAAGGAAATTCATATTCTTCTGCTAATGATCCTTATATGAAACCTTTAGATAATCATCATTTTGAGACTAGTAGTGTTCCCAATGTATAGGGTGCGCATTCTCAGGCTAGTGGAGCTCAGTCATCCCTACCTTATCATCTATATCATTTTTGTGTACAGCTTTTTCATGGTTATTTTGAGGAGGAGAGGGACTTGTGTTTCATTTGTGGTTAGCCAGGTCATCTGCAGAGAAGTTTTCCTATAGTCAAAGTTGTTACTGGAGCTAACAAGGTTCTAGTCATCAAATTTTTAGCTTCTGCACCTAAGTGTACTATCTTAGGCACTGACATTGGCAGAAATTACTTCCATGCACTTGATACTCATCAGTAATCTAAGGCATACACTGATGATATGACTTATATATTACAACTCTTCTCTCATGATGTTTATTGTTTACTTGAGTTGGGTTCTATCCTATCTTATGTGACCCTTTATATGGCTGTACATTTTTTTTAGGCCCTCAAAGTATTCCCAACCCCTTTAATGTTTCTACCTCAGTGGGTGATTTTATTATCTCTAGAAAAATCTATAGGGGTTGTGTGGTATCCATCTTTCATATACGGACATAGGTGAATTTTGTAATGCTTGATATGGTGGATTTTGATGTTATCTTAGGGATGGATTGGCTTTGTTCATGCTATGCTTCTTTGGATTTTAGGACCTAAAAGGTTAATTTTTAATTCCCTAATGAACAGATGATTGAACGGGAGAGAAGTTCCTTAGTACCCAAAGAGAGGTTTATTTCATATCTTAGAGCTTGGAAGTTAATTTCCAAAGGGTGTTTGTACCATTTGGTTTGAGATAAGAATTCTAATTTTGAAAGACGTTCTTTGCAATCTGTCCCCGTGCTTGGTGAATTTCATGTAATATTTCTTGATGAACTTTCTGTAATTTCTCCTAATAGGGAAATAGATTTTGGGATTGATCTTCTACCAAATACCTATCCTATTTTTATCCCTCCTCATAGGATAGCTTCAGCCAAGCTATAAGAGCTAAAGGAAAAATTAAGGGATCTTCTTGATAAGGGTTTCATTCTTCCTAGTATTTCTTTATGAGGTACTCCTGTACTTTTCGAGCGTAAGAAAGATGGGTCTCTTTGGATGTTTATAGACTAGCATCAACTGAATAAGGTGATACTGAAAAATAAGTACCCTCTTCCTAAGATTAATGATCTTTTTGACCATCTATAGAGTGCTAGGTATTTCTCTAAGATTGATCTTTGCTCGGCCCATCATCAATTGAAAATTTGAGAGGTTGATGTTCCCTACACTTCTTTACATACTAAGTATAACAATTATGATTTCCTAGTTATGTAATTTGGTTGACTAATACTATGGATGTTTTTGGATCTTATGAATTAGGTGTTCAGGCAGTTTTTAGATATATTTGTGATAGTTTTCATTGATGATATCTTGGTGTACTCCAAGAGTGAGGGAGATCATACCAATTATCTCTGAATTGTTGTTGCATACATTTAAGGATCAGAAGCTGTACGCTAAATATTCTAAGTATCAATTTTAGCTAAATATTGTGACCTTTCTTGGGCATGTTCTTTCTAGTGAAGGAATCAAGGTGGATCCATAGAAAGTTGAGGAAGTTAAAAGATAGTCTAGACCCACAATGCGAATCGACATTAGAAGCTTCTTGGGCTTGGGTAGTGGGTATTATAGGATGTTTGTAAAGAGTTTCTCTCTTATTGCTACCGCACTGACAAGGTTGACTTAGAATAAGGTAAAATTTCTATGGTTTGATGCTTGTGAGGGTAGTTTTGAGAAATTGAAGGAGAAGTTGACTCTTGTGCCAGTTTTGATCCTGCTTAAGGATACCAATGGTTTTGTTGTGTAATATGATGTATGTCGTATGGGACTAGGTTATTTTTTATGTATCATGGTAAGCGATATGCCTAAATTACAAGTTTTGTTAGAAAGAATAAGTGGTCGTCATCAAATATAGAACACAACTAAGTTGGGGTCGAATTCCACATGGAATGTTGTGCAAACTAAGTTTTATAGTTGTTAATAGACTGTTGATCGAAGGCTCCAGAGAAAGGGGGTTTTAAATTGTTAACAATATTTAGGTGTTTGTAACAAGTAGCATTCCAGCTAGTGAGTTTTATTACAATTACTAATTCAATGAGAGTAAACAAACTAGAGTTATGTTCACCGAGATGTTCAAGGAGACGGGGTTGTGAATTACCATAAATTTCAAGTTTATTACATTAATTGTAAGAGTTATTGAATTCTAGAGTTTACCTATTTGTTTCTCAACCTAAATGGATAATTTTCCCTTTAATTCTCTTGAACTTAAATAATGTGTTGGTCTATTCAACTAGTCTCTCATGTGGATTAATTGTTGTTAAGGCATCAACCCTTAAACCAAAGGTTATGGCCTTTAGATTCTATGTAAACCTCTTCTTTTCCCAACATACACTTTTTCTCTCAAACAAGTGATGTTCTTGGGCTCACCCTTCAAGTTTGAAACTAGGAAAAGTCATTAATATAAAGAAGGCTTTATACAATCTCAATTGAATATGAAAATTAAGTATTTTCACAACCCACAGCTATTCACATCAAGGCTCCCATAACCCTAGTTATAGGAATTTAGCCACACCTCTCAAGAGGAGAAGAAGAAATCATTGTGTTATTCATAAATAAATTTAGAGAATTACTTATAAAAGTTACAATAATTTTTCTTGAATCTCAGAGAATACTACGTTACAATCAGTTTTCAATGATAGAAATATCATAAAAAAATACCTAAATAAAACCTAAACTGGGTATTTATATGTTTCCAGGTACTGGAAATTTTAAATTTAAACTTATTAAAGCCACATAAAAGTTGATGGTCATGTTGAAGGCCTGTCAGAAGCCTGACGATCCATCACATGAACTGTCGCTAATGGTCCCAAACGGCCACTTTTTGGTTAAGGGGTGTCGGTCATGGTGACAGGTCGTCACTGTCCTGACGGTCTATCATGTAGACCATCGCTTGATGACCTGAGATTCCATACACTATTTCATCCTGATGGCCAAGTTAATGGATCATCAGAGGTCTGATTAACCTTGATGGTCACCCTGACAGTTAGCCAGTTTGATCGTCAGTGGCCTTTTTCTTCTACATTTCCAAGTTTCTTCTTCAGCTAAATCCTTGACCTGAAAACACTAGAACCCAGTATCAAATACAAAAAAAGTTGCTTGAACACGTACACTTATCCCTTGAAAAAGATGTAGAATGTTCTACCAAAATCCAAAACATCAATAAGGTTATGGGTTATGCTTCTAGGCAACTTAAATTTCATGAGAGAAATTACCAAACTAACAATATAGAGTTGGCGGTTATGGTATTTTCCTTAAAGATCTACCGCCATTATTTATATGGGGTGCATGTGGATATTTAATCAGATCATAAGATCTTGTAGTATGCGTTTACTTAGGGAAAATTAAATCTAATACAAAGGCGGTAGCTTTAATTGCTTAAGGATTATGACATAATCTTTCACTACCATCCTGCTAAAGCTAATGTGGTTGTTCATGCTCTTAGCAATTTGTCCATATGGATCTTATCTTATGTGGATGTGGAGAAAAAAGTGTTAAAGAAGGATATTCACAGGTTGGCTAACTTGGGAATTCATCTTTTGGACTCTGAGGATGGAGAAGTAATTGTTCAGGAAGCGGTTAAATCATCTCTTGGCGCTAAGGTAGAGGAGAAATAGGTTTTAGATCCCATACTTATGTAGATTAAGGATGATGTGGGTTAGTAAAAGGTTATGGCTTTTGAGATTGGGGGAGATGACATCTTAAGGTATCAAGGTAGGTTGTCTTTTCCTAATGTTGATAGGCTGTGGAAAAGGATTTTGGCTAAGGCTCATGAGTCTAGGTATACAGTCATTCGAGTTCGATGAAGATGTATCATGATTTGAATAAAATATATTGGTGTAATAATATAAAGAGAGATATGGAAAACTTTATAGCTAAGTGTATGGTTTATCGGCAAGTGAAGTTTGAACGTTTGAGGCCTGGTGGCATATCTCAAGATATAGAGTTGTCTATGTAAAAGTTGGAGATGATCAATATGGATTCCATTATCGGCCTCCCGCAGTCTCGCAATCAGTATGATTTTGTTTGGGTAATTGTGGATAGAATTACTAAATTTGCTAACTTCTTACCTATGAGGACTAACTACTCAGGAGTGGATCATACTAAGTAGTTTATTTAGGAGATTGTTAAGTTGTATGGTGTTTTGGTGTCCATCATTTCAGATCAAGGTATGTAGTTTTCTTCTCACTTTTGGCATTTGTCTCAGAATGGTTTAGGTACTCATGTGAACCTTAGAACCGCTTTCCACCCTTAAATAGATCGACAAGTGGAGCAGACTATTCAAACTTTAGAGGATATGCTAAGGGCCTTTGTGATTGACTTTAAGGGCATTTAGGTTAACCATTTTGTTCTTATTGAGTTTGTGTATAGTAATTTTTATCTCTCTAGCATCAAAATGGCTTCTTTCGTGTCTCTCTATGGTAAAAGGTATAGGTCTCCTATAGGGTGGTTTAAGGTAGGTGAAACTAGGGTTTGGTCGTGACTTGGTTCACCAAGCCATGAAGAAGGTGAAAGTGATTAGAGAAATACTTAAGACTGTCCAAATTTGCCAAAAGTCATGCATATATGAGGTGAAGGAATTTAGAATTTGAAGTAATTGATTGGGTATTCTTGAAGGTGTCTTCTATGAAAGGATTCATAAGGTTTGTGAAGAAGGGGAAGCTCATCCCCCCATTATATTTGTAAAATTAGGTTGTAAGAAGGATTGGGATTTTTGCTTATGAGTTAGAGTTACCAACAAGTTTTCCTTCTATACTCCTTTTTTTCCATGTGTCTATGCTAAAAAATTGTGCGGGTGATCCTTCCTTGATAGTGCAAGTTGAGGATGTTGGTGTAACAAATTCCTTGACTTATGAGGAGGCACCGGTCGAGATATTAGATAGCAAGTTCATAGATTGAGTAGGAAGGATGTAGCTCGGGTAAAATTTCATTGGATAAATAAAAAGGTGGAAGAAGCTACATGAGACGCTGAGGAAGATATGAATGCCAAATACCCATTCTTGTTCTCCATGTTGGATGAGAGTGCTTGTGGCATAAGTTTTGTTTTCTCTTGTCGCATTTTGAAATTGGTCATTTGATTCTAGTACATTCTTGGGAGTTTCATGCTAAAAATAGCCTGAATCCTCAGTCGAGGACAAATGATCCTAAAGGGCAAGAGGGTAATATACAACCCCTCAAAAATTTCAATGGTTTTAGGAATATTAAAAAGGTAATTTGGGATAGTTTTAGAATTTTTTGAAGGGGTTCGGGTCATTTTAGGACCTCAAGGCAGTGAGGGTTTTTGATATTGGCGTGTCATGGAGGTTAGCCTCCACAATACTAGCATGGCACAGAGGTTACACTCTGTGATAACGGCATGCCACGTCGATGTTTTAATTTCGTCAAGTTATTATTTTTTTTGGGATAAGGGGCTTATTGTCTTTTTACTCCAGTAGGCTTGTACGATCTTTAAACATAAAACAACCCCATTTTCTTCAGTTTTCAAAGATCAAACAACTCTTTTTCTTTCTCAAACTCAAAACCCAAGAACATTCAAGGGTTCTACGGTGAATTCATCACCCGAGCTCCAAACATCAAATTGTCTTCAATTCCTTTTGTATTTCAAGCATATTTCATTCCCCAACTTAAATTTTAGATTACGGTACATTTTTACTCATTATCCATATGATTTGAATTGATGGGTTTGGAAACTAGGTTGAGGGGTTTTGATTGGTATCACTTGAATTACTTTTCCCATGTTTTAAATTGATGATTTATGCTTTAATTTATGGTTTTTGGTACTGAATGGGTGCATTATTATGCGAATGGGGGACATGGGTTTCCCAAAATTGATGACTTTCTTGCTAGGTAATGGCATTAACCCCAACCCACTTTTAAAATTTTGTTTTTTTTTTAACATGGATAATTGCATAATTTAATTTATTTATAAACTCTTTGCATTGCATTAATGGGTAATTGGTTGAAATGTATTTGAAAGGCTCTTCGTGTCCATGGATTGGATTTTAAATAGAACTTGGTATTCAATTTGGTTAAATGGTGTCGTCTTGGCATAATTTGATTAGATTGAAAAAATAATTGGTATGAACATACCAAGTGATAAATGTCTTAATATAAGACTCCTCGGTTAATGGATGGGTTTATGTGAAAATTATTTTAAATTGGGTATAAATGGAATTTTGTAGCTCACTGTGAAGGCGTAGTCCAAGAGAGACTAACACTAGAAACCACGTTTTCCACCGTGGGGCTCTGTATGACCATGTTCATGGTTTACACATTATATTCTCGAGTGGATAGAACCTTGGTGTCTTTATCCCTTTCTTCAGATTCCTTTGTTTGTACAGATTACACACATTGGGGCCTTTTCAACGTTGTGAGCTATACCCATATATACTGATGGTGCCTTTAGGATGAAGCGAGCTACATAGTTAAGGTTAATTGTTTAAACTGTTATGTTCATGGCCCCATCTGTATCCCGGCATCCTATATATGTATATATAGTTTTGATTGTTTAGGGAATTAACATTATATTATCACTTTCCCAAAGTTAAATGTCAGTGCTTATCCCACTAACCGTCCATGGACACTACAAAGTTTTACAATATAGAGTCCAAAGGGTTTTATATTGCTCCTGTGTAGCATAAGGTGGCTGAGTACTCCTGTGGATTTGTTGTGAGGTGGTGAGCTTCTATATTTTTGAAGGTCTGGTCCTTTCACTAGTTTCATTACTGTTCTAGTATTTTCTATTTTCTTTTTGGTCATATTCGGGGTCATTTCTCGACTCAGTTGGTATTCCGGTTTTAGAGGCTTTTATGGACAATGTGTGTTGGATTGTTGGTTTTGACTCTTAGAACTTTCATTTGACTTATTTATCTTTTATTGCTATCTTGATTGGGTTCCTCTTTATTATTATTGTGCTCTTGGGGTTAGGCTAAAGGGATGGTCTCCGGTCCATAGTGGTCTTGAGATAACTGTCACAACTAGGCCCTGGTTTGGGCCGTGACACACAGTTCACAAAACTTTTGGAGGGGTATCATTCTTTCAAGACACTTCATAACACAAAAGAAAAATATGTCAGTTTCACTTAGCTTCCTTATTTTTCTTCTAATTAAACATAAATGAAAAATAACAAAAAACAACACATACACAACCTAAACATGTCGGATTTACTACAATCTTACTCTGGGAAAAAGAGATATGGCAACAGAAACCTCAAGAAGACATCTAGGCCCACAAGTATACCTACCTCCATCAAATAATCATGAATTATCCCCAATGCATTTGGCCACTACAAATAAAAAGAGTTAGGAACATACCTATGGCTCCTTAGGTGCATAGATCTGATATTAATCACAAATAACACATATTTTCACAAACACAGAATTTACAAAATACCTTTGTTACCACTTACCACCCAAGAAGCGCCTAATTTAACATTGTTGTATGACATAGGGACCTTCATTACTAAGACTTCATCAGGGTAGCCATAGGGTTGACCTCCAGGAGACTGTTTATTATTAAAACCACCCTCATATGAGTCGGATGCTTTATTTTTCTACGCATATTGAATGTGACTTCTTTATTGTTCAACTTAAACTTAAGGTCACCGCTTTCCATATCCACCAATGATCCACCCATGGCTAAAAACTCTTTCTATATTATGGTCATCTTAAAATCAACCTCAAAATCAAAGACAACAAAGTTGGCCGAAAAGATGAAGGTGTCCACTTTGAGCAAAACATCAAGAGATATGACCACAGGTTTCTTAATTGTATGATCTTCCATTAATAACACACTTTCATGGGCTCGGGTGGTCTCAAGCCCAATTTTTTGAACACTGCTAGCAACTTCAAGTTAATGTTTACATTTAAGTCTCACAAAGCCCTGGAAAAACCTAGATGTTTGAATAGTTCAGGGAATAGTAAAAGCTAAAATATCACCTTTTTTGGACAAGAGACTTAGATGTAATTGCACTGCAATGATGCAAGTGACCAACATTCTCATGACTTATAGTTCACTTCTTTGACACCAAATCTTGTATAAACTTTGTATAGTGAGGAATCTACTTAAGTGCTTCAAAAAGAGGGATGTTCACACTCAACTTCTTCAGCATACCAATAATCTTATTATACTCCCCTTCTTCCTATTTCTATGTCAACATTTGAGAAAAAGGTTTGGTAGGTCATTGAATGGTCTTCAAAGCTGGTTTGACCACTTTCCCCTTTCCTTTATAGTATCAAATAATTTTTTAACGCCTAATAATTTCTGTGATGTTTTACCATGTGTCAACAACTTCTCAATTTTATCTTTTGTTGTATTTTCAAGATCAATAGTAACATCCCTTGCCTTAGTATCCAAAAGCATAAAAGGATCAATAGTAGCCTTACCACTATGAGTGGTGATGTATAGTCAGTGACTGTGACTCTTTAGATTTTGAATATTATTACTCAGAAGAGTTCCTAGTTGATGCTGATTCAAAGTAGCCAATATCAGACTAAACTATTGCTCAAGCTGCTTAATCGTAGCAGAATACGATTCAAATTTCTAGCCCAGTCCTAAAATATCTACCTTAATCTTCTTAAGGAAAATATTTTTTCTCTATAAACCTTTAACCAACATTGTAAGCAATGCTTCCATCCTCGAACCAGCATAACAGTTCCCTTGTGGAGGTGGATACCAGATCAAATAAAGCATAATCCGATTGATGGCAAACTGAAATCATAACTATAATAACATCCAAAGATACTACCTCGGTTCTATTAGGTATAACATATAACTAACCGTACCTGCCACCTAATTGGGTGCCTGACTAATCTCTTGACCTACCTTCCTTAAGACCTCCACAAACATCCTAGGGACCACCCTCGATGGCTATACCAACCACCTTTAGCAGGGGGCGGTGCTACCTAAATTGGCGTAACACTCTAGGATGCTAGAACAACTTTCCCACGACTGGGCACTCCCTTAAGAAATGGCTAAAGGCCCCACAACCATAGCATGCCCCTGGCGTTGTACGGAATCCCAAAAATTTGGCTGACCTAGGGTAACCACCATGGATAGAATACCCATAAGATGAACCCCACAAAGGATGACTACTACTCTAGATAGGATGATCACTATAACTAGACTATCCTCCATCAGTAAGTTGTAGTGAGCTATGAACGGTCCTATTAGACTAACCGTGGTGACAATAAGGCTAATGCAGAGGATTCCTACCCTAAGAATCAAGTCCTCTGACCCATGATCTACTACGACTCCTATTGAAACTACCCTAATATTGTGTCCTCTTATTGTTTCCCCCTTGGGCCTCGCTATACATCTCCTCTATAACCTGAGAATTATAAAAAATCTCAGCAAAAGATCTACCAGTAGCAACTAAAATCTACCTATTTAACTCATTAAATTGATCCTCATACTTCACAACAATCATAGAGTCCTGTCCAAACTTTGGTAATTGGTATCTTAAGCATTCTTTGAGGCTACAAGGCATATACTTCTCCAGGAAGACCCTAGAGAATTGAGTCTATGTCTATAAAGGATATATAACTGGCCAAGAACCATGACCTTACCACTAGTGTGAGGCTGCCAATTCCAATTAAAAAGTAGTGTAATCCACACCATGAGTCTCAACTAGGCATAAATTACGGAGCCTTTAATCGTAAGCAACCAAGAGCTCATAAGCATTCTCGCTCGGTGCACTAGACAACCTCGATAGAGTCAATCACAAAAATCTACCCAGTATTACACTATGAGTCTCAACTAGGCATAAATTACGGAGCCTATCATCGCAAGTAACCAAGAACTCTGAAGCATTCTCGCCCAGTGCACCAGACAACCTCGACAGAGTCAATCATAAAAATCAACCAAACATATTATGCATCTCAACAGAAGTATTTGGTAGGGCAATACCCATTTGAGAAACTACTAGGGCAGGAGGTACCTCAACTCTCGAAGTCGAAACTATTAGGTTGCGCTCCTACCTCAATACCACTCTGATCCACATACTATGCACTATTAGATAGGGAACTACCAACTAATCCTAAGAGCTAAACCACTGCTTCCATGAGCAGTGAAAATGAAATAAAACCCAATAAAGCCTAGGTTGGTCCCTCGCCCACCACTAGCTAGGGTGAAGGAATCTATGGTGCAGGATTAAGAATAGGGTATGTTGAAGGCCCCTTATCATGGTCTCTGGTTGGGTCTATATCTTTCAATTGTCCTAATTCTCTAGGTCATCCATAAATTATGATAGAATACCTAGTCATTGACTTGGGGTCCTCTTCTCGTGTAGCAATAGAACACGTCCTAGCCATATTTGAAAAAGTGAAACCAAATTAATCTTTGCAAAACAACTCTAATTCATAGTACAAAATAAGTGAAAGAAGTAAAGATCTACTAAGCATGTCCTATAGCCTCCCAAAGATAAGAATTGACGTTTTTATTTTGATATGTGGGACTCTGCTAGGCACTTTTTCGTGTACAAACAATAATAGTGAACCAAGGGCCCTGATACCAATTTGTCACAACCCATATTTACAAGTCATGTGGCATCTACTTTATTCCTCTAGTAGGTAAGCCAAATCCTAGCCTGGAGCTTAAAGTAATGGGATAATATTTGGATAAATGACCAAAATATGTAAGTAAAAGCATACAATAATAAATTACAGAACAATAATAAGATGGAAGATAAATAAGAGATATAGCAAGATCCCACGACCTAGTAGTGTGGGTACAAGAGCCACTAAACCAAAAGAATACGTTTAAGATAATAGTCAAATAACATCAGTCTTGAAGATGAAAAGGCTAAGAAAAAATAGAAGAAAGAGAAAAGGTCAGCTCTAAATTTGAGATTTTACCCTGTCTCCAAACTCTAATCAGCACAATCGCACCATCAACGACGACAACTAAACGTTCGATCTACACGAAAAATGTACAGAAGTGTAGTATGATTACCAAATACATGGTACTCAATAGACATCATCAACCGACTAAGAAAAATCATAATATAAATATAATAAAAATACAAGATAAATAAACTAAGTCAACATAAGAGAGCAAATCTGGAAAAATGCTTTCAATGCTATAAATAAATAATTGGAATAACAATAACAGGAAAAAAAACATAACTATCACTACAAAATTGGTCCCCATAACATAGTAAGTGTGAAAAGTAAATAACCCAATGGAGTCCCTTATAATCCCGGAGGGTGCAATCAACAGAAGTATTAATTGAAAATATACTAAATAATTATTTCTCAAAGGCATAACCATGGATCCTTCCATACCATAAACTCCAGACTCAAACCGGTTTCTTATCCATCATAAATAACCTTACAATTTTGTACTTGAACCTAAAATCATATTATAATTTTCCGAACTTGAATCGAAACTCATATCATTATCAATGCTAGAATCAAAATGGTCTTAAGATCATAATTACTGGACGCGAAGCGGAACTAGTATCATCTCCCAAGTAACATTATAGCATAAGTCATCATTTATCTAATCTCTTAAACCTCTTAAATACAAATGTAAAAAATATGACATGTCCATTAATCTTACAGGGAGATAGTAGTAGTCTAGGCCTAAGGCGGGCTGGAGGGGCCCATTTCTAATACCCAAATTTCATTAAGGCTAATTCTACCCCTAACAAGTCTAAGAATTCTAAACTCACTATTATATATTAAATAAGACACATATTAGTCATAGGTAGAAATTCAACCTAAAGAATGAGTAACTAAGTCAAATATGCCTAATTTACGATTTCTTAATCGGCTAAAAATGTAAATTATAATGGATTTACCTCTAATAACTAATTTTTAAGCCATATCTAGAAAATTATCATAAATATACTATAAATAAGCCCAATCTATGAGAAAGGGAAACCTATCCTACCTCAATGCCAAAGAAATTTTGGTGAAATCTACTAAATCATCAATTTTCCTTGATAAGAAGCTGCCAAATGATGGCATGCTATCAAAATAATAATCTACTCATTAATACAAAAACAATGGTACCCATATTGTATTTTATGCTTTTTATCCAAAATCATGTAAAAATCTCATGTGGAACCTACTTATACAATCACACTTTCGAAACTGTCAACGTATCCTTCTATGTTTAAAGAATATTTACCCTCAAGAATGGGTAATTCCGAGTTCAATTGATGATTAAATCAACCCAATAATAATCTACGAATTTGGGGAAATAATTGAGAAAATGAATTTAATGGAAACATACCAAGAATTTGAGAAATAAATGAGAAACCCGAGCTCACAATCACCCCAAAATCTTCTAATAAATGCTCCCCTAATTTTCACACTCTCTAGGACTCTAATATCTTGTACTTGTGGAAAAATTGTGAGAAAATTGAGCTAAGAGAAATTTAATGCCACATAGGTGTATCTTTAGTGGTCACTAGACCTCTTAAGCGGTACCCACCTACCTACACACCATCGGTTAAGAAAACTAACAACCGCTTAAACGGACAAGGCTCTACTTAAATGACCTTCAACTAGAAAACGTGGTTGCTTAAGTGGCCTCTACTTAAGCGATCCAAGAGTCGCTTAAGCTGATGCACCACCTGAGAGGTGCACCAGATGGAACATGGAAAATTCTAAGTTTTCACGACCCCTTGAGATTCAAGTAAAATCTCATTAACACAAACAAACTATGCTACCCTATCAAATTCGACATTCTAGACTAAATGATGCAGTAAAAATTTCTATCTAAGATCATTTAGATAAAATGTAGAGCCCATACCCATTGGCCATTTTTTATCAATTTTCAGCCAATAGACTAGAATAAGTCCGAAAGCCTCATGAACCGAACCAAAAGTCTCCCTATCCTAAATTCAATGTTTTGAAGAACTGTTAAAATTGGCATACAAAATTGTTTGACTAAAATTTTTGCTCAATAGCTAATTGTAGTAGCAAAGACTTCAAAATAGGCAATTGTCTCTAAAATCCAATTGTACTATCTGGTAACTGAACTATCATCTTCAACAAGATATAAATGGCGTAAGGCAGCCATAGGAAAGCTCTAAATAGCTAACATGAACAAAAATGTTGAAAATAACTTAGAGGGTCATCAAAACCCATCTATAAAATTACAAAGTAGACCAAACCTTAACCGATGCCAAAGTTCACAATAATTGACAAAAATAAACTATATGTTGGACATCAATAGTAACTGAGATACATTTAAAAAAACATTGACATAACTTAGTTAATAGGGATAAATCCAAGGTTTCGAAACTTAATACCACACCCTAAGCTCATAAATACTACATCATACAAAAATATAACGGTACTAATTTACTAAAATAGCATCTTAATTGGATAAATATGGCATGGGATATTTCAAACGATGCAAAAATTACAACTACCTGCCCAAAATAGCATAATAACATATCAATGGTAATAGGGCAGTGCGGGTGCAATATGGTGTGGGTTTTAGGGTATGTGGGGCAGTGCAGGTATTAGGATATATAGTTGCGGGGCGGGTTGGAGTAAGTTCATTTTAAATGGTGCGGGGAGGGGCAGATTGGGGGTATATATGGGTTTAAATTAGAAAAAAACTAAAATTTTGTATTATTCACGCGAGTCTGCCTAAAATTATATGTATTCTTCACTTAAAATTTTATTATACTTTAAACGACATATATAACACTATAAATAAATAATTTCATAACTTTTTCTTTTCAAATAAGTAAAATAATTTTATAATTCAAAATATCAAACAAAAGTTTAAAGGTTTTTCCTTACTAAATCACTCTGTTGTGCATAGCATATTTAATTTATCTATAGGAAGGACTTGAAAATATTGTGGATTCCAATAGAGTTACAATTTTATTTTTTTTTTAAAAAGAAAAAAGTGTGGTGGGGTGAGGTGGGTGGGTATGTGTGGGTATAAAGGTGGGGCGGGTTTATGTGGGTTACAAAGTGATGAGGTGTGGTGTAGTGATGTTTTTAAATTCGCGGGTTTAGAAATAAATCCACACCACACCCTCACTGCACTGCGCCATTGCAACACTTAATACAAAACAATTCCTATAAATGAGCTTATTCTAAATATAGGGTAAACCTAACCTACCTTGATGCCAAAGCTAAAATGTTGCTCTGAGAAGCCTCTGAATAGTGCCCCATTAGAACCCGAACTTGAATAACTTGATATAGATAATTAATTTTCCGTTCTGTAGTTAAAGTATAACGTCTTTCCATAAAACGTTCCTTCAATGTGAATTTGGAAATGTGTATGGCATATTTAAGAAACAAAACATCCAGATCTTTGATATTCAAGAATGAAAAATAAGAGAAGGGTGGGTCATGACCCAATTTCTCAAGTCATGATGGCACCTACCATAACGCGCCAGTAGGCAAGCCAACCCATAGTTCGGAACAGCTAGTACCAGACAACTAAATAATATAAGGAACAAAATGTGGAATAAATGACATAAAGATCAATGTATAATAGAATCCTAAAACCTAGTGGTATCAGTACAAGAGCTTCTAATATCATAAGAGTACAAAAGAGAAACAACAATGACTGATACAACTTATGTCTAAACACACTATAGAGATTAGCCTAATACAAAAGAGAGAAATAAGTAATACTCCAAACATCAGGAGTTTACTCTAAGTCTCTGGACCATGGCTGCTCTGCATGATGCACACATCAATGGACATAATCCTTACTAAGATCTATAGGTTGTTGAAGTGTAGTTTGAGTACCAAACTAATGGTACTCAGTAGGCAACTGCCAACTGAGCTCCAAAGATAAAGTAGATATATAGAACATATAAATAGAATGAAATCTGCACCCAAGAGTCCAGAAATCATATAACAAGTCAATGAGAATAATAAGGGTCAACTATCCTTCTCAAGTGCAAGAGTCTAACACAATAAAACTAAGGAAGTATTAGGGTGAACTATCCTATTCCATCCACAATCAATAGACATCAATGCTATGCTATATATCCTAGGCCAATATACAAATAAAAGGAGAAAGAAAGATATATAGCATTATACAAGGTGAGTAAACGACTATTCAATATGAAAAATGAAGAAATATATATATATATATATATATATATATATATATATATATGTATGTATAAGAGTCTAACACAATTAAACTAAGAAAGTATCAGGGTGACCTATCCTATTCCATCCACAAGCAATAGACGTCAATGCTATGCTATATATCCCAGGCCAATAGACGAATAAAGGGCGAAAGAAAGATATATAACAATATATAAGGCGAAGAAATGATTATACAATATACAAAATGAAGGAAGAGATATACGGTAGTACCCTATCTAAATATAGATATATATATATATAGATATACACATACATACGAACACGAGGTCATGCCAAGCATAACCTAGATCATCATGTTCTCATTTAAAGGCTTATTATATTACTACCAGGATTTAATACTACCATACTCAGGGGTTCTAATCCAGAAGGATAGACATGAAATAATCGTGTACAATAATGTCATCATAAGATAGAAGAAACCATAGACATACCTCAGATCTCGATACCAGATCAATGACCAATCTATCATAAGCTAGCCTTAATAATAATCATAACAATGATAATAATAATATTAGTAACAACATAAATCATCGACTAATCAGAACAATCAAGTACATATCCGAGCCTATGCATATCCCCACTACCCAAACTCGGAAAGTTCAATCAACATACAATAACTCAATCCATACTCTTTACCCATATATATGCAATTATTCAATATCGGATGATAGATATAGGTGCATACCGGTGATAAGCGATGCAAATGGAGGAATGAATGCAAAGTACACAATCAATATAATAATCTCATCATTATAAACATCTCCATTATAACTCTTATCATCATGACAATCATAAGTGTAATCAACCTCCGGCCTTTCCGAATATCAATGCAATATTATAGTATCCTCCGACCTTGTTGGGTATCAATATCATTATCACGATATCCTCCATCCTTGCCGGGTATCAATATCATCATCACAATATTCTCTGGCCTAGACAGGTATCAATATTATCATAACAATATCTTCTTGCCTTTTTGGGTATCAATATCATCATCACAGATGCTCCGACCTTGTCAGGTATCACTATCATCATCACAATCTCCTACGACATTGCCGAATATTAATATCATAATTACGATATCCTCTAGCCTTGCCGTATCATTATCATTATCACAATATCTTTCAGCTTTTTCGGGTATCAATATCATCATCACAATATCCTTCTACCTTTTTGGGTATCAATATCATCATAACAATATCCTTAGGCCTTGTCGGGTGTCAATATCATCATCATAATATCCTCCGGCCTTATGGGGTATCAATATTATCATCAGAATTCCTCCGGCCTTTCCGGGTATCAATATAATCATAAAAATAAATACATATATATTTATAGACATATAATAAGTTCACGGGGTCAAGATGTGGCAATAGGAAGGTAAATCTACAAGCCTATTAATAGACTCATAATCACAACCGTATCATCATAAAATATCTAACTTGTCAATACTTCCTAATATTTGTTATTAGTTAACCAATGCTTATGATCATTAAACCACTAATTCACTAGTCTTCACATGATCTCTAATTATTAACCTAAACATTGACCTTCACATAATCCTTATTCATGTGATAGAAACTAATCATTATATAATAAGTAACCAATACCCTACATTTAGTAAAGATTCATCTTAGAACATAATCGCTATTCAACCACTACTCAACATTATCAATTAATTATCCTATATCCGTTAATAATTACTACTAAACACATTACCATTTGTCATCTAACCATCTTTATTTAACTAACACCATTCTTTAATTAACTATCATTTAGCTACTAATCCTAGCTTATAAACCATTCATCATTATTTACTAGTCATCTTTTATCACCAAAGTTGCTTATTATCTAGCCTCATTAATACATAATTCCACATTTAACAACTAATCGACATCACGGACTTAGTCATCAATATAAAAAATTTTCACCTATGCTAAACCCGACATCATTATTAGCCATGTATCAACCATCTCTAGCTACCATATTTCAACTACACAAGGTTCATTAACTAGAACATAGATTCCTAACCATTAAGTGCGATAGTAACCTAATTGACAACTAGCTACCGCATAGCTTAACCCTTAAGTAGGAAGAACATTCATAAGATAACATTACAGATATAATCACTTTAATTACCGATATAATAATCATGAATGTACCAACTATATGCATGCTATCAGCAATATCCAAATCAATAAAGTCATAAGCAACATACCGCATATTCCTCCCTCTCATACAAGAGTGATGTGTATATAAACATAGATGTGCA
Source organism: Capsicum annuum (assembly GCF_002878395.1). Taxonomy (NCBI): domain Eukaryota; kingdom Viridiplantae; phylum Streptophyta; class Magnoliopsida; order Solanales; family Solanaceae; genus Capsicum; species Capsicum annuum. Next base: position 96,653,439 of record NC_061120.1, on the reverse strand, counting down.
TATTCATAAGTTGAAATTATATCCTTTACAAGGATAAACACTCGTTGGATATCTAATCATTATCATAACATGGCCCTTGGCCAAATAATATGTCCAAAATAATCACAACATCATAATCACAGCCTTAGGCCCATATACATATCTAATACTGATATCGACAATCATATTTATAAGTTGTGGTATATCTCTACTAATCTCACATATAGAAGAAATAATATCAATAAACATGCAATCATCTCTTATATAGGAGGCATCTCATATCTAGGAGGTATAATATCAATAAGCTTGTAATCATCTCTCACATAGGAGGCATCTCACATCTAGGATACAAAATATCAATAAGCTTGTATTCATCTATAAGATATCTCATGTCAATAGGTCATACAACATGACTTATGAGGAGTTTCACCTCAATAGGTCCAACATCATATCTAAGAGGAATAGCATCTCAATAAGCCCAAAATCATATCAAAGAGGAATAACATCTCAATAGGCCCAACATCATATCTAAGAGGAATAGCATCTCTATAGGCGAAACATCATATGTTAGAGAAATAGCACTTTGTAGGCCCAACATCATATGTTAGAGGAACAATATCTCTAAGGACCCAATATTATGTCTAAGAGAAAATATCATCTCTATAAGCCAAATATCAAGTCTAAGAGGGAATAACATCTCTATCGGTCAAACAATATATAAAGAAGGAAGTAGTATCTCTATTGCCCCAAATATCATATCTGGGGAAAGTACATCATCTTTCATTAAGCTATGAAGTAACATTATACTAAGGTTTACTAATCTCCACTACACCTAACATCCACAGATAAGTCCATAAGGCTAACACAAGTCTTGGCCTACATCACAGGTACATGACAGCTAAAACATGGAATTTGATTCCAAGATTTGGCCAATGCCTCGGGTTGCACCTATAATCCAATTTCCGCAAATGAAATATGTAACAATACTAAATTCAGCTTTTCAAACACGTTGGCGATGTTAGATTTTCAATTCAAAGTTATTCAACCAAATGAGGGTGCCACACCTAAATTTTAAAATTTTTAACTTTCCAATCCATAGGTCAAAATGACCTCGAGTACATTGGGACCAGAAGCAAAGGTATACCTATCCTAAAATTGATATTTCAGATGTGTTAGCAAAGTCAAAATTTGCATTGAAGATCATTTCTCTTAAGTTTTCACCAGTGGCCATTTGGAACCAGCGAAGACTTCTAAATAATGAATTGGTTCTAAAAACCAAAAATACAGCCCGATAACCAAACCTTCAGTCCCAACAAGTCATAAATAATGTAGGGAAGTTATGGAGATGCTAAAGATAAGCATAAATATGGAAAATGACCTAAAGGGTCATTACATTATCCACTACTAAAAGGACTTTTGACCCCAAACGTCAATAGATAGAAAGAATCTCAAAAGCTCGAAGGGATGAGATACTGGGCCTGCATGCTCCAAGCATGATTTAAAGATAACGTCAGCTGAGAGAAAATACTTCTAAGAGATTTTTCCACAGGTATTCCTTTTTCAATCAGCACTTTCATAATACCTCCAAATAGCCAAAATTTAACTTAACCGCTAACAGGCCTCAAACTGAACCAGAAGACTAATGCATGCACATCTGAACCACATTATACTAATACCATCTCTCTATCTGCATAAATCAACAAAATCATATTTGAGCCAAAGCTAACCCAAGTTACGAGTCATGCCACCAAATCCAAATCCAAATATAACCTTTCTTTACCAGTTTGCATATACTATCTACTCCAAGCCAGGAGGAAAATCAGTTGAGTCTTGCCCATGTGGTCTCATCACAGAGAACTCAAAGAACTAAAGGTGATCTACTGAATGTCCATACGAAAAATAAGGGAATAACTCATAAGGCACTGTCTAGGTACATAAATGGAGATAATCGAGGAATGCTATCCATGCCAATACGGCAATCAACACTGATGAAAATTAGACTAAAATTTTGAAATCTAATGTAGAACAACTCATTACTAAATATTCCACTACATGATATATCATCCACAGAGAATGATGTCATACTGAATCTAACTTGACTATACTACTCCCATCGAGTAAGCGATCTAAAATTCACAAAGAAAAATACAACTCGAGGTCAATTCTTAAATAACCAATATGGGGCCCGTGGGCTATCATCTAAACACTTATCAGCTATAATCCAACTAATGTCAAGAAGAATGAATAGGCAATTATGGATTAGGCTCAACCAGCCTATAAATGAAATCTGAACAAAGGCAAGTCTAAAACAAAAGCTGCATGCAAGCTCAATATACTAAGCTGAAATCTCAATACCAAGGATGAATCGCTCGATCTCAACTACCCAAACCAAACCTAAAGACGGGTAGGAATTAATGCTTCCAATCTATCATACTTCCAAGGCATCAAATCAAGAACTAAGCTGATAAGGCTATACCAATGTCAATTATCCCAACTCGACTCTTGCATCCAAATATGACATTTCTGAGATAAATCATACCAATCCACAGTCGAGACATATCTGAAGAGAAAAAACCACCAAAAGGATAAATACTGACTGAGAATACAATCAACCAAATCTATCTCAGCTACAGGGTACAAAATATAACCACAAAATAAGAATCCTGCCAAAAGATGAGTCACTGTCTGAAATATAAATAACTCAGTCCATAATCTCTAAAGGGCATGAACTTTCCTAACATACTCAAAAATATCCCAAGGTTAATACCACACGAGAAAAGGAAAAAGCTCTGGCAACTCATAGAAATACAACTTTAGCCGATGACTAACCAATCTAACACTCCATCTCCACAAGGAATAGCCACAAATATATATCATCAAGAAGAAACACTTCACTAAGCTTTATTAGGCCTAAAAACTCTAAAATAGGGTTTCCCCAAATCCACCCTATATCATATCATCGAAGAAGGAATACCAATCTCAAAACTAGGGTCAAACTCAAGACCACCACAAAAAATCAACAACTTGAGATCGAGAATTTCCAATTTGCACACTTAAGAAGCGATCACAAGAAAGACCACCTACCTCTACTTCTCTAAATCTATTTAAGGCAAAACCATATCGAAAGGAATGAGCATCCAATCTCCATACTAACAATAAGGGCGACCCATCACAAGTGAACCAACCCAACAAATCTAAGAGATGAATCCATGACATCTTAATATTAATGTCAAAATTATTTTCGGATAATGGACTAGTCACAATGAAGAACGGACCTCAAGTTGGTCCTTCTAACAAATGGGTTATATAAAAAAGGATAGCCGAAGCAAAAGCCTTCACAACCTAGGAGGCACATCTAAAAATCTTGAGCTCGATAATGGGTAATATAACTAAATTATCGACTGAAAAACCACAAAGAGCCACAGAAGTTCAACTTACCTACGATACTATAATCATCCCTTGATTAATCAAATACAACTAACCAAGAGGGAACACGATCAATCTCGCCGTGCTAGGGGAAAAAATTATCACATCGGGCTATATCTACTCAGGCCACCAAATAATATTACAAGAAAAGAAAAGTCTGGCTAGATAATAATAGTTTATACAAGTACCTAGTAAGAATAAATTACACTAAGAAATAATATCAAAAAATATCAATAGCCTCATATGGTGGTAGAAATAGCAATAACAATATCAAAATCAAGATACTGAACAGGCGGTACCAAAATGAACATCAATATCATGTACCAATCAAGGGTCATAATAGGGTTAATGTACTGAGATAAATAGGACTCAAACCCAAAAACTACACCCATAGGGGAAAATATCCATATAGATCTACTCCATCCACTACTTAAATAAATAAACCACAAAGTAGTAACAAAATCATAAATTTAACAATAAGGCCTATAATGACCAATCTCAATTCATCAATGCATCTAATCATCAATAGGTTTGAAAACCCCAATACACATAATAAGAGATAAATGCGGGAAACAAAAGTACACTATCGTGGTGACATCTGCAATTACATACCTAATGAGAATAGGAAACATAAATCTGAATGGGTCCAACTCAAATCAAACGACTGAATCTCAACTGAGGTGCCATACATACTACCTCTAAGCCAAGGATAGAATTTGGTAGATACGAATATTAAAATAGGATCCTTGGTTTGAGCCGGATGTGGAGACTACTATAGTGGTTGCATGGATCTCCATCCCCGATTTACCTTCTAATTCTTTTTGCTAAAGAGGCAATTTTTTCAATAGCTTCAACTGTTGGAAAACCTCTAATAGTTGATATGGAAACAAAGAATAAGACAAGACCTAGTTGTGCCAGAGTAAATATAGAGGTAGATTTGGTAGCTAAATTACCTTAACGAGCTAGAATAAATCAAGAAGATGATGCAATAGGAGAAATAAGGTTTAAATGGTTACAAATTCAATATGAATATATGCCCAAGTATTATAAGGAGTGTTGTTTACAGGGTCATGATAAAGATACTTATTGGAATAACATCCTGAATTACATCTGGAGCAAATGGAGGAATATAAAAGGCAAGTCAACAAAGGGAAAAAGATATAGATAAAGAAAAAGGTAAGGTATTAAAAAATTGAAGGAGGATACATAGATATAAGAAGAAATGGCTCACTAGAGGAAATAAGTACAAAAAAGACAAGTATGGACATATATTGGGAGAGGTAGAGAAAGAGGACAAAATAGATGTCCACATGTCTAATTCTTTTGAATCATTAACAAATGAAGACACGGGAGTGGATATTATTAATGGAAATTAGCAGGAGGAAGTTCTTGAAAAAGGAGAAAATAAGAGAGCAAGACAAGCAGAGTACGAAGGATTGGGTCACTAGTAGCTTTGGTAGTAATAAACTAAATGAAAATAACCCAGAAAAATAAGAGATAATAGCCACAATGGAAGAATCTCACAGAAATAAGAATGATAAACAAGTAGAAAAAGTTCATGTAACAACAGATGAACAAGTGCAGAAGGAGAACAAGAGTATAGAGGAATCAATACAGCTGGTAGTAGTGGAAACTAAGGATGAGTCAACAGTGGTAGAAGATATATTACCATTGGCCATTCATGCAGATAATCAATTGGAGTATGATAACAAGGCTAAGATTTGAATAGATGAGGATGATCTAGAAGACGCTATAAAAAGGTTGCAGTTGAAGGCAACCTGTCACCAAAGCAAGTAGATATTCTAAAGCAGAAACATGGGATGTAGAAAAGAAAAGAATAAGGATTAAAAATATCTTCAACGCAGAATAGGAGTTCTATAAATAGAAAATCCAAATGAAAGCTCTTATCTAGAATATTAAGTCAGTCAATACTCAACAAACATTCATAAGATTGACTAATCTTCATAACAGACACTATTTTTATTACATTGGCTCGATGTAGTCATTTTAGAATAATCAAACACTTGAAGATTACAGAAGGAAATTAGGAATAAAGCATGCAATTGCTAATGGATCAGAAAAAATTTGGGCCTTTTTTAATGAGATAATTACTCTTTTAGCGGTCGCAGATACAGAATAACATTTAAATTTGAAGTTGCATATCTAAGAAACTGATATGGTTGTTTTGTTAACTTTAGTTTATTCTAAATGTTCCAAATTGGAAAGAATGGAATTATGGGAATATTTGGGAGAGATGAATAATAACATTAATGAACTTGGTGTATGGGAGGTGATTTTAATGTTTTTATTAACGAAGATGAAAACTTGGGGGGCCTCCCAGTTACTTTTGATGAATTAAAGGATCTTAAGTAGTGTGTGAATATGTGCAACCTTACAGATGTAGGATTTGAAGGTAGTAAGTTTACCTGGTGTAATGCCAGAATTGATAAAGATTGTGGTTGGACAAAATTCTATGTAATGATAAAATGAGGGATTTTTTTCAGTAATTGAGGTTGAACATCTGATTAAAAGTGGGTCAGACCACATACCTTTGTTGGTCAATTTTAAAAAAGGAACATAAAGGGATTACTAAGCTTTCAGATTCATAAATATGTGGCTTAAGGAGGAAAGGTGTATAGAAATAATAAGGCTGAACTAGTCAACTAATAAGCAAGGAAACCCCTTTATAATATTTTATCATAGATTGAAGAAGGTTAAAGCAGTATTAGCAAAATGGAGTAGAGAAAGCTTTGGGAATATATTCCAAAAAATTGCTACTTTGGAGAATATTATTAAAGTCAAGGAACAACAATTAGAGATGTCACCATCAGGTACAAATAGGGAAGCTTTGTTCAAGGCTTAAGAAAATTCAATATTCAACTTAAAGGAGAGGAGGAATTCTATTAAGAAAAAATAGGATTGCAATGGTTCAAAGATGGGGAAATAAATACCAAATTCTTTTATGTTGTGGTCAAGGGGAGAAGTAATAGAATGAAACTAAAGAGAATCCAAAATGTAGAGGGTCAATGGCTGGAAGATCAAGTTATCATTTTAGAAGCAGCTGTTAGTTTTTTTTAGAAGCAGTTTGAGAAAGAAAAGGCCAATAATGATTTTTTATACTGGAGGAGCTACCACAAGTCATTTCTAAGGATCAAATTGCAGACTTAAATAAAATTCCTAAGTTACAGAAAGTAAACAAGCAGTAATAGGTTTGAATAGAGATAGTATTGCTGGCCTAGATGGGATGACAGGTGCTTTTTTTAAAATTATTGGATCTGATGTTTATTTAATGGTTGTTTCTTTCTTGTGTAGGTATGAATTACCAAGATTTGTAACTCATACAAATTTGGTACTTCTAACTAAGAAATTAGTAACTAAGACATTTTAGATTTCAGACCAATTTCCTTAAGATACTTTGTAAATAAAGTTTTTTCTAAAATTATTCATGAGAGATTAAAGAAGTATTTACCTGACATTATATTTGAAGAGCAAGTTGGATTCGTTCAGGGGAGAAGTATTGCTGAAAACATTTTTATTGTTCAAAAAGTTATTTCTGAAATCAGGAAAAGGGGCAAGGTTCCAAATATGGTGATTAAACTTAATATGATGAAGGCTTATGACAGGGTGGACTGGGTGTATCTTACTAAGGTTT